>NC_066891.1:12380406-12702906 GCF_022985175.1 Labeo rohita | reverse complement strand
CATTATAAAGTGACACGCTTACGATTGCCTGTTTGATATCCCTGACGTTACCACATGCAGTGAGTTTTCTGTAGAGAGAATCTGGCGCACAGCAGATAACAGCCCAAAATCAAGCCCCCTGCCCCCTGTTGTGTCATACGCACAAAATGACATTTAGAGGAAAATTACAGCTCATTGTGCATGCCAGTCATGCTAGCAGTTCAAAGAATTCCAGAACGAATAAAAATCCCCAATTGCTTCCCAATTAGCTATCAAACACAACAGTGAGCGGCACTTTGTACGTAAAAAACCACAACAAAACTATTGTTTTGACTAGCTATCTAGCAATCTACCTGTGTCCTTTACTCTATCCCGACCTCTCTGCCAGTTTCCCTGACAACCGTTACCTCAGAAACCAGTGTGAGTCGTGTAAGTGTGTCAGCGGGGACGACCACTCGTGGGATTAATATGTGCAGGAAGTGAGAGGACTCAGCATGAGCAGGGCTAACAATAGCCCACATATTATGAACTCCATACGCAGCTGGGCTGGCCACATTAATATGTGCGTCATCACGCACCTATTTCACATCATGACAAGCCAAGGCATCTTCTGAATAATTTTGGGCTAGTTATGTAGATTTTAATTGCATTCTGGTGTTCGTTTGTTTTGTCAGCTGTGCTGTGGATAATTACTTGCTAGCTAATTAGCACACTCCAGTTTCTCACAAGGATAAAATGTATCATAAACCATGACTTTAAATCTTCCTCATACACAACTGAGGATGAAAGTTTAGGGTCAGTAAAAAGTTTACTTTCAGTAAAAAGTTCATTTTCAGTTTTTAAAGGAATTAATACTTCTAGTCAGGATACATTAAATTGATCAGAAGTGAAAATAAAGACTTTTTAATGTTACAAAAGATTTCTGTTTTAAATCAGTGTTGCAGTGTTATTTTAGCATCATTGAGTTACTATTATAGATTTTATTCATATTTTGAAATAATATTTCATCATTGAGTTACTATTATAGATTTTATTCATATATTGAAATAATATTTTGTAATTTCATTGTGTGTTTTTGGAATTTGAATTAGTTTTCTTTAATTGTGTATATGTAACCACTTATATCATAGCTGGACAAGACTATTTTCAGCCAATATAGGCAATTTGCATTTTGTCTGTCGTGAGCCAGGGATTTCAACGATATAAGAGACTTGAGCCTGTGTCTAACAATTTAGGAGTTCTGAGCGATTTCATACTTTTGACTGCTGTAGCACCCCATCAGGGTGACTGGGACAAGCCTTGGTGACGCTGTAAACGGCGTGAGTACTACCATTCCTCCAAGTTTCAAGTCTCTACGACTTACGGCACATTTGATATACAAAAATGCGATAAATGTGATATTGCCCCCCAGTGCCCGATTTCTTTCAAATTCCTCACAGACCTTAAGGGTCAAACAGTTAAACAGGCCCACTGAGTTTCATTCCAGTCAACCTCCGTTAACCTTGTCTAATAGTTGCTCAAAATTCATTGGCCAGTGGTGGCCATGTTTTTTAAGATACGCAAATGTCCTTACAGACACTTGTGGCACTTTGAATAAAGACACTGCATACCAATCTTCATGTTGATTGGACAAATGGTTGCATAATTGTAGCCATTTTTATATTTTCACTTTTATAGCACCACCAAGTGGCCAAGCTCTTACATTTGCTCTTACATAACTGTTCTGAGTTTGCCAAAGATATCTCATTCCGTTCAAAAGTTATTTTGTTTTGGTGTCCCTTTTGTGGCAGTGAATTGAAAGTGTGGCAGTGATCTCTCCATAGAATCTTTCTGCACTGGTTTGGTTCCAACCAGGCACAAAAACTGGGACTAGTTCGCAGTAGTTTTTTCAAAAAATCCAAAATACCCGAAAATTTTGCTGGTGACGATCGAATTGCGTTTTGTCTGTCGTGAGCCAAAGATTCCAACGATATAAAATTCTTGAGCCAACTACAAACGGTTTAAGAGTTATGAGTGATTTCGTACTTTTTTTCGCTGTAGCGCCCTCTTCAGGGTGACTGGGACAAGGCTCAGAGACCTTGAAAATGGTATGAATACTACCATCTCTCCAAGTTTCAAGACTCTACGACTTACGGCACATTCAATATACAATTGTTTATGCCCTTGAAAAATATGATATTGCCCCCCAGTGCCTGATTCGTTTCAAATTCCTCACAGACCTTAAGGGTCATGAGTTAAATGGGCCCACTGAGTTTCGTTCCGATTGACCTCCGTTAACTTTGTCTAATAGGTGCTCAAAATTCATTGGCCAGTGGCGGCCATGTTTTTTGAGATATGCAAATGTCCTTATAGACACTTGTGGCACTTTGGACTAATAAACTGAATACCAAATTTTCATGTTGATTGGACAAATGGTTGCGTAGTTGTAGCCAATTTTTTTTGTCTTTTATAGTGCCGCCAAGTGGCCAAGCTCAGTATTTTTTTAATGTGACCTCAGATTGAGCTCTTACATAAGTGTTCTGAGTTTGGCAGAGATCTCATTCCGTTCAAAAGGTACAACCCTTTTTTTGGCGTCCATTTGTGACAGCGAGTCAAAAGTTCAACTTTTTTGATAATTATTGATATTCACTCTCCAGAGGTTCCAATCAGGCAAAAAAACTAGGACTAGTTTGCAAAATAGGCTTTTCAAAAAAATCCAAAATACCTGAAAATTTCGCGAGGATTCTAATGATATAAGACGCTTGAGGCAACAGCAACCAGTTTAGTAGTTCTGAGCAACTTTTGATTGCAGTAGCTCCCCGTCAGGGCGATTGGGGCGAGCCTTGGTGACGTTGTAGATGGTCTTACCATCCCTCCAAGTTTCAATTCTCTGTGACTTACGGTTTGGTCTGCCCGATCAGTTTTATGTGGAGATTGCTGATCCTGATTCTAACAATTACAATAGGGTTTTATCACTACGTGCTTGAACCCCTAATTACTGTATATATCATTAAATAAATGCAGCCCTGGTGAGCATTAAATAATAATAATCCCAAACTTTTAAATGGTAGTGTAATTTGAATTAATTCTCTGTTCTTTTGCAGACACTCCCACTCTACAGAAGGAGAGGAAAATAACGAAGAAGGTGGAGGAAGGCGAGAGTGTGGTGCTGCCTTGTAATCCTCCTAACAGCACTGTGGCTCCGGTCATCCACTGGATGGACAAGAGTTAGTCTGTTTTTAACCTAGTTTATCCTCTTAAACAAGAACCATGTCTCAGCAGTATCTATATATATGCACCTATATCTACATCTTTTTTTCTTAGAGCTGCGGCACATTCAGCAAAACGAGCGTGTGATTCAGGGCCGCGATGGAAACTTGTACTTCTCTCATGTGACTGCGGCAGACAGTCGGGACGACTACACCTGCAACACTCAGTTCCCCAGTGCGCGCATCATCGTCCTCAAAGAGCCCATCAATCTCACTGTTGTCCCCTGTAAGCATTAACACAAAGGATGCTGAGTGTCCTTGACTAACCTTTGCTTTTTCATAAAAACTTTTGGCCTGAACAGAGGAGAGAGCAAGGCGTTGAGTTGTTTTTAAAATAACACAGTGTCTTAAGATGCAATGCCAATGGTGCAAAACACTGAGTCAGCAACCAAAGTTTGTCTGGCATATATATACATAGACTAACAGAACAGATTGCAGAGTGCAAGAAAGGGTCCTGTGTAGGGATGAGCAAAATATGGGATATTCGCAGTGAATTTTGCTGGTGATATAGATCATTTTATTCACTTTCAATTTGCCATATCGTATCATAAAAAGTATCATAAAGAGCCTTATTTATTTCCCAATCCATCTGTTTTAGCAATCTATTCACAACTGTATGAAAGCATAAAAGTCATGAAAGCGATCTACCTATCCATCTGTTTCTTTTGTTCTGTCCATCCATCCATCCATCCATCCATTCATCCATCTATCTATCTATCTATCCATCCATCATTTCTTTATTCTGCCCACCCATCCATCCTTTGTTTCTTTTGTTCAGTCCATCCATCCTTACATACATTTTGTTTGATCTGTCCATCCATCATCCATCCATCCATTGTTTCTTTTCTGTCTATCTATCATCCATCCATAGATACATTTTGTTTGTTCCATTCTTCCATTCATTCATCCATCCATCATTTCTCATTTCTATATATTTTGTTTGTTCCATCCATCCGTTTCTTTTGTTCTGTCCATCCATCCATCCATCCATACACTTTGTTTAATCTGTCCATCTGTCCATCCATCATTTCTTTGTTCTGTCCATCCATCCATCCATCCATCCATCCATCCATTGTTTCTTTTCTGTCATCAATCCATCCATCATTCATGCATCCATCTATGCATACATTTTGTTTATTTGATCCATTCATGCATCCATCCATCGTTTTTTGTTCTGTTCATCCATCCATACATACATTTAGTTTGATCTGTCCATCAATCCACCCATCCACCCATCCATCCATCCATCCATCCATCCATCCATTCTTTCATCTATCCATCCATCCATTGTTTCTTTTCTGTCATCAATCCATCCATCATTCATCCATCCATCCATCCATGCATACATTTTGTTTGTTTGATCCATCCATTCATCCATCCATCATTTTTTGTTCTGTTCATCCGTCATCCATCCATACATACGTTTCTTTTGCTCTGTCCATCCATCCACCCATCCATCCATCCGTTTCTTTTGTTCTGTCCATCCTTCCATCTATACATTTTGTTTGTTCCATCCATCCATCCATCCATCCATCCATCCATCGTTTCTTTTTCAGTCCGTCCATCCATCCATTGTTTTCTGTCCATCCATCTATCATTCATCTATACGTACATACATTTTGTTTGATCCATCCATAGTTTTTTTGTTCTCTTCATCCATCGAACATCCGTCCATATATACATTTTGTTTGATCTGTCCATCCACCCATCATTTCTTTTGTTCTGTCTATCCATCCATCCATCCTTCATTTCTTTTCTTTCCATCCATCCATCATTCATCCATCCATCCATACATTTTGTTTGATCTGTCCATCCACCCATCAGTTCTTTTGTTCCATCCATCCATCCATCGTTTCGTTTGTTCTGTTCAACCATCCAACCATCCATTTTGTTTGATCTGTCCATCCACCCATCATTTCATCTGTTCTGTCCATCCATCCATCCATCCATCCATCCATCCATCCACACATTTTGTTTGTTCTGTCCTTTCATCCATCCATCCATCCATCCATCCATCCACACATTTTGTTTGTTCTGTCCTTTCATCCATCCATCCATCCATCCATCCATCCATCCATCCATCATTCTTTTGTTTTTCATTCTGTCTGTTCGTCTAATGTCATAAAAAGGCTGAAAATATTGATATATTATGCTGTTTTGCCCGGTCTTAGTCCTGTGTGAACACCCACTTACTGCAGCTGTAATTGTTCACCACGCTTTCTCTCATTTCCCTCAATAATTCTGTTTTTGTCTGTATCTGCAGCTAATTCAGTGGTGCGTAACAGAAGGCCACAAATGATGCGACCCACTGGCTCCCGCAGCTCCTATCTGGTGCTCAGCGGCCAAAACCTGGAGCTGGAGTGCATAGTTCAGGGCCTGTAAGTCAAACCTGCTCTGGCTGTTTGTCTTTGAGAGTCACTTCTTTAAAATGTGTCCAGTGTGTTTACATCCTATTCTCTCACTCACCAGGCCCTCTCCCAATATCCAGTGGATACGGAAAGATGGAGTCCTGTCTGAGTCCCGCACATCCAAAGAAAGTTATGATCGAGTTCTGCGCTTTAAGAATATCTCAGAGTCTGACAGCGGCGAGTACCAATGTACCGCCACAAATGTGCAAGGCATAATCACTCACACCTACAGCGTCACTGTGGAAGGTACTGCATGCTTCACACTGCCATATCACATCCTCTACAGATTTAGATTTAGATGTGGGGTGTGAACTTGAGAACATCGATGGGAGGATGACTTTACAAAAAAAAAAATTAAACTTTGCCGACAAAAGCAAGTCTAAGGCAAGAGTTACAGTGTTAGCTTACTGGTGTAGTATTGCTTGATAAAAATTTATTGGCTACTTTCTTTTCAGAAGGTTGCATGTGACTGTTGGCTGAGAGCTTTCATGATTAGTTGTTTGTGTTTTGTGCTGGTATAGCTGCCCCATATTGGACTAAAGAACCAAAGAGCCAGCTGTACGCCCCGGGAGAGACGGTCAAACTGGAATGTAAGGCTGACGGCATTCCCAGCCCTGAGGTCACCTGGAGCATCAATGGCAATCTTCTTACTGGTAATTGATTCAGTCAAAACACGATAATTATTTCAATGAGGACATCTGATGCCGATTTTCCACAAGTTGGTATGATTCTTTAGGGTCTTCATGAAACGTCTGCAACACATTGGTTAAAATTCCTCAGTGGTTGTGTAAAACAAAACCCTTTTTACTTTGTCAAAAACAGCTCTGTTCACAGCGACCTGTTTCGGTGCATGTCTCTGGGGTTTGTGAAGGAACTGCAAGGGGTTTGTTGTTTATTTAAAAGCTAATTTAAAAAATCATAAAACTGTAAAATTGAAATAATAAAATAAATAAATAAAAAAGTAATTGCTTTCCTGCATGTCATGTAAACATTAACCGAAATCAGAGAACTGTGACTGTGTGAATGTTTTGCTAAATTACTGAAATATTAACTTAAAATCTCAGGAGATACCTAAAATAAATATTTCGGTTTAAATGGCTTCAGATGAGAACAAATTTGGAATCACTGGCTTAAACTAATAGTTCACTAAAAAATGTTTCTTGTTTCATCATTTAGTTACCCTCATGTTGTTTCAAACTATACATTTATTTCTTGTGTTAAATATAAAAGAAGATATGATGAAGAAAATGGGTAACCAAACATTGGCTGGTAGCCACTGACCTCCATAGTAGGGGAAAAAACACTATGAAAGTCAATTGCTACCAGCAGCTGTTTGGTTACCAGCATTCTTCAAAACACTGTCTTCCATGATAAACAGAAGAAAAAATGCAAATGCATATGTGAGTAAATGGTGACAAATTTTTCATTTTTGTGTGAACTATCCTTTTAATGTATATTTTGCTTGTATGTGTAGAATAATCTTTGTTTGAGATATTGGTATATAGTCTTATATTGACATACTGAGGTATCTTTTTGCTAAAAATTACTAAAAAATAATTGTTTTCCTGAATGTCATGTGAACTTTAACCGAAATCAGAGAACTGTGAGCATGTGAATGTGTTGCCGAATTATTGAAATATTACCTTAAAATCTCAGGAGATACTTACAATAAATATTTTAGTTCAAAGGGCTGAGAAAAAAATGACTTAAAGGAATAGTTCACTAAAAATGTTTCATTTTTCATAATTTAGTCACCCTCATGTTGTTGAACACAAAAGGAGATATTTTAAAGAAAATGGGTAACCAAACATTTGCTGGTGGCCACTGACAAAAAATACTATGAAAGTCAATGGATTAGCAACTGTTTGGTCACCAACACTCTTTAAAATATCTTCTTCCGTGTTCAACAGAAGAAAGATATGCATGTGGAACAACATGAAGGTGAATAAATGAAGACAAAATTTTAATTTTTGTATGAACTGTCCCTTTAATGTATATTTTGCTTGTGTTCACTTTATTTTTCTCATAAGACTTGGCACGGCCATTTGTACGTTTTATGGTTCTGGCTTCTGGTCTCATTCACACCAGCTGTTCTTGGCTGTACATAACAACTTGTTTTGCTGCTTGATATTGCAAATTGTCTTAGCATATTATTTTAATGTATCATCTTAAAGGAGAAGTCCACTTCCAGAACAACAATTTACAAATAATTTACTCACCCTGGTGTCATCCAAGATGTTCATGTCTTTCTTCAGTCGTAAAGAAATTATGGTTTTTGAAGAAAGCATTTCAGAATTTGTTTTCCATATAATAGAATTCAATGGTGCCCTGATTTTAAACTTGCAAAATGTAGTTTAAATGCAGCTTCAAAGGGCCCTTAACGAACCCATCCATGGAAGAAGGGTTCTATCTAGCGAAACAATCTGTCATTTTTTTAGAAAAATAAAAATTTGTATACTTTTTAAGCACAAAAGCTTGTGTATCACTAGCACTGGGATGCACGTCCACAGCGCTAACGTTACGCACTATGGAATCACGTCTAAGTTCATCATCTGTGTACTCCAGCTCAAAAAGGTAGGATATGGCGAAAAACATCTAATTTTCGCCTACAATTTCAGAAAAGTAAGACATCGTTGTACCTTTTTGTTTGTAAACAGCGTTTTACTTTTTACTTCCACTTCCTTAGTCTTTGGATGTTTGCTTTGTAAACACTGGTTCTGTAGTTCCGCCTACGTCAAGCGTGACCTTTCAACCTGTTCCGCAGTACGTAGCGTCGTGGATAAGACCCTTCTTCCGCGAATGGGATCAAAATCAGGGGCACCATTGAAGTCCATTATATAGAGAAAAATACTGAAATGCTTTCCTTAAAAACCATAATTTCTTTACGACTAAAGAAAGACATGAACATCTTGGATGACAAGGGGGTGAGTAAATTATTTGTAAACTGTTGTTCTGGAAGTGGAGTTCTCCTTTAATTATGAACACACTGGTTTGTAGTGCATGTATAAACATGTTTTACCGTTTACAGCACGTTGTTATTCTTCTGGTTATTTCCCTATAGCAGGTTTGAGAGATTGGTATATGGTCTTGTATTGACATACTGAGGTGTCTTTTTGCGTAGATATTGACCCAGACCCCAGACGCAGTGTGAAACATGGCGTTCTCACTCTGAAGAATGTGGACCTCAGTGACACTGCGGTGTATCAGTGCAAAGCAGTCAATAAGCATGGATCTATCCTCATCAATGCCTACGTCTATGTCATAGGTAAGGGAATTTTTATAAATGGCACTAAAACAAGCTATTTTTGTTGTGGTGCTTGCTAAGACAACATACAGGTCCAGAATATTGTAGATGTATAGGTAAATTACCCTAGTAACCACTCAAAACACTTTAGCACCTGCATAGGCTGTCATAGCTATTTTGTCTGAGAATTCTAGAAACTAAATACATTTCTAATGTTTCTCTTTGGTTTTTCTAGAACTGTCTCCCCAGATTCTGACAGAAGATGGTCTGATGTATTCTGTGGCAGAGGGACAGACGATTGAGCTGGCTTGTGAGACCTTTGGCTCTCCACGGCCCAATGTCACATGGTGAGACAGACTCGATCCTGTGGGGTGTCCCTTCCTCAAATGCCAGAACTGGTCCAGCCAGCTGTCCTGATTATTGTTGGGGGGAAGCTGCTTTGTGGGGAGTCAGTTAGGGGAAATTAGCAAAATCACACACTCAGTATTCAGCATTTCAGAAAAAAATATCTGTGTACTCAACATTTTGCATTCATTTTGCAACAGGCTAAATTGAATATTTTGTGTGTTTACAGGGAGGGTGAGACCTGGGGTGCTCTTGTAGCCAACCCAAGGATGAGTCAGTTACTCGATGGCTCTTTACAGATCAGTAACGCCTCCCTTAATGACAGCGGCCAGTACACCTGCACTGTCAGCAACAGCAAAATCACCATCACTGCTGAGCTGGACGTACTCAGTGAGTTCCACATGCTTGAATATTAATGCCTTCATGCATTCTTGATTTCATTTCATGGGTTTCATTTCAGGTTTCATTTCTTTTGTTAATGTTCACTTTGGTTAATGTGTTTTGTGTTCTAATATCCTCATAGACGGGAAAAACGAAGGGAAAATATTATTAAATATTAATATTATGTGTATTGAGGCTTTTGTCACAGGAATGCAAATAGGTTAAAAATATAAAACTAATTTAGGATATATTCTCTGAAAGCCTTGTATTATCTTATATAAATTTGCTTCTTGTGGAAGTCTTTTCTGCTCATCAAGGCTGCATTTATTTGATTAAAATACAGAAGAAAACAGTAATATTGTGAAATATTATTGCGATTTAAAATAGTGGTTTTCTATTTTAATATACTTTAAAATATATTTTATTTCTGTGACGCAATGCTGAATTTTCATCAGCCTTTACCCCAGGCTTCAGTGTCACTTGACCCTTTAGAAATCATACTAATATGCTGAATTATTATCAGTGTTGGAAACAGTTGTGCTGCTTAATATTTTGTTGGAACCTGTGATATTTTTTTTTAGGATTCTTTGATGATTCAAACATTAACAGCTGTTATTTAAAATTGAAAAAGTTTGGGGCCAGTATATTTTTTCTTTCTTTCTTTCTTTGAAAAAAAAAAAAAGTAATACTCTTATTCAGCAAGGATGTGTTGAAATGATAAAAAGTGATACTAAAGACTTATATTGTTAGAAAAGATTTATAATTTGAATAAAGTCAGTTCTTTTTAACTTTTTATTTATCAAAGAATCCTGAAAAAAAGTATCACAGATTCCAAAAAAAATATTAAACAGCACAACAGATTGCAACGTTGATAATAAATCAGCATATTAGAATGATTTCTGAAGGATTGTGTGACACTAAAGACTAAAACGAAATAAACTATATTTTAAAGTATATTGAAACAGAAAACTGTTATTTTAAATTGCAATAATATTTCATAATATTACCTTTTTCTGTACTTCTGATCAAATAAATGGAGCTTTGTTGAGACTTCTTTAAAAAAAAAAAAACTATAAAAATCTCACTGATCCCAAACTTTTGAACAGCAGTGTATACTGTTGAACAGCATTTTTATTTTATTTATTTATTTTTTTTTTTACTGAAACAGAAGTCCAAAAAATACAGACAAAACTTTAGTTACTTAAAACTACGATATTTTTAAAAATAAAAATTTTGTCTCCCAGATAAGACAGTCATTGTCAAACCTCCTTTGGCTCTGAGAATCCAACGGGGGAAGCCTGCTACCCTCACCTGTGAGTACCAGGTGGACTCCAGGCAGGACGCCCCTCAAGTCCAGTGGAGGAAGGACCAACAGAAGCTCAGCGAGTCTTCTGATTCAGACAAGTATGTTTTTATACCTTTGTTTCCCTCAGAATGCTGTATAACATGATCTCATGTACATTATTAACCATAAATGTCTTAGGTACATGATAGATGAATCCACTCTCATTATACCTGATGTCGAGGAAGAGGATGAAGGGATTTACACCTGTGAAGTCATTACCACTCTGGATATAGCTGAAGCGAGTGGCTCCATCACTATCGTCGGTAGGTAACTTTATAATATTGCCGTTTCTAAACCCTTTTACGTGTCTGGATCTGTATTGCTGTATGTGTATTGCATGTTGTATGATAATGTGACCTACAGAAAGGACAAAAGGACATGTTTTGCTGTAGGGGGATTTAAGGAATAACCTTTGTGAAAAGCATAGATGCCTTGTTTTTACTAGCATCTTACCCCCTGACCTCTTTGTCAACCCTCATTCACTAGACCGACCAGATCCTCCAACCCAAATACAGATGACCGAACCTAAAGACCGCAGTCTCACTCTCAGCTGGACACCTGGAAATGATCACAACAGCCCTGTGCTAGGTACAGTATATGTTTTTCCTGTTTAGAGAACAGTTTCAAGTGTATGCAGACAGTATTTGATGCATTTTAGTCATTTGTACTACTTATTGATTTTTTGTCCCCTTTAAATGTCAGATGTTGTATAAATTAATGGTTGGACGAAGTGTAATATTGGACCTTTTTTGGACACCTAAGACCAGTCTTTTATAAAATCAGTGACATTTCCTCCTGTTCTATGTGTATGTTTATGTATCTAGAGTATTTGATTGAGTTTGAGGAGACTGAATATGAAAGAAAAGAATGGGAGGAGCTAACCCGTGTCCCAGGCAACAATCAGCGAACTACCCTTTCCCTAAAGCCTTTCCTTTCCTACCGTTTCCGAGTCATCGCCATCAATGACATCGGCAAGAGCGACCCGAGCATGTACACAGACGTCTTTTCCACACCAGCTGCTGGTAAGTTACACCGCACGTGTGTGCATGTGCGTGTTTACATAGCCCTAAAACAGAAATGACTTGTATTGCTACATCGTGATGCATTTGTTTTGTCCCTTAAATCGCTGTATGACACTTTGGATTTGTGTTTGTATCTTCTCTCAGCATGTTGCTGATGTGAAGTGACAGTTTTATTGCATCTTGGCACTAAATTATGATTCGTCCTCTACAGCTCCAGACAGTAACCCTGAAGGAGTGCGCAGTGATTCCATCAACCCAGGCATCCTTGTCATCACATGGAAGGTGCGTTGCACAATTCAGCGTTTAAAGAGACCAGAAATGATTCTGTCATCATGTATTCATCCTCAAACCTGTAATGTTTTTTCTATGGAGTACAAAAGAAATTGTGAACATGAGATGGGACTATCAAGTTCCAAAATAGACAAAAGTTCCAAAAAGAGTGCATATGACTTAAACATCATATTCCAAGAAAGAAAGTATACCTAACTAAAAAAGTAGTAACGCTACTAACTATATCTTTGGTAAGATGAGTAGTTGTGTAGCATGGCCAAATGTTTTTAACGTGTTTTAAAATGTCTTTCAAACAACTAAACATTCACGGTTGTTGTAGCATTGTCAGGTCTGATTCATTTTAGTGAATCAGTTCATTCTATACCAGTGGCGGCTACTGGTCTGTCAAATAGGGGAAGCTCATTTTCGGCCTACATCATAAAATTGTCTATTTATTTATTCACAAGAATGTGCCTTATTGTCATAAGTAAGTCACAATGCAAACAATCGTAAAAAAAAAGCTTTAGTTTTATTATGCAAAATATGATGTATTTTTTCTTTTAGTCAGATGCTACTATATAGTATAAATATTTTGCAATTTAAATAAGGTTATTATGGAGATTTATTTATTTATTTATAAAGTATTTTAATAGAAATATAAGGTTTCATTATGTTATGTTAAAATTTTTCAAGATTACTATTTATATATATATATATATATATATATATATATTTTATATTTATATTAATTTATAGTCATCCTCCATGTTAATATTTAATGTAGTAATCTATATATATGTATTGATTACTACATTAAATATTAACATCAATGAATGAATGAACGATCTAAAAAAAATATTAAACTCTGTAAAAGTGAAACAAGGAATGTGGTGTATAATTGTGTGAAATGTATGATGAAAATCAAGCAATTTCGCCAAGCAAATATAAAGAAATAGGTTGCAGCAGTTTTTATTTCGACTGAACTTGAGAAATCCGCGATGGGACTTAGCGCGAATAGCTCCAGCGATTCCTTATAGTACAAAATCGCTGTCAGTCAAAAGGAGATGCAATCTTTCGACAGACCCTCCAATCATCACGCAGAAGCTCGGAGTCCAGGCCAGCCCACTCCTCATTTGCTCCTCATTCACCCCCAGAGACGCTGAGCGTCCGTGGGCGGGACATAATCGCAGCGTTTATCCAATGACCGTCTAGTTTCAAAGCACTGAAAAAAAACGTTCAAAGCAGCCGCATTGAAGTCAATGGACGCTGGGCTTCAACGGGGAAATGCACTGTGACGCTACGGGAATGTATGAGAAGAAAATCAAGTCAGCCGACCTGCTATATCTAACTGATTCTGAACGAACTCGTCTTTGAGATGAACGTTTTCTAACGCATTTTTAGTCAATAAAATGTTAGTACAATAGTACATAATTTGACTATTAATTTTGTGACATTATAGGGGAAGCTGAGCTTCCCTTGCAGTCTTAAAGAAATCGCCACTGTTCTATACAGTCCCTTCTCTCATATGTAGTGTTAGAAAAGTCTGATTCATTCTAGCGAACGGTTCATTTTAAACGGACCTCTCTCTCATATGTAGTGCTAGAAAATTCTAATTCATTTTAGTGAATCAGTTCATTCTATACAGTCCCTTCTCTCATATGTAGTCTTAGAAAAGTCTGATTCATTCTAGCGAATCGGTTCATTTTAAATGGACCTCTCTCTCATATGTAGTGCTAGAAAATTCTGATTCATTTTAGTGAATCAGTTCATTCTATACAGTCCCTTCTCTCATTTGTAGTGTTAGAAAAGTCTGATTCATTCTAGCAAATCGGTTCATCTTAAACTGACCTCTCTCTCATGTGTAGTGCTAGAAAATTCTGATTCATTTTAGTGAATCAGTTCATTCTATACATTCCCTTCTCTCATATGTAGTGTTAGAAAAGTCTGATTCATTCTAGCGAATTGGTTCATTTTAAACGGACCTCTCTCTCATATGTAGTGCTAGAAAATTCTGATTCATTTTAGTGAATCAGTTCATTCTATACAGTCCCTTCTCTCATTTGTAGTGTTAGAAAAGTCTGATTCATTCTAGCAAATCGGTTCATCTTAAACTGACCTCTCTCTCATATGTAGTGCTAGAAAATTCTGATTCATTTTAGTGAATCAGTTCATTCTATACATTCCCTTCTCTCATATGTAGTGTTAGAAAAGTCTGATTCATTCTAGTGAATCAGTTCATCTTAAACGGACCTCTCTCTCATATGTAGTGCTAGAAAATTCTGATTCATTTTAGTGAATCAGTTCATTCTATACATTCCCTTCTCTCATATGTAGTGTTAGAAAAGTCTGATTCATTCTAGCGAATTGGTTCATTTTAAACGGACCTCTCTCTCATATGTAGTGCTAGAAAATTCTGATTCATTTTAGTGAATCAGTTCATTCTATACATTCCCTTCTCTCATATGTAGTGTTAGAAAAGTCTGATTCATTCTAGTGAATCAGTTCATCTTAAACGGACCTCTCTCTCATATGTAGTGCTAGAAAATTCTGATTCATTTTAGTGAATCAGTTCATTCTATACAGTCCCTTCTCTCATATGTAGTGTTAGAAAAGTCTGATTCATTCTAGCAAATCGGTTCATCGATTCATTCTAGCAAATCGGTTCATCTTAAACTGACCTCTCTTATATGTAGTGCTAGAAAATTGAAATTCATTTTAGTGAATCAGTTCATTCTATACAGTCCCTTCTCTCATTTGTAGTGTTAGAAAAGTCTGATTCATTCTAGCAAATCGGTTCATCTTAAACTGACCTCTCTCTCATATGTAGTGCTAGAAAATTCTGATTCATTTTAGTGAATCAGTTCATTCTATACATTCCCTTCTCTCATATGTAGTGTTAGAAAAGTCTGATTCATTCTAGCGAATCAGTTCATCTTAAACGGACCTCTCTCTCATATGTAGTGCTAGAAAATTCTGATTCATTTTAGTGAATCAGTTCATTCTATACAGTCCCTTCTCTCATTTGTAGTGTTAGAAAAGTCTGATTCATTCTAGCGAATCGGTTCATCTTAAACTGACCTCTCTTATATGTAGTGCTAGAAAATTGAGATTCATTTTAGTGAATCAGTTCATTCTATACAGTCCCTTCTCTCATTTGTAGTGTTAGAAAAGTCTGATTCATTCTAGCAAATCGGTTCATCTTAAACTGACCTCTCTCTCATATGTAGTGCTAGAAAATTCTGATTCATTTTAGTGAATCAGTTCATTCTATACATTCCCTTCTCTCATATGTAGTGTTAGAAAAGTCTGATTCATTCTAGCAAATCGGTGCATCTTAAACTGACCTCTCTTATATGTAGTGCTAGAAAATTGAGATTCATTTTAGTGAATCGAATCATCCTAAACTGTCATCTCTCTCAAATGCAGTGTATTTCAATTCCAGTTCATTCTAGAAAATCAGTTTGTCTTAAGCAGTCCTCTCTTTCTCATATGTCTGTAGACATTGAAATATCTGATTCATTCAAGTGAATCAATACATTCTAAATGGTCCTCTTTTTCTCTTATGTAGTGTTAGAAAAGTCAGACTTATTCTAGCGAAACAATTCATCTTCTCTCTCATATGTAGTATCAGAAAATGCATATTCATTTTAGTGAATTGGATGATCTTTAATGGTTCTTTCTTTTATAATGTTAGAAGGTCAGATTCATTCTAATGAATCAATTTGTCATAAACTGTCCTCTCTCTTTCATATGTAGTGTTAAAACAGTCATCTCACTCATATGTAGTGATGGAATGTCTGATTTGTTTTAGTGAAACAGTTTTAATAAACTGACTAAAAAGCATATGTATTTCACTATTCTCAATGTTTAAAGTTCTCATTGTTCACAAAAAAATAGAGTTTGGCTTAAAACTGAATCTGTGTTCTTGCAGGAAATGGACAGACGTAGTTTCAACGGCCCAGGTTTTCTCTATAAAGTGATGTGGAGAAAAGTTTTAGGCAGCGGTCCGTCCTGGCACACCCAATCTGTCGCCTCTCCACCCTTCTACGTCAAAGATGTGGGCAACTTTTCTGCCTTTGACATTAAAGTGCAAGCTATTAATGAGATGGGAGAAGGTCCAGAGCCCAAATCCACCATAGGATACTCTGGAGAGGACTGTGAGTTTGTCATGTTTGATATTTTTGCTGCTCTTGTAAGCCTCTTCCTGTAAGGTTATGCATCTCAATTCACCCCAATTAAACAATGATTTTAATTTAACGTTAATCCTGAAACAGACGTTTTAAAGGGTATCAGAATGTACTTTTTTTCTCTGTCAGACCCGCTTGAGGCCCCTTTGAATGTGGCAGTGGATCTGATCAACAGCACTGCCATTAAAGTGGTGTGGGCGCCCATAAACAGAGAAACTGTGAGAGGTCGTTTGCAGGGTTACAAGGTAAAGTACAGTGGTGTACTAAGATGAAAAATGTGAAAAATGTGAAATGTAAAATATCTTGACATATTATGTATTATTATATCCTATAGATTTATCTAATGCACTACGGCCCGGAAAGCAGACACCTCAGACGGGAGCGTGTTAGGGAGGGGAAGCCAAGCAACATCTCGTTTGTGATGACAGACAGTAATGAGGAGAAGAAGGTTCTGGGAGATCTGCAGCCCTACTCCCATTACGCACTGTCTGTGAGTGTCTTCAACAATAAAGGAGAAGGTCCCCAGTCTGACCCCCTCACTTTCCACACTCCAGAAGGAGGTAAGAATGAAAGACTGAGACACAAAAAAAAAAAAAGATGAAGAAAAGAGAGGGATTCACATCCTGTCATCCATTTTTTACAGTACCTGGTCCTCCATCATCTTTACTGCTGGATAGCCCATCAGAGACAGAAATGATACTGCATTGGACTCCACCCATCCAGCCGAACGGTGTCCTGAAAGGATACATATTACAGTATCAACAAGGTGTGTTGACTAACAATCTTATTCATTCTCATCAGGAGAGTGAACATTAAAGGGATAGTTCATGCAAAAATGAAAATTCTGTCATTAATTACTCACCCTTATGTCTTTCTAAACCCATAAAACATCTTTGGAACACAAATTAGATGTAGATATTTTTGATGAAATCTCACAGCTTTCCGACCTTGCATAGACAGCAATGCAACTACCACGTTCAAGGCCCTGAAAAGTACTAAGGACATCATTAAAATAGCCCATGTGACATCACTGGTGTACCTGTAATGTTATGAAGCTATGAGAATGCTTTTAGTGTGCAACACTAGACTGAAGACGACTGTGGCTTTAGAGACTTGTGTCGCCGCAGCAGTCCTCCTCTCTCTGTCTAAGTTCATTGTCTGTACTCCAGCTCAGAAAGGTAGGGTATGGCGGAAAACTCCATCTCATTTTCTCCTACAACTTCAGAATCGTCCGACATCATTGTACCTTTTTGTTTGTAAACAGCGTCTGACTTACATGCACTTCATTAGTCTTTGCACGTTCGCTTTGTAAACACTGGGTCTGTAGTTCTGCCTATGTCGCACGTAACCTTTGAACGTGATTCTGTAGTGTATAGCGTTGTGGATGCGCATTCCAGAGCTGCACAAGCTTTTGTGTTAAAAAGTATACACATTTACATTTTTCAAAAAAACTGACAGATCGTTTTGCTAGATAAGACCCTTCTTCCTCGGCTGGGATCAGAGCCCTTTAAAGCTGCATTTAAACTGCATTTTGGAAGTTCAAAATCAGGTGCACCATTGAAGTCCATTATATGGAGAAAAATACTGAAATGCTTTCCTTAAAAACCATAATTTCTTTATGACTGAAAGACATGGACATCTTGGATGACAACGAGGGGGAGGAAATTATTTGTAAATTGAACATCTTCTTTAAGAACTTCTTTTCAATGAAATTGTTTACCACCTTCTTCATTCTTTCAAGCATATTTATTAATATAAATACATTTAGATGAATCTTTATTAGGGCTACTAAAGTGATTCAGTCAAGAGCAGTGAATGATTTTCTGCCTTTCTTTTGTTGCTTGATTAACATTAATGCCACAGACAATAGGCTGCTGTCCCTTTAAAATCGGACACATGGATACAGTGTACTGATACATGTCCAATATTCTCTCAGCTGTTTATGTTAGACGTAACCGAGTGTGTTTATGTGAGTACTCATCAAAACGCACAATTTGACATCATTTTGTGTTTATTTCTCCGTTCATGAAAGAGTACTTGTGTGCTGTGTAAGAGGCGCTGCTTCGGTGTGTGCACAGAAATCCTCTTAACCTTGCACCTGAATCGTTCTGAATGAATCTCTTCCCAAATCGTCCCTCCCTAACATTTTTGTCTCGTTTTTATTCATTGACGAAAATGTTAATAGATTTTCTTCATAGTTCTTGTCATTCAAAACTAGTTTTTGTTTCGGTATCCTTTTGTTTTCGTCTGTGAAAAAATGTCGTTGACAAATTAACACAGGTCAGAAAGCTCTCGAATTACATCAAAAATATCTTAATTTGTGTTCCGAAGATGACCAAAGGTCTTATGGGTTTGGAATGATAGGATTTTTTGGGTGAACTGTCCCTTTGAGCATCAGAAAACCATTCAAAACACTACAAGCAACTGCAAAACAAGCACCACTAAACTATTTTTTAAATAATATTTCTGACGTGTCTTTTGTCTCTTTTTCCCCCCATTTCTCTGTAGTTGATAAGGAGGACAGTCCCATGCAAGTGGTAAAGATCAGTGACCATCTCGTGTCTCATTTCACCTTAAAGCTGGACCCTCACAGCCGTTACCGCTTCTACCTACGAGGCTACACTGCTAAGGGAGAAGGACTGCCAATCATCAGGGAGGGAGCTACAACACTGGATGGAGGTCCAGCAATTTACTGATCTATATCTAGACATATGTTGGGGTGGTTATATGATATATGAAATGTTTTCACGCATATTTCAAACACTATATACTAACCAGACATGATGAAACATACTTATGACAAGTTTCAGTGTGTCTACACTGAAAATAAGAGGAAATGTGGCATAATCGCAGTCAATTTAAAATGTATTTGCACAAATGAGTTTGTGTAACAAACAGTCATCCAGATTTAAGGGTGTCTAAGTCTCACTTGGTTTCTTTGTGTGTGTGTCTGTGAACAGTTCCACCCTCCAACATTAGTTTATCGACCGGAGAGACATCCGTCAACCTGACATGGGTATCGAAAGAAAGACAGAGGAACGTGGGATTCTTTATTCATTACCTGAAAAAGGATGGTACGTGCCATATGGACAGGAAGTGATTGAGGATGATTAAACACAAGCTTGTTTGTTGAATAGCAAAATAGGAAGTAGCAGCTTTAATATGTCTCATGCTAGTAACTGAGAGAGAATAAAAATTAGTGTTTTAATTTGTGTTGTATTCTGTTTATCTGTCCAGGTAAAGGCACATGGAAGCGTTCTGAAAGAGTGAACAGCTCTCAGTCTTTTTACACACTGCAGGGGCTCCAGTCTGGATCTGAGTACCGTCTGAAGATTGACTTTAAAAACAAAACTTTATGGGAGGACGAGATTCAGACATCAGGAGCAAGTAATTACAAAATGGCTCTCTTAATGCTTTTCATAAGAAATTACACTAATGTACACTAACAGTTAGGGTTGTGCCAATAGACGATAGTATCGTGCATGGATGATAGTAAGAGATATCGCCTGTTGCTGATGCCTTTGACGATAGCAAGACAATTATTATTATTATCCGTCAAAAAATAGACGTTAGGCGCCTAACTTTGGCGATGCAGTGCAGAGAACCGCTTCTGGGGCGCTTCAGAAACTTGCCGCAAGGTGGCTGGAATAGACACAAAGGCACAAATCACGATGAGTGGAAGGGGTGTTTTGGGTGGGAAGCATGCGATCTGTAATTGCGTGCAGTTGCTGACACTCGCAAAAGCGTGCTTTCTTATGCACGCTGTTTTTCCGGTTTTACTTTCACTTTCAAATTCGATCCTGTTCAGAAAGGAGGGGAGAGAATGGAAAAGGGGGGCACGGTAACTCGTTTTAGGGGGGCAACGGCCCACCTTCGCCCCACAGACGTGTGCAGTGTAAATAAGGGGTAAGAAATTTATTCATCGTACCTATTGTATTTACATATGGTACCGGGAGTGTTTTTTAAAGTGCATAAACTGACGCTAGACTAGTCAGTGATGATGTTCTTTGCACGTTTTCTGTAGCTGGTTTTTGAATAGCTAAGGAAATTGAAGCATTAGTACCTTACAATGTTTCTATTAAATTGTTATCATGTTAAGTCATATTGAAAACATTAGGCTGCTTTTAGCCTTATGCTGGTGTTGGTTCATTTGCCGGCAATGAAACTAATTAAGTAAATAATTAAATAAATTAGCACAATAATATTGTGTAGCGGTGATCTTACAGGCTGACAATAGGACGATATGAAAACGGAGCATATTAAATTTTTTATTTCAGATAAATGCAGATTTTTGGATCTTTCTATTCATCAAAGAATCCTGAAAAATATACTCAACTATTTTAAATATTGATAATAATAATAAAAATGTTTCTTGAACAGCAAATCAGCATATGTGATCCTGGATCACAAAACCAGTCATTTTTTCAAAATCGAGATTTATACATCATATGAAAGCTGAATAAATAAGCTTTTCAATGATGTATAGTTTGTTATGGACAATTATTTGTATTTGTTAGGACAATATTTGGCCGAGATACAACTATTTAAAAATCAGGAATCTGAGGGTGCAAAAAAAAATCAAAATATTGAGAAAATTGCCTTTAAAGTTCTTCAAATAATGTTCTTAACAATGTATATGACTAATCAAAAATTAAGTTTTCATACATTTACAGTAGGAATTTTACAAAATATATTCATGGAACATGATCTTCACTTAATTTCCTAATGATTTTTGCCATAAAAGAAAAATCAATCATTTTGACCCATACAATGCATTTTTGGCTATTGCTACAAATAAATCCCAGCGACTTAAGACTGGTTTTGTGGTCCAGGGTCACATATTAGAATGATTTCTGAAGGATCATGCGACACCGAAGACTGGAGTAATGATGCTGAAAATTTAGCTTTGATTGCAGGAATAGATTACATTTTAAAATATATTCAAATAGAAAGCAGTTATTTTAAATAGTACAATATTTAACAATATTACCGCTTTTGCTGTATTTTGGATCAAATAAATGCAGCAGAAGAGAATTCTTTTAAAAAAACATTAAAAATCTTACTTTCAACTGGTAGTGTACTGTTTTCATGCAGACCACAAAAGAAATCTTCCCCCTACAATATTATACAAAGTGTTGTATAATTCATACATAATTCCCCTCCTCACTTCAGAAGTCATGGAGGTGCGTCAAGGGTTTGTGACCGAGAGCTGGTTCATCGGACTCATCAGTGCCCTTGTGCTGTTGCTGCTGGTACTGCTCATTCTGTGTTTCATAAAACGAAGCAAAGGTGGAAAATACTCAGGTAAAAGAAGCACACACATCATTCTAATCAATTCAGTCCTTTGACACGACTAACAAATGCACAAATATCCCTCAATTTTATTCTTCTTACAGTCAAAGAAAAAGAAGAAGGCCAGATAGATTCTGAAGCGCGGCCAATGAATAATGAGGCTTTTGGAGAGTACAGGTGTGGTGAAGTTTGTTAGATAGATTACTGGATAAATTTTCTTTCCCTGTTTCTCACGCTCATCCTTTTTCTCCTAAATGCTCTTCCTAATGATTTGCAGATCGCTGGAGAGGTATGCTTTGCAGTGGCGCCTTGTTCTATTGCATGCCTGGATTTCTCAACACTTTCCCTTGCATGCACCGAGTGGAATTTTGGACTTAGTGTGCATTTATAGATTCATTTGTATTTTTCTTTCCACCTTCCTTTTCTCACGCAGTGACAATGAGGAGAAGCGGACGGCCAGTCAGCCATCTCTGTGCGAGGATAGTAAGCTATGTACCGACGACGCTCTAGATGACTACGCCAACAGCAACAGCGTACAGACCGAGGTCATCATGGACGAGTCGCTGGCCAGTCAGAGCAGCGGAATCCGAGATGTTCCTGACCCCGGGACTCAAGAAAGTTCCCCTCTAAATCCTGCCACAGCCATCTCCCACCACGGCCTGCCCAACTCCGCCGCCCTCCTTGACTAGCCGGGGCGAGACCGAGACCAAACGTGGATTCACACATGTGCCCACCTGTTGCAACCGCTCATGACTGACCAAATAATCGAAAAATCACAACAATGAGACCTACACACACAACGGATGCCAAGAAAACCATCCAGATGCACTGCTGCAACCTACTTCAGACGTAATTGGACCAACACAATGCTTTTAAGCCAGAAGAAAACATTCGACTGACATATACTGTAACAAATAGACTGCCATGCTCGTTGTTTACAGATATTATCTCTCATTTTATGATATCAGATAGGCTATAGCCGTTTACAGTTATAGTAATGTGACAAGAACATCTCCAGAAGAGACTTCTTTGATAATCCGATAACAAATAAAGTAGACGTCGAGCTACCACGGCGAACGCCAAATCAAATCAGAGTCGGATTCACGTGTTAGTCAATAAAAAGCGTTGCGGAAGAAGGGCGTAAAGGAGAAGAGAGAAGCTGAGGGCCTTAAAATCATGACTAAGTGCGTTGTGCAAACATATAGACAGCATGAGCTGGTTATACTGGTTGCAAAATTTAATCAACTTCTTGTGTTTTGTGCGTCTCTGCCATTTGTTTCTTTTTTTTTTATATTCTTTGACGATTTGCCTGAACCATTTTTAGAATTAATTTTGTATTAATTTATTTTTTTTTAACACAAGAATCAGTTTTGTGTCTTGTTTTAAAGGTGCTGTAAGTGACTGGTACAATCATCTTTCTCTGAGGAATTCCGCAGTGTGTTCTGACAAGATTTTTTTAGCCAACAACTTGATTAATTTGGTTATATATTACAGTATATGTTTGAACAGTGGCCAGTTCTTTTCAGAAATGAAAATTCATCTATTTTCTAAATGCATTGGTATTGTGAACACTAGGGCTGGGCGATATGGTAAAAAATCATATCCTTGTATTTTTTAGCTGAAATGCAATATATGGTATCTTAGTCCCCTCTGTTATGATTACAGATTTCCGTAGAAAGGAAGTAAAGGACGACGCAATGGCTCTAAGACGTAAAAATTAAATAAACACAAGAGCACAGATTAAGTGCATTATATTTTGATTACCCCATTACTGCTATCTAATATCATAAAATACACTTACTTTAAATTGTAAAACTTTTTAAAACTTGTACTCAGTCTGTTTGGCGGCGGCCACAGTGGCGCTTGTTGACGTTCACTGAAGTCTGTGAAGATAAGCGGAGAACAGCACGCAGAAAGCCCCTGACAGCAAAATGGAAATATTTTCATGACTTTCAAACGCTTACAGATGGAAACTAGATGTGAAGTGTGAGTTATGCACTGAGGAAAACACATTAAAGAGCGCGTTAAACTTTCAAACGCACTAAAGAGCGCAAGTAAGTTAGCGTCTCTGTCAGCAGCACATTCGTGTCTGAGAATCTGACGGGACATGCCGCTTTATACGTGTTAACTATATCTCAACAGTTGAATTATGTCTCACATTCAGGGCATTATGATTTATGTCTGCAGTAGCTCACTTTGTGTCCTCCGCTATTTTTCAGACGCGCTCGTATCAATCACTTTATGGACCGTTTTTCACGACGCGTCATTAATAGGCCATATTAGCGACGCGGAACGTAAACAATGCCACTGAGCCGAACGAAATTTGCTGATTTTTCCTGCTGAAAATGGTCAATTATTCTCATGTTTTGGGCTGTACTAATCGGTCGGACCGGGAAAAAACATTTGGAGTACTGTAAGATTGAAAAAGTTATAACAAATCAAGGAGAAGAGTGCAAAAAAAAAAAAACTGCCTGAGGAACAAAAGGCGCTTGTGGTTGGCCAAACTGAACCTGGATTCAAGGGCAAGAATCTTGACAGCATTTGTGTTTGTTCTTATAATTTCCAGTCTGGTAGGTGAAATATTAGGCAAATATCTTACTTAATACTGCTCGTACGTATCTTTACCACCTATTAACTTAGGTTTGTCAAAATATTGCGTCCTTTACTGCTTACTAAGTCCTTCTCAATACGATTAAGCAGCTTCTGCATGGTTTTTCCTTGGTTTAGACAGCATAAATTAACAGAAAACTTATTCAGTAGTACATTAACTGCACAATCCATGCTGTTGTTTACATCTGAGTATCGCCAAAATGGCCGCGCATCCGGGTAACCAGGGTTGCCAGGTTTTCACGACAAAACCCGCCCAATTGCTACTCTAAACTAGCCCAGTCGTGGTTCGCAGGGCGGTCCCCTGGTAAAAATCGCGTTCTGGGGATAAAATACACATTTTATGGATGGGTTCCATGGGCTAAATATCAGGTTTTTGGGGTCGCTTTAACCCGCTTCAACAGTGTTAAAATTCCCCAACTCCGCGGGAAAATAGCGAACTTGGCAACACTGTAGGTAACTGACCAAATCGTGACGCAAGTACAAACCCTCTATGTTGATATGAACGGTATATATACCGCCCAGCCCTAATTTTTAACTCAAAATTTTTATCAAAAAGTGTGTAACATTCTTCGAGGGAAACTGCAATGTCACATTCAGATCTCCCACAACAGATGGTCAAAACTAAGTCTCCACTCTACTTTTTTCTTTTTTGTTAAGTTCCATTAAAATTCACTTACAGTACCTTTAAGTCATCTGTACGTTGATTTCTTAATATCGTCTTGACTCAATAGAAGATACATATCGGCATCCCCTCAGTTAAGATGACATATTTCCGTAGTGTAAATACATGAGATGCAATGGCTCTACGACATAAGACCGTTTATAGCAAGCTGTACATATAAGCATCTATCAATTTAGCCAAATACAGTATTATAATCTCTTTCATCTCCATCGGTTCCTGTGCCTGCCTTCGACTACATACTCACCACCATCTTTCATGTTTATTTCTCCTTCTCCTCCTTCTGTATGTGTCTGTGTTCTCTTGTTTTCTGCACTGTATTAAACTGTACTGACTGGTTCTCTCTTGCAGTCCTGTTGGTGCAAAGCCATAAGAATACACACGTAAGGTGCGTAGATTTGAGGTCGTATTGAGTTAGATAGGGCTGTGAGAGAGTACGCCACACACATACAGTTTAGTTGGGTTACGTAAAATGCAATCATGTATCGGCTTGTGTCTTATTACACAGAATGTATGCTTTGTTTGGGTGGGAATCGTTCCTTACCAGTATACCAAATAGCATTCGTTCCCTTTTTCGCTTTTTGGTTCGTTTGTAAAACAAATATAGCAGAATATAGCACTGAGAGAATCTATGGCACATCTGGTATTTCTCAAGAGAGGGGCACAGGGGAAAAAAAAATCTCTTAATTTCCAGATGAATGTAAATATAGCCCAGATTGTTTGTTATGACGTTGAAAACTGTGTCTTGTTGATTGTTTTAGGTTTTTAAATTTGAGTTTTGTAACCTTTTTTAACTTTAAAGTAACTAGTTGTGATTTCAGTGTGGTAGACAAGTAGTGCATAGTTTTAAATAACTAAGAAAAAGTCCTTTGATAAATAAATGTTGCAGGTTCTGAAAAAAAAGCTGATTGGATAAAAGAGACGGAATTTAAAAACATGATTGCGCTTATAGTTTCCCGAGTGCTAAAAAATGGCAGTATTGTGCGTATCTGATTAAAAACTATTGCTGCAGAGGCAGCATGAAAGGAGGGACGCAGTCATCTTATTTGCACCACTGCACACACACATACACACACACTTCCAGGGAGCAATAGAAACACGCTGACTCAGATCTTTGAGACCACTGTCTTGCGGCGGGCTTTTGCAGTGATTCCCAGCCCTCTGGGACTGTCCGATCTGTGTTAGCCTCCCTCACAAAAGCTGTACAGACACACTCAGGACAAAAGTCTCTTAGAGATCTATTTTCTTACAGGAGGGGGAAGTGATGCAAATTCTATTCAACTCAATATTCAACTGAACTGCTGCTAGACGACTTGTGTATTTTGTCAGTGTCTTGACTGTGCTTAGAGCTCGGAAGTGAATCGACTCTCGGATATCCACTATACTGCCCTCTGCTACTGCGACTAAAACTGGGTGGGAGGGCACCGTTTAAAGCTTGACTAGCGAACGGACGTTGCCGTTTCTGTTGTTGTCAAATGTACGCATTCAAGCTCATAATGCATCTTAAACTCTAGGCTTAATGCATAAATAAGCTTGACATAATAGTCTCTTATTCCTCTTGTATGTTTTGTTTGTTACTGCATATGATGTGAAAATAAATGAAGGACGAGATGAATGAGGTTGTGGGACTGTATTGGTATTGTATTGGTGACAGGGCTATGTTAACTAAATACAAACTGGACTTTTGCTATTGTATCTGCATCACAGATCAGCCAGTAAATACATCTGCAACAAACATTTATGTAAAAAATTCATCACTATATGCAATTTTATAAAGGCAACTGATAGCCACGATACTTATAAAAGTCCAATTTATGAATGTCAAACATACACAGTGCTTTGAAATCCAGTACCACTTTATTTCATGCAGGAAAATGTTCAGATGAGAGGATGGAATGGGATGGTGCTTTATCGAGAGCTTGTGCTGAACTGGGTGAAGTACCGAACTGTGGGACGATTTGTATACAGCTGCTTGTCCAGGTAGTGTTGGCTGAAAAACAGAAAATGTTGTAATTTTTTGAGACATCTAAGAATTACTTTGATAATAGCAATTTTTTATGTTTGTGAGAGAAGTCTCTTATTCTCATCAAGCAATACAATACAGTAAAAATAATAATATTGTGAAACATTACAATTTAAAATAACTTTCTTGTTTAATATTATATTTAAAATATATTTAAATGATTATATTCAAATATAATTAAATTATTATTTAAATAATTTAAATATTAAATAATTACATTTAAATGTAATTAATTCCTGTGATGGCAAATTTCAGCAGCCATTATTGCAATCTACAATCACTTTTGATACGTTTATAAAAGTACTCATCCAAAAAAAAAACATTACTGACTGCAAACTGTAAAAGGTTACAACAACATTAAAATGCCACGTTAAAAAAAAATAATAATAAGATTACAAGATTAAAGTCATATTAGTTTGAGAATAAAGTCAAAGTATTTCAAGAAGTTGAAATATTTCGAGAATAAAATTGAAATTATGAGAATAAAGTCAAAATATTTTGAGAATAAATTGAAATATTTTGAGAATAAAGTCTAAATGTTTCAAGAATAAAATCAAAATTACAAGAATAAAGTCAAAATTATGAGGATAAAGTCAATGTTGCAAGAATAGAATCTTAATTACAAGAATAAAGTCAAAATATTTTAAGTTAAGAGAACAAAGATGAAATGTTTTGAGAATAAAATAGAAATTTTGAGAATAAAGTCAAAATTTCAAGAATAAAGTCAATTACGAGAATAAAGTCGAAATATTTCGAGAATAAAATTGAAATTATGAGAATATAGTCAAAATAGTTTGAGAATAAATCAGAATATTTTAAGAATAAAGTCAAAATGTTTTGAGAATAAAATCGAAGTTAAGAGAATAAAGACGAAATGTTTTGAGAATAAAATCAAAATTTCAAGAATAAAGTCGAAATTATGAGAATAAAGTCAAAGTTACAAGAATACAGTCAAAATGTTTCGAGAATTAAGTCGAAATTACGAGCATTAAATTGTAGCAATTAAAGTTATAATGTTATGAGAGTATATCCTGTGCATGCAAATGGCCCGGATTGGGAGCACTGGGAGAATTTGTCAGGCCACCAGAATTTATTTAAATATATCTGAGATTATTAGCAGAAATCATACCGTGTGTTATTACTATATTTGGTATTACTACATGAACTACTGAAAAGCTTGCATTACCAACCACAGTAGCCTAAAATTAGTTATTGTAAAATAACTTGTGGTCTAGCTAACATCAGGCAAAAAAGAAAGGTGTGGGAGAGCAGCAAGTTATTTAAAGGGATAGTTCACCCAAAAGTAGAAATTCTGTCATTAATTGATTGTTCAAAACATGTAAGACCTTTGTTCTTCTTTAAAACACAAATTAAGATATTTTGGATGAAATCCGACAGCTTTCTGAACAAAAATAACGACTTTATTCAACAATTTCTTCTCTTCCGTGTCAGCCTCTGCCTCATGTTCGTGTGAGTACCACGACGCATGCACTGGGTGCGGATTTCATCAAAAAAATCTTAACTTGCTCTCAGATTTGATGAAAAATACCTTAATTTGTGCTGCGAAGATGAACGAAGGTCTTGTGGATTTGGAATGACATGAGGATGAGTAATTAATGACAGAATTTTCATTTTTGGATGAACTTTCCTTTTAATTATAAAGAAAAAAAAAGAATAATGCTCAGTGATGAATGGTATAAATATTTTTTTAAGGTCTTTACAACTCTTGATTATGTTTATTTTCCAGTTGTCTGTGTCCTGCTGTGTTTTTAACAATAGTGAAATATGAATGTGCCACTTACTGCGCTTGCTGCTCTCGTGCCAGCTGTTGATTGTATTTATCGAGCTGAGTTCTCCTCTCTCTCTGCAGCTCCTTGTCTCTCTTCTCCTCTCTCTCCTGCTGTCTGGCCTGCTCTGTCAGATGGTAATCCCAGGCCACATCTCTCTGCCTCTCCATCTCTTTCAGTCTCTGGTGAAATTGGAAAGGGATAAAAGAGCATTACTTGTATGATGACTATAAACACATGCTCAAATGGGACACATGTCAGTTGCAGGATCCTAACCTCTTTCTCCAAACACTGTTCCTCTCTCGTTCTGTGGATATCACCGATCTGCTGTGGGGTCATGCCCTTCCAGCGGTCAGTCAGCACTCGTGGACCTTCCACGGAGGATTCGGTTTTTCTCTTTGCAGCCTCTGGTCGCTCTGTCAGAAGGTCAGAGGTCACCATGTACCGCAATTCTGCCAGCTCCTCTCCCTCTCTTCTCAGTCTCTCTTGTTGCTCCCTCTCCATCCTCTTCTCTGCCTGCAAAGGGAGGTCAGATGTTACCTTGACCTTTCATCTCCAAGATCTATGGTGCCTCTGTGGGTTTTCAAAATGAAAATTCTGTCATGATTTACTCATCCTCATGTCATTTCAAACCCATGTTGGTGCATATTTAACCTCATATTAGGTAAAAATAGCAGTATGCTTTTTATAGTATGGAAAATAGCAGTATGGACATTCTCCCCGCAACTCAAAAGTAGTTTTTTGAACGTCTGAACGTGAGAAAATGACCTTAGTTTAATTTTTGGGTGTACTGTATTTACTTAATATTTAATTGCCTACTAAAAATAAACACAAATGTTTGCCTTTATTTAATTTTGTGGTGAGATAATACCTGAGTTTGATTGTAATGACTGAGTGCAATGCGGGCTGATCTTTTGCACTCCTCCTCCAGGGCGTTCAGTTGCACTGCCCTTAGGTCTTTTTCCACCAACTCCCTGCCGGTTAGCAGCTCTGCACACAAAAACACAGATATAATATGCAAGAATAGAACCTCTGTGGTACTAAACAGTGAAATACACTTTGTTTCTTCTATTTTAACATTACAGGGCTATATTGGATATAATGTAATCTGTTTACCTCTGTTTTTCTGTTCCCTTTCTTGTTTCTCCCTCTCCTCCTTTTGAGCTCTCAGGTTTCTCTCGTTCATTTCCATCTGAGCTCTCTTCTTTTCATTTTCATTAATTCCTTCTCCCTGAACGAGTATGCATAAACATATTCATAGAATATGAACAGTGGTGTCCTGCAGTGTGACATGCTGTATTTCAGAGAGATATTAATATGCAGTTTTAAGGCCATTTTAATAAAGAAACTAACATTTGTACTTTCTTATTTGTACATCACACTAATTAAATTAATTAACAAGAAAAAAAAAAGAAAGATCTAAAATAAATGCTGAAAAGTTACCGAAAACTTATTGTCATTACAAATTCAAATGCAAGTTTTCGTAATACTTTATTTTACAGTGTTCTTGTAATAACCGTAAATTATGCATAATTACATGCAAATAACTCTAAACCAAACCCTTATCCTAAATTTAACCCATAGTAGTATTTTCTCATCCTCATGTTTTTTCAAACCTGTATGAGTTTCTTTGTTCTGTTGAACACATAAGAAGGTTGTTTGCTAACCAAACAGTTCATAGTCCCCAATGACTTACATAGAATTTGTTTTCCATACTATGTGGGAGTCAATGGGGACCATTAACTGTTTGGTTACCCACTCTTCAAATCTTCTTTGTGTTCAGCAGAATATAGAAACTCATACAGGTTTGGACCAACCTGAGGTTGAGTTCAAGGATTAGTTCACTTTCAGAATAAAAATTTCCTGGTAATTTACTCACCCCCATTTCATCCAAGATGTTCATGTCTTTCTTTCTTCAGTCGGAAAGAAATTAAGATTTTTGAGGAAAACATTTCAGGATTTTTCTCCATATATTGGACTTCAGTGGGGATCAGAAGGTTGAAGGTGCAAATTTCAATTTCATTGCAGCTTCAAAGGGGCGACTCTTATCTAGCAAAATGATTGACGATTTTTAACCAAAAATTCTCATCTTGCACTAGCTCAACCTCACACACTATATAATCACATACACGTGGCATAGGTGGAAGTACTGATCGTGTTTTTACAAAGCGAATGTGCAAAGAAAGTCAAACGCCCTTTACAAAAAAAAGTAAAACGATGTCGGATGATTTTGAAGTTGGAGGAGAAAATGAGATGGAGTTTTTTGTCCTACCCTTCCTTTTTGAACCAAAGTACACATACGAAGGACTAACCGCACATGGCTTTTCCAACGTGATTACGTAATGCGTGAAAACGCACATGCGCAGAGCTAGTGCAAGATGAGCATTTGTGGTTAAAAAGTACATACATTTTTATTTTGTAAGAAAATGACCAATCATATTGCTAGACAAGACCATTATTCCTTAGCTGGGATTGTGTAGAGCCCTTTGAATCTGCATTGAAACTGCAATTTAGACCTTCAACCTGTTGGCTCCTATTGAAATCAACTATAGAGAAAAATCCTGGAATGTTTTCCTCAAAAGCCTTAATTTCTTTTCGATTGAAGAAAGAAAGACATGAACATCTTGGATGACATGAGAGAGAGTAAATTATAAGATTTTTTTTATTATTATTCTGGAAGTGAACTAATCCTTTATTGATGACAGCATTTTTGTTTTTTTTAGTAAACAATGTTTAAATATTTGATTATGCTGTAACAAGGACACCTTAAAATAAAGTTTACCCTAAATTTGAACTTAAAATATTGATGGAATAGTTCCTGCCCATGTCATTTGATAAAGCCTTTATATGTTGCTGTGTCCTTGTGTCTATGCATACCAAAAACACTTGCATACTGGCTGGTCCCAATGCAGAGTCTGAGACAGAAATACTAGCATTTGGCGCACTCTGTCGGTCATAATTGATATCTGCATCACGACTGTCCTCGGCGCGTTGATGTATCGCTCTAAATTGTACCATGTCCTGAGCCAACTCTCTTCTCAACTCCTCTTCGTCTTTGTTCTGTTGCATTGCCATTTCATCCAGGGATAAGCGCAACAGATCTGAACAACAAAACACATAATTTTTGCGTATTATAAACTTACAAAATATATATTACATAAACTTTCAGTGTCGCAGGTTGTTTTGGCATACAGAAGTTGTGAAAGCTGCAGAAGTGATGTGTCTTACCATGAGCCATGTCTCGCTGCTTCTCCATCTCCAGTCGTTCTCGTTTGTCCTCCTGTTGTTTTTCGAGGGCGCGCAGGTCAACGCCGATCACCCGGGTTCTGGTGTTGAAGATTCGGCTCTTGCGCTCAGCCTCAGCGGCCCGACGCCGCTCCACCGCCCGCAGCGCAGACTCATCCACGGGTAAATCAACCTTGTACATGTTCTGTCAAAGCACAGTTTATATCAACAAACTTCCGTGTAGATATCAGCTCCCTCTCTCTCACCGCCACTGAGAAGCTGGTAATTTCATATTAACTAATAAAAAAATACAACGTTTTTGTGTGTGTGGCTATTAAAACACAAATAGCTAGTATTTTTAATTATGTACAAATTAAGATAAAATATCAAAACCTTACTGGTTAATATGAGTTCGGTTTCGACGAACGGCAATGTGTCAGCTCTCCTGTTATGTTTGAAGCGCTGTTTGGCGTTGCCATGGTAACCGGTTCACGGTCTGTGGCGCTGCTTTATTAACTATGGGATATGTTTGACAGATATATGTTATTAATGCAAAATTATGTGGATATACAAATTATTTAGTTTACAAACCAGCGTTATTATAGTTAACTAAACCTAAAACCTCACCTGAAATAGCTGAAATGAAATGAATATAAAAAAAACGTATTTTATTTCAGCAAGCTGCAAAGGCAACATTTCTTATTTTCATTACCCTAAGGTGCTAAACTAGCTATCACTAAAAAAAAGAAAGAAAAAAAAAAAGATATATATTTTAAAATTTCTCAAAAAAACAAACAAGTTACTAAAATTGAAAGAAAAAAACTGGAAGAGAATTGGAATATTTTTACCATTTAAAATAACTAATTTATTGTAATTTATTCCTGTGATTTCAAAGATAAATTTTTATTACTCCAGTCACATGATCCTTCAGAAATCATTCTAATATTCTGATTTGCTGCTCAAAAACATTTATTATCATATTGAAAACAGCTGAATAGAATTTTTCAGGTTTCTTTGATGAACAGAAAGTTCAGAAAAACATTTCAAGCATCAATTTAAAGCATCCTTGCTAAATAAAAGTATTAATTTCTGTCTTTTCTGGAGTAATGATGCTAAAAATTTTGATTTGATCACAGGAATAAATTACCGTTATTTTAAATAGTAAAAATATTCCAATTCCCTTCCAGTTTTTTCCCATTTTTAAATATATTCAAATAGAAGGCAGTTATTTTAAAAAGTAAAAATATTTTTTATTAGTCAATTTTGTTTATTATTTATTTACAAACTTTAAAAAAAAATTGAAATAATTAAATATTTTAAAAAAATGTAACCGGGCAAATTTATAGTTTCAGTACCATGAACAGCTCCCTTTAAATCGTTTTATTTCAGCTATGAGTATTTAATCATTGGGTGATGTCGATAAGTTTCTAATGTCGTATTTCTTTAATAATTCGTAGCCTGTATTTATACAAACTGGAATTATAACATGATGATGGAATTGTATCTTAATGAAGAAAAACTACCCAAAGTGGCCTCAATTCAGTCGAAACTCTCTTACTTCAAGGACTTTTATTTTGCCTACATTCTCTAGACAGGGGGGCGTGTACACGAGATTATCTTTTGTCAGATTATTATGGTTTCAGAGATTTAACCTCTGAAAGACGATATGTAGCCTGACATATCTAATTGCCAATTCGTTTTAAATCCGCTTTGCCGCCGCCAAACATCGTCTGGGGAAACGCATCGCCACAAACACTCTACAGAGCATCAATCTGACAGTCCTCCCCTGAGATAAATCAGACAGCATGGGATATTTAAAACTGATCGAGATCGAAAATTTCAAATCTTACAAAGGACGTCAAATAATCGGACCGTTTCACAAATTCACAGCAATTATCGGACCAAATGGATCTGGTAAGTGTTATCTCAGGTGTTGATGCAGCGCGGTGGACTGCAGGGATGCAGCTGCTGCATTATTATGGATCTCGTTGTGGCTACATTGTTTATTTTTAAATTCGGGTGAATTTTTCCCTTTAGATTATCAGATTTTTTCTTTCTGTTACGTAGTTTACATTAAAACTGCCTTAGAAACTTTTTTTTTTTGGAAACCATGCATTCATTTTTTTTTTTTTTTTTTTTTTTTTTGCCACTAAGTTTCAAATGTTAATATTCATAATATTTATTCATCTTACACTACTAGTCAAAAGTTTTTGAACAGAAGATGTTTTGTTTTTAAAGATGTCTCTTCTGCTTACCAAGCCTGCATTTATTTGATTCAAAGTACAGAAAAAACAGTAAAATTTTGAAATATGAAATATTTGTAATATTTAAAATAACTGGTTTCCATTTAAATGTACTGTAAATGTAAATTATTCTTGTGATCATTCTAATATACTGATTTGCTGTTTTAAAAAGCATTTTATTATTATTATAGCATTTATCAGTATTTATCGGATAAATCTTAGAAATTAAAAAAAAAAAAAAAAGATTTCCGTTTCAGATAAATGCTGTTCTTCTGAATTCTCTATTCATCAAAGGAACCTGGAAACTCAGCTGTTTTCAACATGATAATAATAATAATAAATGTTTTTGAGCAGCAAATCAGAATATTAGAATGATTTCTGAAGGATCATGTGACTAGAATAATGATGCAAAAAAAAATCAGCTTTAAAATCCCAGAAATAAATTCTATTTTGAAATATATTTTAATAGAAAACAGTTACTTTAAACAGTAAAAATAATTTTACAAAAACTGTTTTTGCTGTACTTTGGATCAAATAAATGCAGGTTTGGTGAGCAGAAAAGACTTCTTTAAAAACATTAAAAATCTTACTATTCAAAAATGTTTTGACCGGTAGTGTATATGCTTAAAAAATGAATCATGTTTTTCAAAAATACTGTTGTTTCTCAATTATTTAGTTCAAAAGCTTTGAGTACTTGTATGTGTAAAAAAAGAAACAGTGCCGTTATCATTTGTTTCTACCACCAATATTTATATTGTTTGCTTCATTTTTTTGTCTTTATTTATTTAAAATAAGATTTAAAACATGTTTTTTTTATTTTTCAAATACTTTGTTATTCATAATATGCTTTCATGTTATGTAAAAATTGTTATTGTTATTATTATTATTATTATCAATTTGTTGTCCCTCAATTTCAAAATCAAGGTAAATATAAATTTCAACAGAACATTTTATTGTGCATCATTTCCAGTCAAGCTTTAGTTTTGTCAAATTATATAATTATATATTATATATATACAACAATATTATTTAATTGTTTTTAGGATACATAACTGAAATTAGCCTTACTGTTTAAAATGTCAAATAATAAACCAAAAAATGATAATGCATACCAATAACTCACTGCTTTCTAGGTAAGTCGAACCTGATGGATGCCATCAGTTTTGTATTAGCGGAGAAGACCAGTAACCTGCGTGTTAAAACCCTGAAGGATCTCATCCACGGTGCACCAGTGGGAAAACCAGCAGCCAACCGTGCCTTCGTGAGCATGGTGTACTGCGAGGACAATGGAGATGAATGCACTTTCACACGGGTCATCATTGGTAATTGTTAAAAAGTAAAGTTACTAAATGACTTACATTTCTGAAAGTTGTTACAACTTAATAATAGTAAGTAACCCCTGTTATGTAGAAGTTATATTCATCATTTTTACCATGTGAGACTCAATATTTTTATGTTTCAGGTGCCTCCTCAGAGTACCGAATCAACAATAAGGTGGTCGGGCTTTCTGATTACAGTGAGGAGCTGGAAAAACTGGGTATCCTTATAAAGGCCCGAAATTTTCTTGTGTTCCAGGTATACATGCACATGACCTTCTTTTTTCCAGTATTATAGAAAATCTAAGATAACTTGTATGAGATTTTTGTAATAGATTGTCACTGTCTTTGTGATTTTGTTGTGCAGGGTGCAGTGGAATCCATAGCCATGAAGAACCCTAAAGAGAGGACCACGTTATTCGAGGAGATCTCCCGCTCTGGTGAGCTGGCCCAGGAGTATGACCGCAGAAAGAAAGAGATGGTGAAAGCGGAAGAGGACACGCAGTTCAACTATCACCGTAAGAAGAACATCGCAGCAGAGCGCAAAGAAGCCAAACAGGAAAAAGAGGAGGTAAACTATTTTGCTACATCTCATTTTACCACAATCCCACAGTTGAACTTTTGCTCTCTGTTTAGGCTGAGAGGTACCAGAGACTGAAGGATGAGGTCGTCAGGGCTCACGTTCAGCTACAGCTCTTTAAACTCTACCACAATGAGGCCGAGATCGAGAAGCTGAACCGTGAGTTGTCTCAACGCAACCGTGAGATTGAGAAGGACAGGAAGAAGATGGATCATGTAGAGGAAGAGCTCAAAGAAAAGAAGAAAGAGCTGGGAAGAATGATGAGGGATCAGCAGAATGTGGAGAAAGAAATCAAGTGAGTGACCTTGATAAATATATAGTATATTATTCTACAAGTGGAAATAACTATGTAAATGTATTTTGATTTTAAATTAAGAATAACTGTTTCAATGTGGCCTTTCCCTTCCATTTTTAGTTGTCAAAAGTGTTTTGTTTTTTTTGTTTTTTTCAGTTTTGGTTATTTTGGGACATCACTGTAAATGAAAATTAGAAATGCTTACTGAAATAATATCATTTTAATTTGTTTGTATTTTATTATTATTTTTTTTTTTATTGTAGGTTTTGATATAAACAGAGTTTTTACAAAAACCAAAACATCATAATCTGTACATTTAACAAGAAAAATAAACAAATAATATGAATATAAACAGAGAAATTATAATAATAAAATAAAATAAAAAAAAAGAAAACAGAGAAATAAACAATACACTAAGGTAGCCTATTTTATTTTATTTAACATTTTTATTTATTTCAAGTAACGTAAGTTTTTTTTAAAAATGGTTTTTCACTACCAGTCAAGATATTTATTGTTTTTAAAGAAGTCTCTTCTTCTCACCAACCCTGCATTTATTTGATTCAAAGTACAGCAAAAACACTAAAATTTGTAAATATTTTTACTATTTAAAATAACTTTTTCTATTTGAATATATTTTAAAATGTAATTTATTTCTGTGATTTCAAAACTGAATTTTTAGCATCATTACTCCAGTCACATGATCCTTCAGAAATCATTCTAATATTCTGATTTGCTGCTCAAAAAACATTTATTATTATTATATTGAAAACAGCTGAACCTCTGAATAGAAACTTTGTTTATCATCACTTCTGATAAATTTAAAGCATCCTTGCTAATTAAAAGTATTAATTTCTAAAATAAAATAAATAAATAAAAAAAAATAACAATAATAATACTGACTCCAAGCTTTTGAATGGTATAGTGTATAATGTTAATAAAGCTTTTTATTTCAGATAAATGCTGATCTTTGAATCTTTGTAATCTATTGAAGAATCCTGAAAAAGCACACTGTTTTAAATATTGGTAATAATAATAATAATAAATTTTTCTTGAACAGCACATTAACATATTAGAATTTTCTGAAGGATCATGTGACTGAAGACTGGAGTAATGATGCTGAAAATTCAGCTTTGATCACAGGAATAAATTACATTTTAAAATATAATCGAATAGAAAACACTTATTTTAAATAGTAAAAATATTTAAAAATTGTACTGTTTTTTTCTGTACTTTGGATCAAATAAATGCAGGCTTGGTGAGCAGAAGAGACGTCTTTAAAAAAAATTACAAATCTTACTGTTCAAAAACTTTTGACTAGTAGTGTAGTTTTCATTTTAGTTGACTATAACAACCTGAATTAAAATTATAGTTATAATAAGCTAACTATAACTAATATTCACAGTTTGCTAAAGAACTACTTGTCTATCCTTGTCTAGAGAGAAAGATGCTGAGCTGAATCAAAACGTCCACAGTATATCAAGGCTAAGGAGAACACTGCCCATAAAATTAAGAAGCTGGAGGTGGCCAGAAAATCCTTACAGAACGCCCAGAAGATGTATAAGAAGCGTAAGGCGGACATTGAGGAACTGGATCGTGAGCAGGGTGCCGTGGAGATGTCGAGGCAGGAGTTTGAGGAACGCATGGAAGAGGAGGCACAGAGTCAAGGGCAGGATCTGACACTGGAAGAGAACCAGGTCAGTCGAACTCAGCTGCATGATCAATATAAAATCCAAGTATCTCCATAAATTTCAGTGATTCATTGTACACTTATACTGTATTTTAGGTGAAGCAGTATCACAGGCTGAAGGAAGAGGCCAGTAAGCGGGCAGCTACTTTGGCGCAGGAGCTGGAGAAGTTTAACAGGGACCAAAAGGCAGACCAGGACAGGCTGGATCTGGAGGAGAGAAAGAAAATTGAGACAGAGGTAGATTGAGAAATGACTAAACTCTTTTTTGTGTTTTTGTTTTGTAAAACACTGATTTCTTATAACTCTTTTTTTGATTACAGGCTAAAATAAAGCAGAAGATTCGAGAAATCGAGGAAAACCAAAAGCGCATTGAAAAGCTGGAGGACTATATTGCAACCAGCAGGTGTTTCAAAGATCATCATAAAATGAAGTTTTAAATCCAGAATAGTTTCTAGAATAGTTTCAAGAGATTTCTGGTAACACTTTACAGTATGTTTTATTAGTTAATTACATTAGTTAACATGAACTAAGAATGAACAATACCTCTACGGCATTTATTAATCTTAGTTAATGTTAATTTTAGCATTTACTAATGCATTGTTAAAATCACTAAATCACTAAATGTTTGAACTAACATGAACAAACAATGAACAACATTAACTAACATTAACAAAGACGAATAAATAGTGTAATAAATGTTAATTGTTCATTCATGTTAATTAAAACATTAACTAATGTTAACAAATGACACCTTTGTAAACCTTGTAATCTTACCAGATTGTTTTGTTCTAAAAATAGTTGATATACGCCTATCTCTATATTTATACAATATGTGGAAAACATATACAATATACAGAACGATACGTAATTGTTTTTGAAAAAATATATTAGTTGTATTTCAAATGAAATATGTTTATTTGAACTTACCGTTAATTACAGATTGCTGAAAATCAACATTAATAATGAGAGCACCAAATCAGCATATTAGAATGGTTTCTGAAGGATCATGTGACACTGAAGACTAAAGTAATGGTGCTGAAAATTAAGCTTTGCCATCATTTTAAATATTTTAAATAAATCTAAATAGAAAAGTTATTTTCTTTTTACAATAAGTAAAAATAATTTTATTTTATAACTAAATAATTATATATGAATTTAAATTGCATTTAAATAAACTAATTATAAATTGATTTAAATAATTCAATGTGACCTTGTGGACAAGTGTTATATTAGTATCATTGAGATACTGTTATAGGTTTTATTAATATTTTGAAATATCCCTACCTCTCTCCCCACATTTTTTAGTTGTTAAAAGTGTTGTTGTTTTATATCTCGTTTTTTTTTTTTTTTTTTTTTTTTTTCAGTTTTAGTTATTTTAGAGAGAGAAGAGAGAGAAGCCTTAATTTGTCACATACACTGTTACATGCAGTGAAATTGGACCCCTCCGACCATACACAAACATCACATTTTGGGGGAACACAGGTCAGTCGAGAGGTGGCATAGAAAATAAGGAAATAAGATACATTAGGAAAAAAGGAGGTGAAAAAAAAAAACCTTCCAGACTGTCCTTCAAGTAGGGCAGTGTGAGATCAGGTGAAAAAAAAAAAGCCCCAGCAACAAGCACATAAACACATAAACATACATTGCAACAGGGGAGGGGGACAGGGGATGTGGAAGTAGTCCAATGTAGGCAATAGCCATCCGGTCCTGCAGCTAGAAGAGCACTGGTCACAGACCCGCCTACCCACACCGGGGGTAAAAGCACACCAAGGCGTGGGATGCGGGGGGAGGCAGTGATTGTCTATCTGTAGCTATGTACGTGTGTATATACGTGTGTAGGACATCGCTGTAAATGAAAATTAGAATTGCTTGCTGAAATAATATAATTTTTTATGAATTATTTTTTATGGTTTTAGTTTTTGTTTTAGTTAACTATAATAACCTAGCATTAGACTCTACTGTAAACGACTATGCTAACTATAAGCTTATCATAACAATATATATGCTGTGATATTTGTGATGTATGCATTATTGAAGAGTGGAGTAATGTCTGCTGAAAATTAAGCTTTGCTGTCACAAAAATATATAAATTACATTTTAAATATTTTACATATATATAAATAGAAAAGTTCTTAAAAGTTTAAAATAAGCAAAATAATTTTATTTTATAACTATATAATTATATTTTAATTTAATTGAAAAATAATTTCAATGTGGCCTTAGACATTGGACCAGTGTTATTTTAGTATCATTGAGACACTATTATAGTCTTTATTAATATTTTGAAATAATTTCCTTCCAATTTTTCCGTTGTTAAAAATGTTGTTGTTTGTTAATTTTTGTTTTATTTCGGTTTTAGTTATTTTAGGACATCACTGTAAATAAAAATTATATATATATATATACACACTTTTTTATTTCAAGGAAAATGTTTCTTTTTTTATAATTTGTTATATTGTAAATTGTAATATTTCACAGTATATTGTATGAAATAAATACTGACCCCAGTGTGAACGGTAGTTACATTTAAACTAAAATACTATAATAATACACAGTGACTTATTGCTTTATTTTACTTTTTCTTCACCCTTCAGTTTCATGGCATGGAAAATTAGATTTTGACCCATCTCTGTTTTTTCTCTCACCAGGCAATCTCTGGATGAACAGAGACGTATGGAAGAGGAACTGACTGAGGAAGTGGAGCTGGCCAAAAGAAGGATTGATGAGATAAACATGGAGTTAAACCAAGTACAAAAATAAAAACATTTATTCATACTCATCAATTCACCAAGACTTTGTTTTCATTGCTGTGATCACTATGGTCACAGGTGATGGAGCAACTTGGAGATGCTCGCATTGACAGGCAGGAGAACAGCCGTCAACAGCGCAAAGCTGAAATTATGGAGAGCATTAAACGACTTTACCCCGGCTCAGTGGTGAGTTGCTGTGTGTTTAAACACATTTTCAATACACAAAAGCTTTCATTGATGTTTTTTCTTTATTTCAACATGAATCCCATTTAAACCTTCATATTTAAATATTTATCCAAACAGTATGGCAGACTCATCGACTTATGCCAGCCCACCCAAAAGAAATACCAGATTGCAGTGACCAAAGTCCTGGGAAAAAACATGGACGCCATCATTGTGGACTCGGAGAAAACCGGCAGAGATTGCATCCAGTACATTAAAGAGCAAAGAGGAGAACCAGAGACCTTTCTGCCTCTTGACTACTTGGAGGTACAGAACGATTTTAATAAACAATTCATGAGTTGAGGTCTGAAATGTGTTTCACTGGACATGTGCTTCTTTCTCTCAAGGTGAAACCCACAGATGAAAAACTGAGAGAGCTTAGGGGGGCAAAACTAGTGATCGACGTAATCCGCTATGAGCCGCCACACATAAAGAAAGCCCTTCAGTATGCCTGCGGCAATGCTTTAGTGTGTGAGAATGTGGAGGACGCTCGCAGGATCGCCTTTGGAGGACCGTACCGTCATAAGGTTTAAATATGTCATGAGCTGAATCTAAAGCACATATCAAAAAATAACAAACTATTCATCTTCTATTCTGTCTTGCTCCTTTACAGACTGTGGCTTTGGATGGAACTCTCTTTCAAAAGTCAGGTGTGATCTCAGGAGGAGCTAGCGACCTGAAAGCAAAGGCTCGGCGTTGGGACGAGAAAGCTGTGGACAAACTTAAGGAAAAAAAAGAGAAACTTACAGAGGAGTTGAAGGTGACATACAAAAGAACTAAACAGAAACTTTGCACACAGCTGGAAAACTTACCATCATTATGAGCATAAAATAAAAAAAATAATCTAACATTTTAAAATAAATTATAACATAAATATGTGACCCTGGACTACAAAACCAGTCTTAAGCAGCACAGGTATATTTGTAGCAATAGCCAAAATACATTGTATGGGTCAAAATTATCGAATTTTCTTTTATGCCAAAAATCATTACAATATTAAGCAAAGATCTTGTTCCATGAAGATATTTTGTACATTTCCTACTGTATATATATCAAAACTTAATTTTTGTTTAGCAATATGCATTGCTAAGAACTTTTTTTTCAACTTTAAAGGTGATTTTCTCAAGATTTTCAAATAGTTACATCACGGTCAAATATAGTCCTATCCTAACAAACCAAGCTTATTTATTCAGATTGAATTGACAATATATTACAATAATTGTAATCCATTTAAAAAATATATATTAATAACAGTAAAATTGTAAATATTATTCTGTAATTCAAGATGTTTACAAATATATATATATTTAAAAAATGTTTTATAAATATGAAAATACTACTTATTTTAATAAAAATGTAGTAAATAAAAAGAAAACACTCACTTACAAAACATTTATTATCATATTCATTAATAAACAGTAATAAATTATATATATATATATATATGTGTGTGTGTGTGTATTATATATATATATATATATACATACATATTTATTTATATATATACATACATACATATATATATATATATATATATATATATTATGGCTTTCCTCAAACTCAGCCATAATATAGATAATAATATCAGTGTATAATAAAATATATATAAACCCACCCAGTATACAATAATAATAATACTTATTTATATACAACTGGAAAAACTGTATAATTGTTATTTAAATTTAAAATTAACAAGTGTGGTCTCAAACATGTGTCTGTGTGTGGAATTTAATATGTGCACAATAATTGCAGTTCTTGCAGATAATCACAATTAGATCACATAATCTTGATCAGGTGACTAAGTATCAGTTGCGACAGGCCTACCATAATTCGTTAATTTGTGAAATTAAATTAAGCGTATTGTATGGAACGAAAATCATGACAGACTTGTTTAATCAAGCTGATTTTACATCTAATTTGTGTCTCCTTAGGAACAAATGAAGGCAAAGAGAAAGGAGGCAGAGCTCAGGCAGGTCCAGTCTCAGGCTCACGGGCTGCAGATGCGACTGAAATACTCTCAGAGTGATCTGGAACAGACCAAAACCCGCCACCTCTCACTGAACATGCAGGTACACCTGAGAAACAACGTCTCATGACATCAAAATGTAGAGAATCATATTCATGTCTTAAACTTTTACAAGGTGGTTTCTAATAAAGTCACTGGTATTGCAATGTATGTCTCTGTAGGAGAAATCAAAGTTGGAGAGTGAGCTGGCAAATTTCGGCCCACGAATCAATGACATCAAGCGAATCATCCAATCACGAGAGAGGGATATCACAGAGTTAAGAGACCGCATGAACCTGGTAAAAGCTCTGGAGAAAATTAAGACGTTTCAAATGCTGGCAAAACAGTTTGATGCTCTAATAATTATTATTTATTTTGGTCATTCATAGGTGGAGGATGAGGTCTTTGTAGAATTCTGCCAGGAGATTGGTGTGCGAAATATCCGAGAGTTTGAAGAGGAAAAAGTGAAGAGGCAAAATGAGATTGCCAAAAAACGGTAAACCTCTCAGGTCAGTACACAAGTTACCAACTACTAAGTGAACTTCCTTGATCGAGCTTGTGTTATACTGCAATTCTAGGCTGGAGTTTGAAACACAGAAGACCCGTCTGGCCATCCAGCTTGATTATGAGAAGAACCAGTTGAAGGAGGACCAGGAGAAAGTGATGATGTGGGAGCAGACTGTAAAGAAGGATGAGAATGAGATCGAAAGACTTAAAAAGGTGACAGAGAATAGAGGAGGAGTAAAAAGTCCTAACCAGCAAAGTATGTATGAGTAGAATCTTTAAGCATGAAAAACTAAACAATAGTTAATGGTGTTCCCCACCACCTCAGGAGGAACACAGGCACATGAAGATCATTGATGAGACAATGGCACAGCTACAAGACCTGAAGAACCAGCATCTCACAAAGAAAGGAGAGGTGAATGACAAGAACCGAGAGATGGAGGAGATCCGCAAGAAACTAGGATCTGCCAACAAGTGAGAACATTATTATTTAATTTAATTCTCTCAATTCCTTAGATGTTCTTAAATCCAGTGTTGTATATTTATTTATTTATTTATTAATAAAATAGTGATTTTTGTTGTTACTAATCAATTAAAATTAAATAAATTACAAAATAATTTTGCTTGCAAATAATTTAGTTTGAGCCATTTATAAAAAACATTCTTAAATGTGTGAAATATTAGAGAGCTGACCCAGCTGCAGAAGGAAGTAACTGCCATTGAAACCAAACTGGAACAGAAACGCAGTGACAGACACAACTTATTGCAAGCCTGCAAGATGCAGGACATCAAGCTGCCCCTCAAATCTGGGACAATGGATGACATCAGCCAGGGAGAGGTAAAGACAAACACATTTTCTGGCATATATTCCTACACACTCATACACACTGTTTTGTCTACATAGGGAAGCTCGCAAGTTGAGGATTCGATCAGCAGCCCGAAGGCATCAAGCTCTGTTCATGCCAAAGAGGCCCTCATAGAGATTGACTACAGCAACTTGAATGAGGACCTAAAGGTAATTTTATTTGATAAAATATTTTGAATTTGTTGTTTAACAAGAAACCTGAAAACAAACATGAAAACTGTTCTATAGGATGCTCTATCAGAAGAAGAGATCAAGGCAGAGATGAACACCCTACAGCAGAGGCTGAACGAGCAGCAGAGCATCCTGCAGAGAATCAGCGCTCCCAACATGAAGGCCATGGAGAAACTTGAGAGTGTTCGAGACAAGTTCCAAGAGACCAGTGATGGTGAGCCCAAAAGTTCAGGCTCATCTGTCTGAAGCTCATCTTGACCTGAGTCATCTACCTGTGACATTCAGAATAATGTCTGGGGGACACGTTAAGTCGAAATCAGTGGTTCTCAGTCCCCAAATGACCTAAACATTAATCAAAGGTTCTCCACTTAAACAGATAGAAACAAAACGTATTCTTGTAGCTTGTCCACTGATGTCACATGGACTGTTGTAACAATGTCCTTATGTTTTTGGGTCTTGAATGTGGTAAATGCGTTGCTGTATATGGAGGGTTAGAAAGCGCTCAGATTTCATCAAAATATCTTAATTTGTGTCCGGAAAATGATCGTCATGAGGGTGAGTAATTAATGACAGAATTTGTATTTTTGGGTGAACTATTCCTTTAAGAAATTTTTGATACTTCTGTTATAACAAAGGTGCTTTAATGACAACATTTTTATTTAAAGAAACATGACACTATATTAAAATAATTATAATACATTTAATAAAAAAATATAAATTAGTAGTAAATTGGTAAGTTATAAAAAAAATTGAAATATTAATGCCGTAATTCAAGACCTGAATTCTCCAGTTGGTTATGATTACTGATTCTTTATTATTTTTACTTTTTTTTTTAATTATTATTTTTTTAACTCAAATTTTACTACAATTTTACCTTTTTAAGGTACAATTTTACCTTTTTATTGAATTTTTATTGAGTTTTATTGAGTTTCTTTCCAAAGGTATACAAGAATACAAAAGAAGCAGCAAATATACAAACCTAAAACCCACCCCTAACCCTTTCCACCCCTGGTTGACTTCAATAATATAAAAATAAAACACGTCACAAAATCTAGTTACCAAATAAAAAAATATATTAATGAAAATATGAATAAACAAAGACAATACAGGTTTACACAGAAGATTAAAAAGTTGACAACATCAAAAGCAGCATGCCATATATTCCATGTCATAGCATGGGATCCATGAGATCTTATTCATTTCCATGACTTTTACGGGTCTGGAAATCACATATACATACATGTTGTCCAAGACCGTTGGAATCCTTTAGGAAGTGTAACAAAGAGTCAGCGGAGTTGGGATCCATTTGCAGCTTTATTAAAATCAACAGCAGTAATATGAACAAGGGTTGATTACCAGCAATATCATTGCCCAGGGCAGGCAGCAAACAACCACAAATAAAGTCCAGGAAGATGAGGCAAAAACAACAGGCAGGCGGCAAAAGATCAAAACAAGGGGAACAGTCCGGGGCCGTACACAGGCAATGAAACCAATAGAACCAATACACCAATTTGGTGTTTGCCAACAGTGATGACGTTTTCTGGTGGCAGAAAATGACAGTTTTCAAGTAGAAGTCTATGGAAGCCATGGAATAAAAAAATAAAAAGAAGTTCAATTTGAGTTTATATTTTAAAATTTTGACTTGTTCTTGCAATTCCTAAATTATATATAATAATTCTGATCAGGAAAATTAATTTGTCATTCTTTCTTTTCCCCTTGGCTCAGAATCATTAGTTTATGTCACATACTTTGGGCTTTTTTCCCTCAGAATTGACAAACATTATCGTTGGCAGGTGAGGGAGCCTTCTGGTGGTGAGGAGAGGAACCATAGAGGCTAGACTCATGACAGGGAGCAAATAAGAAATTTGATGTCTGTTTACATTCTTTTTTATTTTCTTTCTTAATTTCAAATCATTTTAAACCATCTTGCGGCCCACTTGGAAGTATGCTGAGGCAACGATGTCTGCCTTTTTCTTACGTATCCATGAAATTCAGCTGATACGTTTCTGCTAACAAATACATACTTTAATTACAGAGTTTGAAGCTGCTCGCAAAAGAGCCAAGAAAGCCAAGCAGGCATTCGAGCAGATCAAGAAGGAGCGGTTTGACCGTTTCAATGCTTGTTTTGAGTCTGTCGCCACCAACATTGATGAGATCTACAAAGCACTGTCACGTAACAGCAGCGCACAGGTTAATAAAACACTCTGAACTCTGATCTCACTCGCTCTTTTTTAAAATAGATAACACAAGTAGAATTTTTATCTTAATTTAAGGATACTTTATATCATTTCAGGCATTCCTGGGGCCAGAGAACCCAGAAGAGCCATATTTAGATGGAATTAACTACAACTGTGTAGCTCCAGGAAAGAGATTCAGACCCATGGACAACCTGTCTGGAGGAGAGAAAACTGTGGCGGCTTTAGCTCTTCTATTTGCCATTCACAGGTGCAACAAAGATCTGCAAAAAATCTTAAACTCATATGTTTTGCCCTCTAATTTAAAAATTGCATATATGTTTCCTCATAGCTACAAGCCTGCACCTTTCTTTGTCCTGGATGAGATCGACGCTGCTTTGGATAACACCAACATAGGCAAGGTGTGTGTGAGCTTATAGGAAGGCCTTTTACACACTGAACAGAATGGCACGAATATGAAATATGCATCTGACTTTTTACTTCGCAGGTGGCCAACTACATAAAAGACCAGTCAGTCCAGAATTTCCAGGCAATTGTTATCTCTCTCAAAGAGGAGTTCTACACAAAAGCTGACTCCCTCATAGGAGTTTACCCTGAGGTTTGTCTTCCAGCAATGAGTTGTATAATTCTTAACGTAACAAAAGTAGTTGACAAATGCAAGAGTTCTATTCAAATAAAACCCATCCCAACCTATCATTATATGTATTATATATTGTGCTCTAGAGATGGCAACTTGAATAACTAAAGTGTTTTGAATATTCTTTTCTTTTTGTATTTTTCATTTCACAGCAAGGCGATTGTGTCATCAGTAAGGTGCTGACTTTTGATCTTTCCCAGTATCCCGATGCCAATCCCAATCCTAATGATTAGCTTGTGTTGATCTGAATTTATTGGTAGACAGCTGAAAGAATGATTAGTAGCATATTTTAAAAACATGATTATAATAATTGATGTTTACATTTTTTTTTTTTTATTTAAATTCATAATGTTGTTAATATGTCTACTGTATTGTATTACAAATAGTGTGCATGGTTGTCTAAGTATTAATATGTGTTCAGTGAATATTACGTACAAATGAACAGATTTTCATGTTCAGTCAGCTGGACAGTCTAGATCAGTGATTTTACATATGGCTAATGTTTTGTCTGCACTGTATCAACAGAACATTTTTGCTGCCTAATTGTCAAGTGTGCCTTGTGAATGATTCGTTCATTCAGTACAGTGGAATATCCAGTATTAATGTTTTGTTTTTAATTTTAGTCTTCATGGGAAAATGTGTTCTGAAAATGTAAACTGTATTTAAATGAAGAGTCATGTGCTCAAGGCACTTTCCACAAATATGGTATACTTTGGTGTTCTAAGACATTGGTGCCGGATTAGAGGCATAGTTCCCATGTTTTCATGTTGTCTCAAAAATTGCAATCCCCGCAGATAATTAAAAAATAAGCCATCTCGAAATAAAACGTAGTTTGGTTTTCTGAGGTTAATAAGTCGGAATTTGATGTGGAAGTAAGCCTATGGGCGAGACGCCTCGTTCATTAGGGAAATAGCGAGAAGAAATATAGCTGCAAGCAGCGATTACTGGGGTTCAAGCATTGAAGGCATGTAAGTGTATAAGGATAAAGACATAACATATTATTTTGCAAGACTGTACCAACCTAAATCAACAATTAAAAAGCATTTTTGGCACATCCAGGTCATTTACCATAGAAATACAGTGTTTTTGAGTCCTCCTTGACTATATATATGTATATATATATATATATATATATATATATATATATATATATGTACCATGTACTATGTATGTAGCGCCAGCTGTGGTCTGATGTCCTTAAAACTGTGCATGCTTGTTTAGAATCACCTGTCTCATGTGCTCACCAGGTTTTGTGAAGTTTTGAGTTTTCCTTTAGACTTTATAGGATTTTGGGTAAATTTGCACAGGCCCCTTTTCTAAACAGGCCCGTTATAGCCTCCCAAAGTATACATTTCTACATTTTTTTTTGATAATTATTGAACTACACTGTGTGCAGAATCATTAGGCATGTTGATATTCTGGTCATATTTTTGCCCATGAGAAGAATGCAATACTAATGCATTACAAGAATTTACAAAGTTAAGGCTTGACCATTGGACAGCGAAATGCTTGTTGAGTCTGCATGGTCAGAAAAAAACAGGTGGAGAAGAAAAGATGCATGTTAACTGCAAAAGAATTAGGAATTAAGGTGAAGAATTAGGTGTGACACCATCAGGAACCGTTTAGTCTCCAGCGCCACCATTTTCCAGAACTGCAACCTACCTGGAGTCTTCAGAAGTACAATGTGTCAGGTTCTCAGAGACTTTGCTTGGTAAAAAAATCCTAAAAAATGCCCCTGACTTAATCCTTCAATAGTCACTCTCAACTTATCTGTCTATAAAGCCTATATATAAAAAAAAAAAAAAACTGTCTTCATGTATTTCACAATACGTCAGCTTGTTATTCTTATTAAGTCAGGGGCATTTTTTAGGATTTTTTTACCAAGCAAAGTCTCTGAGACCCTCCAGGTAGGTTGCAGTTCTGGAAAATGGTGGCGCTGGAGACTAAACGGTTCCTGATGGTGTCACACCTAATTCTTCACCTTAATTCCTAATTCTTTTGCAGTTAACATGCATCTTTTCTTCTCCACCTGTTTTTTCTGACCATGCAGACTCAACAAGCATTTCACTGTCCAATGGTCAAGCCTTAACTTTACAAATTCTTGTAATGCATTAGTATTGCATTCTTCTCATGAGCATTTAATAATTTGGACTTTTCAGTCTGGGTTAAATATCTTTTTTGGCTTATTTTATCTGTAAAAGAAAACATGCCTAATAATATAACATGCCACACCTGAATATAAGGAGTTTTTCACTTCCAGCCTTCATGGACAATTATATATCACATATAAATGATTAAATACAAAATTAATAGTAGTTATTAAGACTGATGTGGTTTGGAATTGGTAAAATGTGTTTGGAAAAAAAATATGACCAGAATATCAACATGCCTGATAATTCTGCACACAGTGTAGAGAGTTCAGAGAGTTCAGAGAATTGTACTGCAGTGTTTTTTTCCAGACTAAGCAAAAAAACCTTGGACTGGTTCGCAAAAGTTTTGACTAGAGCAAAAAGACTAGTTCGCAAAGGGTTTTTGACATCTCAATCATTTAACAAAGGATTTGATTGACAGCAGTGGTTCTAGAGGCAAAGTTGTGCGGAATGAGGAGTTCTATCGTATGATATTAATATTACGTGTATGTGTGATATAAGTGTCCTGAGTTTGGCGAAGATATCGCATTCTGTTCAGGAGTTAAAGGAAGTTTACTAAAAGTGGCCCTGCCCCTTTCGAACCTTTTGGTGGCCCTTTGTGACGGAAATGGAGAATCTTTCTGCACTGGTTTGGTTCCGATCAGGAAAAAAAAAAAGTGAAATACCCCCAAAATACACATTTTGTCTGCCATGAGCCAAGGATTCCAATGACATGAGACACTTGAGCCTGCGACTGACGGTTTAGGAGTTATAAGTGATTTTGTACTTTTGTTTCCTGTAGTGCCCTGAGACTTGGTACTTCGGTACCAAGTCGGTAATAAAAAAAATTAAATGTTACGGTACCAAATTTTTTTAAGTACCGGTGGTACCGAGCACCCGGCCAACCCGGTTCTTACTGTGCTATGCGAGAAGTGCGGACTGCGCAGTTGCGTCTTCTTCATAAAAGCACAGAGACACGGCGACCGGCGGCGCTGCTGATGCGGCTGCTCTGAATCCGCATGTTGAAAAGAAAGGAGGAAGGAGCCACGTGTGGAAATATTTTGTATTTGCGACTGATGACAAGGGCAACCTCATAGATCATCAGAAACCCACTTGCAAACGGTGTCATCGAAGTTTTCTCTCAAAAGGAGGAAATACATCGAACTTAATAAAACACCTCAAAGACCGACACCCAGATTTAATGACAGTTCAAGAAGGTAAGTTTTAATTTAATTTTATATTTAGAGCTTTTGTTATAAAAATTATACTTTAATTAAACATCGCCATTTGCTCAGTTAATCGTTAGCATAAGCGCGGCTAATGCTAACGCGAGTATTAGAATAAACTTCTTTATTATGTGTTTAATGCTCCTATAGCGTTTATTAAAAAAACAGGACATGATGGTGTACTATTTTTACACACCTGAGGCTTTTAAATGACCCGTGTAGCTAAAATATGTGTGTTACAGACCAAATGTACAAATGTATGGTTAATGTTTATGTCCTTAAAGTCGGTCCATCAGAAAAGCAGTTCTAGGTTATGAAATATAATTTGCGCAGTTTGATTAAATAAAAGTACAGTCAAATACAGTCCTGTATAGTTTGGTAAAATATACTATTCATTAACATGACTTAATATATAATCTAACATCAATTTACAGTGAGTGAACATTAATTAATGTGTGTGAATTTTATTTTATACAAACATTCGATCGTTCATGTTCATTGTGCGTGAAATAATGTCAACAGATACAACTTTTAATTTAAAATAAATTATTAATACATTTTGAAATTAAGAATAATTGCTATGTAACACTTGATATTAAGTCACGTTAAATGGAATCTTTTTGTAAAGTGTTTTAATACTACAGTTTCTGTCTGTGTAACATTTATATCTTACACTCAATATAAGTAACTTTGTTATAAAAAGCTGAGGTTTGTTATTTACTGAAAAGTTATATATAAAGTTCTGTTTAGCTGGTATCAATCTAATGTTGCATTTAGTCAGACTCAGCCCATTGTTTTACTGAAGTATATTATATTTTCCTTTTACAGCTGCAGGCTGAAGAAGACCACGAACCAAACTCCTAAGCAGACAATGGTTCCAGATGCTTTTCAGCAGCAGAAGTATGACAAAAACTCACCTGAGGCAAGAAAGCCAAACCGAGCTGTTGCTGAATTCACATGTATGGATTAAGTGCCAGTTTATACAGTGAAAAATGGGGATTCCAGCAAATGCTTCATCACCTCAGCTCAAAATACCAGCTTCCAAGTCAAAACTTTGTTTTATTTTTGTTTGTTATAAATAAAAATAGTGTGTTGTTCAATTCATGTTTTTGTGTTTTGATTTGGTACCGAAATTGGTACCGAGAACCGTGGATTTTCACTGGTATTGGTACCGAATACTGAAATTTTGGTACCGTGACAACACTACCTGAGACCGATTGGGGTGAACCTTGGTCACATTGTAGGCGGTGTGAATACTACCATCCCTCCAAGTTCCAAGTCTCTACAGTTTGGTCTGCTCGATCAGTTTTATGTGGAGATCGCTGATCCATGACCATTCTAACAATTACAATAAGGTTTTAGCGCCACGTGTTTGAACCACTAATAACAACATGCAGTAAACTGTAAAACTGTTTGCACTACAAACCAGTTTGCTCGATAATTAAGATAATACATTAAAATAATATGGTAAGACGAACCAATATAAAGCAGAGAAACCAGCTGTTCTGTACTGCTAAAAATAGCTGGAAGCACATGAGACCGGAAACCAGACCAATAAAATTTACAAATGGCCTCACCCACTCTTACTGAAAGTAAAAGTGGATAGAATCCTATTTCTTCCACGAAAAAAATGGACTTATCAACTTTAATTTGTAATTATGACTTTGTATGTCATAATTTTGACATTTAATCTAATGTATTTTATGTCAAAATTATGACTTACCTTAACATGATATATTTTTTTACGTGGGAAAATACATTTATTGAAAAATAAAAGTGAATTAGCTGGAAGCTTCTATTTTTAACAGTGTCAGGCCTGTTTTGTACCCTATTAATGGAAAGTGCCACCAACTATCGTTCTTAATGTTACACGGAACAACAAATAAATTCGAAAAAACGAACAAATTTGACTTGTGGTAATATATAAACAAAACAGAGCACAGCTTACGTTCCCATTCACTCACACCCTTAAAGCTAACATTAGACCTCTATTTTCACGTGGGCTCGTCCTCACCGGTACAAAACCAACCATGCTTGCGCAGACATGCCCCGTCTTCGCTCTATTTTATGACGTCAGCCAGCTCCCATTGGTCGCTTGTTATTTCTTGGGTTCGGTTGCGGTGCAGAGAACGCCCAACGTGTCAATCGGTGTTCAAGATCTCCAGTAACTCCTTGCAGTGGACTGGTTTGATCAGACTATTACAACCCACCGCCGCTTACATTTAAATCCCCCGGCAATGGACAACATTAAAGACGGGTGGTTCACCGAAACATGCACATTATGGCCTGGTCAAGCGATGAGTCTTCAAGTGGAGGAAGTGTTGTATCATAAAAAATCTAAGTTCCAGGATGTAATGGTTTTTAAAAGGTGAGTCCTGAGGTAAAGTGGCTTAAATTAGCATGTTTGCTAACCGGCAGCGCGTAAGTGAAGCTATCGGTCATGGCTGGTGGAGACGGGGCTGTGATTTTCTCACTTTTCTCGGAGGAGTCCAGTCAGAAAGCACGTTGGCTTATGGGTGTCTTGCTGTGTGGGTGGCTGCTGCTAGCCTGCTAACTGCATCGCCTGCTGTAGGTCTGGCGTGGCATTGAGACTTCAAACTATGAGACCGGGTTGATTTTGTACTAGCCATTTGTATTATACGTAAAACCTTACACTGCACTAATTCTGCTATGTCAGGACATCATAAAATATACATAATTACTCTAATGTTTGTACTTATAATTGTATGGTGCATTAGAAAATTAAAATAACATTTATTTGAAAAAAAGTGTCCATGTCTTTGTCAGCTATTTAAACACTCTTTCACTCTTTCTCTGCCCTAAAAAAATAAATGAAATGAAGTATTTGTACATGCAGGGTGTTGCCCAATAGAGAGTCCAGAGCTGTCAGCTGTCATCTCAAATCACACATGCTTGATTGCAGTCCTTAAGAATGCTTTAAATGGATATGCTATGCGTCTTTCCATCTGTTTGGTGTACATTTTCTTGTATAATGTATGTAAATGATCATGGTTGCTTCTCTTCTTGTAGTAAAACTTATGGAAATGTGCTGGTTTTGGATGGGGTCATCCAATGCACAGAACGAGATGAATTTTCTTATCAAGAAATGATTGCCAATCTACCTCTCTGCTGCCACCCTTGCCCAAAGAAGGTATGTGGTTACATTTTGTGCGCCATGCAAATGCGATTTGGAAGAAATTAAACGTTTGAGTGCATAGTTTCTGTATGTTACTGCATTTGCCTTTGGTTTAAGATGTTTTTCCTCATTCCTTTTGTTAGGTTCTCATCATTGGTGGAGGAGACGGTGGTGTCCTGAGGGAGGTTGTCAAGCATCCGCTGGTGGAGTCTGTTGTTCAGTGTGAAATTGATGAGGTTTGTATGCAGTTAAACCTGCAGTTAAACATTTTGGTTGGTAAGATTAATAAAGTTAATACTTTAATTTAACAGGGATGCGTTAAATTGCTCAAAAATGACAGTAAAGACATTTATAATGTTACAAAAGATTTCTATTTCAAATGTGTTATTTTGAACTTTCTATTCAGTAAAAATGTTTTAAAATGTGTCACAGTTTCCATAATTTTAAAAAGCACCGTTTTCAACTTTGATAACAAGAAATGTTTGTTGAGCACCAAAACAGCATATTAAAAATGATTCATGATAGATCTTCATGATAGATCATGTGACAATGAAGATTGGAGTAATTCAGCTTTGCCATCACAGAAAACAAAAATATTTAAGGCTAATTCATATTTAATTTAAAATATATTTTTAAATAATAATTTAAATATATTTTAAATATAATGTAATATTAAACAGGCAACAGTCATTTTAAATTGTAATAATATTTCACAATGTTGTTTTCACTGTATTTTCTGATCCGATAAATGCAGCTTTGGTGAGCATAAGATCTTACTGTCCCCAAACGTCATGTGGCTTCATGAAAGGATCATGTGACAATGAAAATTGGAGTGTTGGCTGCTGAAAATTCAGCTTTTCATCACAGGAATAAATTAAGAGTTAACAACTCAGTTTTTCATGATTTTTCATTGGGCGTTCCAGTTAATCTCAATCAAAGCAGTTGGAATATTTTGAAATAAAGTAAAAATAACTAAAAAACACAGCTAACTAACAAAATAAAACTAATAATAAAAAAAACATGATTTTTTTAAAATTACAAAAAAAAACTTATCTGTTAATCACATTTTTAAAGTGCATTAAAATATAAAAGTTACTTTTAATTCAAAAAATATTTTGCAATATTTTCTGTAATTTTTTATCAAATAAAAGTAGCCTTGGTGAGCATATAAAACTTCTAATAAGTCTTTTTTTGTATATATATATATAAAATTTTATATATTTTTAAAAAATTGTCTCTGTGTCAAGTCTGGTTAATCTTGTCAAATTTAATCTCTATGTGTGACACATTGAAGGTATTAGAAACTCACTCTGAAAATTAAATTTTGCTGCATATCTGAATGTTTTGATGTTTTCTTTAAATTATTTCATGCTTTAACATGCTCATTAATTTCACGGTTCACATTTTCCCACAGGATGTAATAAATGTCTCCAAGAAGTACCTCCCTGGAATGGCAAAAGGCTTCTTCAGCCCCAAACTTACTCTGCATGTAGGTGATGGCTTTGAGTTCATGAAAAAGAATCAGGATGCTTTTGACGTCATCATCACAGACTCCTCAGACCCTGTCGGTATGCAGCCCAATGTGTAGCGTTGAAGTTTCTTCTTTGCATTGGTAAATAATGATGTAGCCATTGACTCCCAGACAAAACATGGTGTTCATTTCAGGCTGATCTCATTTCACCCTGTCACAGGTCCGGCTGAAAGCTTGTTTAAAGAGTCGTACTATCAGCTGATGAAAACAGCACTTTGCGAAGGAGGAATTCTCTGTTGTCAAGGTTGATTTAATTGCAAATCTACAAAGAAAGCAAAAAAATTCAGAATATTATTGACATGCGTTTGACAAGTTTTGCAATTTTTGCTTGTAATTCTACAGGAGAGTGTCAGTGGCTGCATTTGGAGCTAATCAAGGAAATGCGGACCTTCTGTAAGACCCTCTTTCCTGTAGTAGACTATGCTTACTGCACCATTCCAACATATCCAAGTGGACAAATTGGCTTCATGCTTTGCAGTAAAAATCCGGTACGTTTTTTCTTATTAGCATTTAATAATGAAATGCTTTTGTTTGAATAGCTTTACTGTTCCTTTTTAGCCCATTTTAGCCACTGAATAAAAAACAAACAAAAGTTTATTGGAATTTTTTTATCTCACAATTTTGCCTTTTTCTCAGAATTGCATGATACAAACTCACAATTCTGCCTTTTCTATAAAGTCTGAGTTGTGTGATATAAACTCCCAATTGTGAGTTATAAAATCAGAATGGCGACTTTATTTTTGAGAATTGCATGCACATATCTCACAATTCTGACTTGATAACATGCAATTGTTACTTTTTTCACAATTCTGAGAAAAAAAGTCAGAAATGCGACTTTCTCTAAAAAATTGTGAGTTTCTCACAACTGTGACTTTTTCTCAGAATTGCAAGTTTATATCTTGCAATTCTGACTTTTTTCTTGCAATTATGAATTTATATCATGCAATTCTGAGAAAAAAGTCAGAATTGCGAGTTTGTGACTATTCTCAGAATTGTGACTTTATTTATGAGAATTTTTTTTTTTTTCGCAGTTGTGACTTTCTCAGAATGGAGGGTTTATATCTTGCAATGCTGACTTTTTACTCACAATTCTGGCTTTATAACATGCAATTGTGAGTTTATATCTCACAATTCTGAAAAAAGTAACTTGATTCTCAGAATTACAACTTTTTTTGAGAATTGTGAGTTTGTCTCACAGTTGTGACTTTAGAATTGGAAGTTTATATTTTGCAATTCTGACTTTTTTTTTGCAATTGTATTTATGCTGTTCTTTTCATCAGATAACCTAAAAAGTCACAGTTTCTACAGAAATATTAAACAGAACAACTGGTTTCAACATTGATGATAATGTTTCTTGAGCACCAAATCAGCATATTAGAATGATCTCTGAAGGATCATGCAACACTGAAGACTACAGTAATGGCTGCTGAAAATGTACAACTATTTGAAAATCTGGAATCAAAAAAAAATTAAAATCGAGAAAATCGCCTTTAAAATTGTCCAAATGAATTTCTTACCAATGCATATTACTTAGCAAAAATTAAGTTTTGATATATTTATATCTTTATGGAACATGATCTTTACTTAATATCCTAATGATTTTTGGCATTTAAAAATGTATTTTACAATGTATTTTTGGCTATTGCTACAAATATACCCGTGCTACTTATGACTAGTTTTGTGGTGCAGGATCACATTTATAAAATAATACTATCATAAGTCAATTCATTTATTTGATAATTGCAGAAAACAAATTTCCGTGAGCCAGAACGAGAACTACCAAGAGATGAGATCGAGAGCATGAACCTCAAATATTACAATCCTGAAATCCACCGTGCTGCATTCATCCTCCCAGAATTTGCCAGAAAGGTGAGACACAGCCTGTTTTTGAATAATCATGCTTTTTACTTAGCATTTGTAAGGAGAATTAAATGACCCGTTGTTTACACAGGTACTAAGCGAAGCATAAATGGCTTCATGGGTGCCATCTTGTCAACACGCTGCCTTCTGTGAAAGCAGAACAAAACCCTCACCACAGCTGCAGTAGCTCTCACACCGCATCCCTCTCCAGCTTTTGATTGGTCAACGGACTACTAATGGACAAGTGCAAATGCCTTCTGTGGGGAAAATCTGTTTGTCTGTCTACTTCCATCAGTGCTTCTGTCAAGTCTTATGAGTTGTTTTTTCATTTCCTTTTACAATTCCACTTCCAACGTCAAACTTTCTGAACTGTACAAACTGACAATCATGCATGTTCTGTGACAGACTCCTCAGTCTTTCTATTACTCGTGTTGAGTATGAAAAAAGAGTGTAACCTTCCACTACAACTGTCGTTTTTGGTGTTACTTCATTAAATAAGCATGCAGGTATTTTAAATAAACTGCATATCTTCTCTCTAAACCCTTTCGAAGACTTCAGGTCAATAACAATTATAGATTTTCTTAACATGCTGTATTAAGGTTTCATATTATGGGGCAGTTTATCATCACTGTCAAATGTAAGGAAAGTCTATTTAGTATTGTTATAATTTCTAAAACTATTACTTTAAAGTCTATACAGAAGATACTTACTGTAACTAGCAAAACTGTAGTCTATTTTCTCTGGTTAATATTATCTAACATATAAATGGTTGTGTTTTTCTTCTTAGCCTATGAAGGTGACATATGGGCTCTCTGTGGGTGACTTGTGTGCTCTGACTCTCATGAACAAGTCTGATAACATGATGTGATTTTTAGCAAATAGTGTTTGGTATGAAGCCTTTTTGAGTGATATGCTATAGTGTATTGCAAACGTATGCTTATGGTCAACGGACTCTGTGTGATGGAACGATTCTGGGGTGTCTTTAAACATTAGAAATACTGGAAATCTCAAACATTGAGACATTGTCTTAATCTTAATATTGAATATAATTATGGAACTATATGACAAAATAACAGTGTATTTGATGGATAGCTAGGGATCTTTTAAGGGTAGCTACATAGGACAAACTATTTTGTACTCTGTCAAGTTCAACAGTATGGAAGAGGGTTGATCTGTCCTTTTACCATTCAATGTTTATGATGTAAATTTCATTTTGCGAATTTCATAAATTGTTTTGAAATAAAAATGAAGTAACCACAATGTATTAATTTCCTATTACGTTCCTAAAACTATTTATCTATGTTTTTGCTCTAAGAAGCATCGATTCAATTTATTTTTGGCTACAAGGAAACATTTGACGGTTGCCTTTCTATTCACTAGATGGCGCTATTGTTACTAAATTCGGCCTACAAACATACTGGTAGTACCTTATGAGATATGTTTGTGAAATAGAGTATCAGGAGTCACTTTGCAGGTAAATGTTTGTACTGTCAACAGGTTCTATCTTTGCTCTTTATGTGTTTATCGTCTGTTTTGCTGTTGATTCAGTTAGAGATCAACAGTTTATAAACCTGAATAGTTGCTCCAATTGTTTTGAGCTGTTTTTGAGCCATTTATATACACCTTTTAGTCAATATAAGTATAAAAATGCATAGTTACGTCGACTATAAATACTTTAGAATAGTCTACATACTTTGAGTTACAGTGTTTTTTAAATATTACACAGGCTAACACCACAATTTAATTTTTTTTTTTTTTTTTTTTTTTTTTTTTTTCTGTTGCAATTATTATGTTTTGGCAGCTTATTTTATTATTTATTTGGACTAGCCTGGGATAGTTGACCCAAAAAATGAAAATTCTGTCATTAATTACTCACCCTCACGTCGTTCCAAACTGGTAAGACCTTCGGAATACAAATGAAGATATTTTTTGTTGAGATCCGAGGGCTTTCTGACCCTCCATAGACAGCAGCGGAACTTGCACATTCAAAGCCCAGAAAAGTAGTAAGGACATAGTTAATATAGTTCATGTGACATCAGTGGTTCAACCATAATGTTATGAAGCTAGGAGAATACTTTTTGCGTGCAAAGAACACAAAAAAAAATGACTTTATTCAACAATTTCTTATCTTCCGGGTCTGATGTAGAACCCGGATGCGCTGCGACTTGTTTTCAGTTGGAGGAATGCACACGCATGCATCGTGGTACTCCCCTGAAAGCGTCGAAAAAGAGGGAAAATGTTGAATAAAGTAATTATTTTGTGCACAAAAAGTATTCTTGTAGCTTATTAACATTATGGTTGAACCACCGGTGTCACTTGGACTATTATCAATGCTCTTACTACCTTTCTGGGCCCTGAATGTGCCAGTTGCACTGCTGTCTGTGGAGGGTCAGAAAGCTCTGGGATTTCATTAAAACAGCTTTTTTTGTTGTTGTTCCAAAGATAAACCAAGGTCTTACGGGTTTGGAAACACATTAGAGAGTAATTAATGACAGAGTTTTCATTTTTGGGTGAACTATCCCTAAAATGTTTGTTTTTATTTGATTTTAAAATTGTAGTCATTTTGTTGTGATTTTGTCATTTTATTATTAGATTTGTTTAATGTCGACTTAATGTCGTTTTTGTTGATTTTATTTCAGTTTTATTGTAATCAAGTTAAACAAAATTAAAATGATCAATGTTGCAGCTAGCTATATGTATGTAAGTAAATATGTGTGTGTGTGTGTAGCACAATCTCTTTAACTATAGTAACCCTGATATGAAGTCATCAAAACTCCCGCTGAGACAACAGGAGAATGTGGATTGGCATTTTGCTCTGACGCCAGATATGTTTGAAGTTGGCTGGGAAGTGAACGTTAGATGTGTTCAGCACTGGTCAATTGGCATGAATTCTTCAAACGCACTTTATCACGATTCGGCTGGGGGCAGCTCATCTCAACGCTGTGTTAATCTCTACAGAGCCCAGGGGCCTGAAGTCTGTGCGTATCTGTCTGCTGTGAAAAATGCGCTAAAGCGCGAGTATTAGGGCTCCTAGCTACGTGAAGTCAGTCGGGGTGTGTGTATGCATATCCAAAGAGGTGTGTGGGTGCCAGAAAAGCTGACCTGAATGAGAACATGACAGGAGCCCATGACCAAGACATGTTTTATTTTCACTGCCCAACTGGTGTGGAAGGCTACTATGTCTCATTCTGTTTTAATTAAACAAACAGTGTGAACACACGTAGACTGTTTATGCAAACTGCAAAGCACTTTGAGTATCCACCTTTCTCTTACCGTAAGGGCGGGCACGGCTACTTGTAAATTTTATGGGTCAGGTTTCCGGTCTGATCTGTGTCCAGCTGTGCAAAGCGGCTTGTTTTGCTTGATATTACAAATGGGTGTGTCTTACCATATGACTTTAAAGTATTATCTTAATTATGAGCTCACTGCTTTGTAGTGCAAACAGGTTTATCGTTTACTGGATTTGTTATTTTTCTTGTTATTTCCCTATAGTGGTTAATGAACCGGAAGTCTCACCCATAGGCTTACTTCTATGTTAAAGAAAAAAGTGGATAGTGCTATTTGCACGAAAGAGTCACTTCTTTTTAAATGCATGTGCCTTTTGTAATCTTTAACCATTAATGTCCCCTCCCTTTGCGACAACATTTCTTCACTGATGACGTGTGTACCGGCAAGAGGGCAGGATAATAATCCCTATAGCAACCTGTCACTCACATATGATCGCAGAAGTTAGAAAATGAAAATGCCTAATTCCTGATGGACAAATCAAGTTCCACCCTATATTTCGGTCTTGTTTGAGAAGCGTTTCATTATGTCACAACAGAGAAAAAAATGATCACAATTTCTGTTTCATGCTGACTTTAATACTCAAACTATAACTTATGCTATGCCTTCTATGCTCTGTAAGGTTCTAGTTAGAGGAATATACCAAGTTCAACTATACCAAGTTGGGGGGTATTCATTTAGGCCTAGTATTATTATTAACTAATGTATTATTTCTGCTCTGAAGTTGTTTATAATCATTTTTATAGTCATTTTAGGCGTTATGTTGTCATTATGTTGTCAAACTGGATATAACTTCACACACAAATAATGGCCAGTAAGTGATTTTATCACTCTAAAAATATATTAATGCAGATAATGTTTACATCTTGTGGCTAAATTGTTGAAATAATGAGTATTTTAACATTTATGGATTGCCCCCATTCACATCTATTGTAAGTGTCTCACTGATTGAACCAATATTTTTTGTTTTTTTTTTAAAGAAAGTTTAATTACAATCAAAATTATCTCTCAAATGCTGTCAACTGAGATAACTTGTATAGAACCCTGGAATATTCCTTTAAAGGGATAGTTCACCCAAAAACGATAATCCTGTCATTTATTACTCACCCTCATGTCGTTCCAAACCCATAAGAATTTTATTCATCTTCGGAACACAGATTGGGATATTTTTGATGAAATCCAAGAGCTTTCTGACCCTGCATAGACAGCAACGGAACTGACACATTCAAGGTAGTAAGGCGATGTGCGATATTGACAAAAAATGATATCTCAGTATTTTCAGGAATTTGATCGATGATAATTAGACAATATTTTGCTGAGTGTGTTATTGTGCTGGTATCTTAAGGACTACCGTGGACAGCTGACTCCTGATTTTTTTGATATTCTTCATATTCTGTGTGGTCAGTTCACAGGAGTGATAGAAATGTATCTTTTCCAATAAGTTCAAACTGATTTTTACAGGCATTTTTTTTTATCTTCATAATGCCTTTTTTTTTCTAAAAGTGTGCATCATCTTGAGTCAAATTCTTACATTTGGGCTGTTACCAAGCAAATGTTCTGATAACGTCAAATACTGATATTTCAAATTATTTAAAAAGATACTTTAAATGTGGAATTAAAACCACTAGTAGGTGGCAGCATATCACTGTTAAGTGAGTCATTGCGATTGAACCGAATCATTTAAACGGTTGATTCATTCAGAAACCTAACACCGTCGTATTTCTCAGGGCACTTCAGAGATGCAAAACTGGCTGTGTTTAAAATGATTTTAGTTCGCAAAAACAGGAAATATGGTGTCTAAAACGCCTCTTTAATATTACTTCATGTTTATTGAACAGTTGTACTAGACTTCACACTCTGTAGGTGTGTTTTGTTTGCTTTTCGCGATATGCTGGATAATGTCAAATCGCACATTGTTAAAACAACAATTACGATATTATCGCAGACGATGTATATCGCACACTCCTAGTAAGGACATCGATAAAATAGTCCATGTGACATCAGTAATTCAACCTTAATTTTCTGAAACTACAAGCATACCTTTGGTCAGCAAAGAAAATAAAAATAACGACTTGACTTCGCTTCCAGGTCAGTGGGTGCATGTGCCATGGTACTCGTCAATAGGGACTTTAAGCAGCAGCCACGGATGGAACGGCAACGGCATTCCGACGTCATATTGCGCGTTCACGACTTTAACTGCCACTTCTTGACGTTCTACTGTAGGCGTCTACTACGGGAGAACAGCTGGTTTGCCGTAGTCTTTACAACGTCACAGATTAGTAGATAAATGTTACATTTTATAGTATATACCACTGTAATTCCATCAGTATACGATTCTACCATTAGTCTATCATTTAATCTGTGTTGATATGTTTTAAACGTAAGCCAATTTTAACGATGTTTTCATTTGTACAAAGATATGTCTGCTGTTGGTACCAGCACCTAGTTGCTTAATGATTTTTACGTTCTCGGCTACGGCGGGGTTACAGCCTACTTCCGGTCATCGTAGCCGTTCCATTGGAAGCTGTTGCTTAAAGTCCCTAATATACGTGTCGAAGACTGACACGGAACTGAAGAAATTGTTGAATAAAGTTGTTATTTTTGCTTTTTTTCACACAAAAAGTATTTCCGTAGTGTCATAAAATTACGGTTGAACCTTACTACCTTTCTGGGCCTTGAATGTGTCAGTTATGTTGCTGTCTATGCAGGGTCAGAAAACTCGGATTCCATCAGAAATATCTTAATTTGTGCTCCGAAGATGAAGGTCTCAGGGGTTTGGAACGACATTAGGGTGAGTAATTAATAACAGAATTTTAATATTACTCGTATTTATATTGCATTGTCTTTTTTTTTCATTAGATTTGCTGCTGTAGTACTCTACAACTATATGGCTATATAACCTTGTTTACTTTTTGCGCTAATGTTTGTCTCACTTAATATTCTTACATGGTAAAATCTGCAGTTACGTTTCCATAAAAGATTTAATTCTTGTTATTCATCCTCTTTTCATCCACTGACCAAAAGCATCTTATTTCTCCCTAAAGATAGTTTTCTCAGTTGTTATTTTTGCCTTTTTGCCCACAAAAAGTATTCTTGTAGCGTCATAAAATTATGGTTGAACCACTGATGTCACATAGGCTATTTTTTATAATGTCTTTACTACCTTTCTGGGCCTTGAATGTGTCAGTTATGTTGCTGTCTATGCAGGGTCAGAAAGCTCTTGGATTCCCTCAAAAATATCTTAATTTTTGTTATGAAGATAAAGGTCTCAGGGGTTTGGAACAACATAAGGGTAAGTAATTAATGACAGCATTTTAATTTTACTCGTATTTATATAGCATTATCTTTTTTTACATTACATTTGCTGCTGTAGTACTCAACAGCTGTATGACTGTATAACCTCGTTTGCTTTTTGTGCTAATGTTTGTCTCGCTTAATATTCTTACATGGTAAAATTTGGAGTTAGGTTTCCATAAAAGACTTGATTCTTGTTATTCATCCTCTTTTCATACACGGATCAAAAGCATCTTCTTTCTCCCTAAAGACAGTTTTCTCAGCTGTTCCAGGTGCCAGACGGTTCGATGGCAATCTGAAGGAGAAGGAGGAGGAGTTGTGCTCAATTACATGTTGGAATGGGAGCAGACTGCCACTGTACACAACAAAACGGGTTAGTTTGATTTCCTTGTATTGATATCACAATGCAGCTCTGAGTGAGAACGGCGCGTAATTACAGCGCACGTCTGACCGCCGTGCTTCCTAAAACATGATTCGCTCCCTGCATGTCATTTCGCTCCACAGAAATGTAAATCATAATTAGCATAAACAATGAGCGGCCCACAGAACTTTTCAGTTTAACGGTGGCTCCGTCATCATCGGTGTTTTTTCTCCACGCATCCGTTTAAACTGAAATCAGGACCATTTTTAGAGCTATGACGTGAGCGCCATGGCGCAGTCCTCCCCACCGGCACAACGTCTGGTTTGTTGGGGGGTTAACTACTCAATGCTTTTGTTAGTTCCTAAGCCACCCACTCCCCCACCCTCTCCCCTCCGTCCTCCAACCGCTGCGTCAGTAGGGGACTGGAACGAGAGGTATATAAGGACCCTGCCACCTGAAGCTCTCAAAAACCAAGATCTCTCCAGCTTTACTCTGCACCAGGAGCTACAAGGACTTCGAAGTTCCTGCTTTGCCTCTCTGACCGACCTTTCTGCGCACTTTAACTTCAGCTATTTTGTCAATATGCAGCTTTTGTCCAGCCTAGTGTCTCTTTTGCTGGTGCTGTATAGTGTCAGAGCAGCAGCTGTGCTTCCAGTGGAGGAGAGGAACCCGGCACAAAGTAGGGTGAGTGTCTGTAAATATGTTTCCAATTGTAGCTTTTATGGATTTTACAAGCAGGTGTTTGTATTTTAGACACATATTGATGTTTAGCACCTAAAAGAGACCATTCTGGGATACTTTTAGTACTAATAGCAACCATATTATTGTTATTACGAATAGTTAAAGATTTAAAATCTTGCATTCTAATTCAAGTCGAGTTGCTTTCTCATCAGGAGCTGAGCAAAGAGCGCAAGGAGCTGATCCTGAAGCTGATCTCTGGGCTGTTGGACGGAGTAGACAACAGCGTGCTGGCTGGGGAGATAGCGCCTGTCCCCTTGGATGTGGAGGAGCCTCTGGAGTCCCGTCTGGAAGAACGGGCCGTCTACAACCGGTTATCACAGCTGCCACAGCGCGACCGCAAAGCCCCCTGCAAAAACTTCTTCTGGAAGACCTTCACATCGTGTTAACGGCGCCAGTCCTGCAACGATGCCGCGATCCTCACTGATACCTGACATGAACTGTGTAGACCTCCGCTGTACATACCATCTCCAGTGTCTGAAGAAAGGTCTCTGTGGACTTACTCTGACACAGTCTGTTTGTTAAAGACATTGATAATATTTATTTATTTATTTATTGATCGATTAAGCTATTTATGGACCTCTGTTGTTTTTCAGCATTAAAAAAAAAGAATAAAGCATGGTTAAGATAGTTGCTTTTTTGATAAAAGATGTCTCATTTACTGTGGTCAAGCATTATGTTAAACTGACTGATGAATAAAAATAGAATTGATCACAGAGCCAAATGCGTTACAGGTGATGTAATAGTGCTACATATAAACGTTTTCCCAAAAGAACAAATCACGTATAAGGCTGTTTGTTACAAGCTCATCTGAATTGCATTTTCACAAGCTGTGGTTGTTTAACTCTCAATACACCAGATTAATTGATTGACAGTTTGTGTGGTGGTAATTTTCCTTGTCAATGAATTATATGTAATTGCAGTTGATGAGAGGGTGTGCTTGAGGTCATTATTCTAAACTAAACCCTTGTGTAATAATTATTTACTTGTAAATTAAATGCATTACCAAGAATTTTATTTCCGTTTAGCACATGGGAACGGAAAAACCGTCAGGCAAAATCATTATGAGACCATATTTTGAACACTCCAATTCTTCAAGTGCATCACGTATTTGTCTCGTCTTGATGGCACGTGTATTTGTCAATGCTGCCAAAGACAAGCTAGCTGTAACAAAAACATGTAAAAGCAAGTTAGATTGAATATCCAGATGCAACACATGCAGTAGGCCACCAATCTAGTTTAATTATTTGTTCTCCAAATATAGGCATACATGGTTATGCAAACTGTGTCTACGTAAGAGTTACTCGCGTTAGTGCGTCATTGCTGTTGAATGTGAAACTAGTTGACATGATGAATAAATATATATAACAACAAATACAAGACATGACAGTGAAAATGTATTGGAGCTGAGGCCTAGTGTTTAGCACATGTACCTGATTTCCTGTCACTTCTCTATTGTCCTTTCAATGAAAATGCCAAAACATTAAAAATCTATCTATCTGTCTATCTATCTATCTATCTATCTATCTATCTCTATCTATCTATCTATCTATCTATCTAACTCAGTGTTCAGTTTGAAGTCTCCATTTGGCTTAAATAGGTCAAAATTAAGTTAATTTATTGATAGGTCAGGTTATAACTATGTCTCTTATTAGCTTCAGAGTTAAAAATGTGAATGACTACATGTAAAGGAGATAAATACCACCTTGTGTGATGGAAAAATCTGCTTTTAGTCACCACGGGCCAACCTGAGCAATTTACTTGCTTATGTAATGACTGTATAAAATGTATTTGATGTATGTGTGCGTGTGTGTGAATGCCTGTTCATGTCTGTGTGCATGTGTGACACATTACCAAAAATCACTTTCTAAATTGAAAGAGAAAATTATGTCTGGAGTAGATATTTGATTCTGTAGTGCTGGGCTCACCCTGACCTCAATATTCTTCATTGAGTTCAAAGGTCGAATCCAGATGATACCGACAGCATCTGTAATGTTTCATAGTGTAATCTGTCTGCTCTTTTCTCAGAATACTGATGACAGATGCTTAACAATTTCAAAATAGATATCAGAAGTACTTCTGACGTTTTACTCTGTATATGTAGTAAAAACTATTTCATATTTTACATATATATATATAAAGTAAATATTAAATTGTTTTGCATTTAATATTAAAGTACTTAAAATATATGTACTGTATAATTAAGAACAAATCCTCAGTTGTTTGGATTTGGTAAAGAAAGAGTTAAATAATTTAATCACTTGTGGTTAACACCAAGATCAATAATGTTATTCAACAGTGGCGTACGATAATGCAGTATCTTATTAAACTGAGTCTCTGGCATGGCATTCATATATCTGTTCAGTTTGCTCAAAAGTCAGATGGGGCCAAATTTAATTAGGTAACGGAACAATAAACATGCTGCTCTTGCCCAGTACAGCACTGGACCACCTAATCATTGGAATGAAGACACAACAAACATTGATACACATGAGGAATTCACTGTTACTGTTATCATGCATTATGACTGGTTATTCCACGAGATGATAAACGACTGACGGCACCTTTTCTATTACAGTATAATCTATCTTTTTGTTCTTTCTGTCTTTTTTTTTTTTTTTTTTGGATAGTTGATGGATGGACTGACACAAATAGATGACTCCAGGATGCGTTTTATTTGCATGAAGATTTGTGGGAAGCGAAAGAAAAACTGTCCATTATACAAGTGCCCTGAGCTACAATGAGAGCATTGTGAGGGGACATCAAAGCTTCTGCTGCTGGTAAGCAAAGCATTTTGATTGCTTTGCCTTTGATCTGAAGGCATGCTCCCACCTGAACGTGAATTTGAATTTCATATGTAATGTGTCATTTATCTTTAGGAAACACACAACTGACTTCAGTATTTCTAGTAAGTATGAATATACATATACAATAAATATACAATAAACAACTGGAATTAATTAATTATAAGCAGACAAGAAAGAAGGACAGACTCATCAACAACAATAGTCCTATTTAAAATAAAATTGAAGAAGTTCACTTCCAGAATGACATTTCCTGTTAATTTACTCAGCCCCATGTCATCCAAGATGTTCATGTGTTTATTTCTTTGGTCATAAAGAAATTATGTTTTTTGAGGAAAACATTCCAGGAATTTTCCATTTCAGTGGTGCCCATGAGTTTTAACTTCCAAAATGCAGTTTAAATGCAGTTTCAAAGGGCTCTAAACGATCCCATCCAGGGAAGAATGGTCTAATCTAACGAAACGATCGGCCATTTTCTTAAATAAATTAATATTTATACAACATTTAGACAACTTGTCCAGCTCTGCGATGCGCATGCGTCTGGTTCAATACAGTTATTGTATGTCGAAATACTTACATCTTATTTTCTCCACCAAGTTCAAAATCGCCCTATATCGCTGTTTTACCTTTTTTTTCTCAGGGGCACCATTGAAGTCCATTATATGGAGAAAATTCCTGAAATATTTTTCTCAAAAATCATAATTTCTTTACAACGGAAAAAAGAAAAACATGAACATCTTGGATGACAAGGAGGTGAGTAAATTATCTATACATTTTTGTTCTGGAAGTGATCTAATCCTTTAAGTTTTTTGAGGAAAACATTCCAGGAATTTTCTCCATTTAGTGGACTTAAATGGTGCCTGCGAGAAAAGTAATGTTATTGTCGTGTCAGCACTAAGCTTCAGCCACACCCTCCGTCAAGCTTTGACGCCGACGGCCTGTAAATGTACCGTAAGGGACTTATCTAGCGAAATGACCTGTCATTTTCTGAGAAAAAATACAAATTTTTACACTTTTTCCCTACAAATGCTCATCTTGCACTAGCTCAACCTCACGCATTACATAATCACACACATGTGATGTAGGTGGAAGTACCAAACTCAGTGTTTACAAAGCGAACATGCAAAGACAATCAAATGCCCTCTACAAAAAAAGGTAAAACAACGATGTCAGATGATTTTGAAGTTGGAGGAAAAAATTTGATTTTTCGCCCTACCCTACCTTCTTTAACTGAATTACACAGAGGAGGAACTAACAATGTGAATACGCAGTACGTGAAGACGTACATTGCAGAGCTAGCGTAAGATAAAAACATACATTTTTATTTTTTGAAGAAAATGACCAATCGTTTTGCTAAATAAGACCCTTATTCCTCGGCTGGGATTGTATAGAGCCCTTTGAAGCGCCATCGAAACTGCACTTTGGACCTTCAACCTGCTGGCCACCAATTCCTAGAATGTTCTCAAAAAAAACGTAATTTCTTTGCGACTGAAGAAAGAAAGACATGAACATCTTGGATGATTAGGAGGTGAGTAAACTATCAGGCAATTTTTATTCTGGAAGCGAACTTCTCCTTTAGGTCTAGTATTTTTGAAAGCAAAAATCATACAAGTTAACTTGACCTTTGGTCAAAACTGTGTTATTTTATATTTATCAGCATTGATTATTTGAGATGCTGGCCTCAAAAAAGGCAATACAATGATTCATAAATGTGTTTTTGTAAGAGCTTTATCTATAAACTCACCAAATCACCAAAGGCATCTAGTTCAGATCATAAACGCTGAAATTTATAGACTGTTTTACTGGCATGAGTAATTTTCTTAATCAGCATTTTTGTATCATTACTTTGAAAGAAAGTCATTATTTCTGTTTTCTTTGTGCACAAATACTATTGTCACATGGACTGTTTTAACGGTGTCATCACTACTATTCTGGCTATAGAATGTGGTAATTACTTTGTTGTCTATGCAGGGTCAGAAAACTCTCGGATTTCATCAAAAATATCTTAATTTGTTTTCCGTAGGTGATTGAAGACCTTATGGGTTTGGAATGACATGAGGGTGAGTAATTAATGACAGAATTACCATTTTTGTGTGAACTTTTTAATTTAGATGTTACATTTTTGTCCAGTGATACATGTTTCTTTGGGGGTTGAACCTGCAACCTTAGCATTGCCATCACATTGCATCACCAGTTGAACTACAGGCATATTAGTTGTGGCTAAACAGTAATTGAGCAGCTGTCTACGTTTGTAATGCCAACTCCATATGTATTCTTAAATTAGTCATTATTATATCCTGCAGTTAAATGGTGTCTATGAAAGGAGCAAATGTCAAACACTTAATATGCTGCAGGTAATGTGCGAGTAGAAAAATTCATACCTCAATTTCGAAATCTTCCCATCCAAGCAAATGTAAAAGGCCGTGACACAAGCTTCTAATTCATTATAATGCTAATGCTCTGTTCAATTGCAATAACACTGTTTATGTGAAGAGAAACTATGCGAATTGTAAACTGATTCAAATAACACACAGTTACATTTTTAAATGATTGGCAGTTTGCTTTGCCTTGTTTAGCCAGCAAACCTAATATGGTTTGAGACAAACGGACGAAGGCCTCAATCAAAATGCCTTGTTTCTTTTCTCTTGATAGACTTTCTTTTATCCGCAGGCGAGTGGTGAGTAATGTTTCAGGGCTACGTAAATGCCATTACGCTCCATGTTAGATCTTTGTCACATGGTCAGAGGGCATCGGAGAGCACTCTCACTTCATTAGTTCTGCGTTGTCTGTGTCTTTGCTTTTACCTGTTGCCACCAGCGATGTTTTGTATCACCATCAATAATTCTTGATTTGGTTCTGTGGTGACATTTGAAGGTAGGATACTGAGCAGACGCAAACATACCATGGGTGACTAACTAAGACATTTGAGAACACAGAAACTTGAATGCCATTTGTAGAAGAGGAAATATTGCCACTGGTGATCAAAAATCTATATTTGGAGTTTCTGAATTATTCAAGTCATTGTTCTTTGAGTTACTTGCCCTTCATTGTGCTGTAGTTGAATCTGCAATCGCCCTCAGGTGTAGGTCACATTTGCTCATGTTGAACACCGAGTTATTGTTTCAGCACGCTCTCTTCGCCTTCCTGATGAGCAAAGAACAGCGAGTGGGAAGTTGATGGCATGTTAGAGTGGCATTAAAAAGTAATTTAAGCATGAAATGCAACTTCAAAATAGTGTTGGTTGTACATTTTATGTGCTAGACATTCCCTGTTATATAGGGCCCTATGAAATCCATATTATTTTCTCTCAAATTCCGTTTTAGTTTTTTCCATTTTAATTCTCATGGATTCCATTTTTTTCCGTTTTAATTTTTCTGGACTCCTTTTTAATGGTGAATTAAATTTTATTAATCAAAAAGCATGTCTAATTAATTAAAAATGAAAAATGATTAAAGCATTTAACATCAGTTTATTAAGTTTAACAAAAATCACATGTTTAGGGCCCTATGAAATGTTTTATTTTTGCCCACATTATGTTTTATTGTTACCAAATTCTGTGTTCCAGCATTTCTAATTATTTGAATGTATAAAATCAAGTTTCCTTTATTCTGTTTATTTTTTTTATATTTATTTTTCTCAGAAATTTTGTGTTGTGTATTTGCATTTTTCTGGTTATCAAAGGCATAAATCATTAATTTAATTTATCTTTTAATTAATGAATATAAAATTTTTTGGCAAATAAAGGGGATTTACTATTATAATTAAAACACTGAAGAAATATATGATTATTCATATTAAAAATAAGGTTTTAATAATTTTAGTAGTAGTAGTAAATACATTTTACTGAACAATAGTAATGTATTTCTGCCGTAATGTCTTCACGTTAAACCAAACTTTTATTTTGACGGGTTGCAGTGAATACCTTTAAATTTGTGTGTGTGATATGATGATAGTTTTACTCAAATGAAACAGTAAAATGCACGTGTGGTGATTCTCAGAACAGTTCTGGTGATGTTGTTCATGTATTTATGTCCTCATTTAATGAGGTGGTAGACGCTAATATCACCGCAAATGTCACGCGTGCTTCAGTAAGTTACACCTGTTTTGTGGCTTAATATTTACAAAAATTGATTTTGCAAATTGATTTAAGTGGAATGACCTACTTTTGATTAATTAATCTAAACTTCTGTTACATTCTGCGTTAAACTGTAAATTCCGTTTTTAGGAAATTATAGGGCCCTAGTTATGCAATAAAATACTTCATTACATGAATGAATTACATGAATGGATCTATAGATTTAGACTATAAGCTACCACTGATATCTTGTGTAGTGAAAAGCTATGTGTTTCTAAGAAACAAATCCATCATTAAGGTGTTTTAAATTTAAACTTTTGCTTTTTGCCAAAATATGACTCAATAATCCATAATAATGCTTCAGTGAAAAAGTCCATCTCCGGTTGTCCTCTCATATCAAAATCCACCAACATGTTTAGAATTTTTTGTACTGTTTTTGCTTGTAAATGGTGCTTGATCTGTGCATATTTCTCTCTTGATTCAGACAAACAATGATTTTAAAGTTAAAAATGTATTAATGAGCTTTTCACTTAAGAAGACTGTAAGGATTTTAACTTGAGGATTATTCTAATGTTTTTATCAGCTGTTTGGATTCTGATTCTGACGGCACCCATTTACTGCAGAGGATCCATTGGTGAGCAAGTGATGCAATGCTAAGAAAAATGCTGTTCCTATGAAGAAAAACGAATCTACACTTTGGATGGCCTGAGGGTAAGAACATTTTCAGTTATTGATTGTAATGATGGACTGCTTTAAAATGTACCATTTTTATCTTAAAATAATATACAGGTAAAATGATAGGCTATAAAAATAAGAAATATAATAACATTGTGAGTAAATAATGACAGAATATTCATATTATTTGATCAATTATTCCTTTAAATATCAAAAAATAGAGCACAAACTTTTAATGCAATCTGTGAGTAGGTTTGACTTCTGTGATATCAGAAGCGTGCCTTGCATTTTCACACACAGCCTGTATTATTCCATGAGGCTGAAAGGTCTGAAGGGAGTGAGAATTAAACTGTAATTGCCTTCTCATAAACACAAATGATGAAACAAGCCACGGAATCAAACCCTTGTCAATATCTCAAAAGGCATGTTGAGTTGGAGGGGGACAGAATGGGTTGCATAGAAGACTAGACGTGAAGTTTTAGATTTCGTGCACTGCTTAACAGCCGCTAATGACGCCTGATGTGTTTGTGTGCTGTGACTGCATTGCTAGTCAGCACGGCTAAAAGCATATCATTATCCCTCTCAGCGCACCCTACACCGCAGTGAGAGCTGAGAAAATTAGATGTCACAGACATGAAGAAGGGATGCAGGATGCCCGTAACCATAGAGACCCTGCCCATCACAGAGGGGACCAGTTCAGGAGGAGGGGCAGAGTCCTCGTAAGGGGCTTATAAGGGGACAGAGGACACGATCTTGCCTCTTCCGATGCCATTTAGACTCAGTGCTGATGAGAATAAGAGAACAATTATTCTGAGGCTGGTTCAGTATAGGCTGTTCGCAGTTTATTTTATGAGAGTATTGGAAAGACTTTACGTAGTCTTTCCAAGATATCTAGTTATTATTTCATCTGGATCGCAAAATTAAAACAAACCTGGATCCCAGGTGCAGTTTTGTCATATGGACACAACATCTTTTTTTGATGTTGTTTTTAAATGATTTCCAATCATTTAATTTCTCGCAATGATTTCTGTCATTGTATTTAGTTTTGAGTTTGCAGATGTGCAACTTTTTCTAACTTATTCAATTTAGTGGAAAAAAAAATGCATTGAATGTACCACCGCAGGCTGTAACGTTCGTGCCGCTTTTATTTTACGAAAAAAAAAAAAAAAAATTAAAGCAAGAATTAAACTACATTTAATACAATTTTAAAAATAGGTACAGTATGTATAATTAAATAATTGTTAAATTAAAAATGAATTAAAAATGTAAATGTTTAAAAATGTTTCAAATTTAGTACGTTTATTTATTGATTTTTATAACTGGAGTCAGGGTTATTAGTTAACTAAAACTAAACAAAAATTAAAACTATAAAAAAAATTCTGTTATCTGAAATAAAATAAACTTTAACTGAAGTAAAATAAAATATAAAAATTGTATTATTTCAGCTACATTTCCCATTTTAGTTTAGTTTAACTTGATGTACTAAAATAACTAAAAAAAAACACTGGAAAACATCGTAATAATATGATATCATTATACATATCAGTCAGGTTTTTGAGCATAAGATTTGAAATGTTTTTTGAAGAAGTCTCTTCTTCTCACCAAGCCTGCATTTATTTGATCCAAAGTACAGCAAAAATAGTAAAATCTTGAAATATTTTTACTATTTGAAATAACTGTTTCATTTATTCCTGTGATTTCGAAGCTGACTTTTCAGCACCATTACTCCAGTCACGTGATCCTTCAGAAATCATTCAAATATTCTGATTTGCTGCTCAAAAAATATGTATTATTGTTATGTTGAAAACAGCTGAGTAGAATTTTTTCAGGGTTCTTTGATGAATAGAAAGTTCAGAAGAACATTATTAATCTGAAATAGAAATCTTTTGCAACTTTATCATCACTTTTTGATCAATTTAAAGATCCTTGCTAAATAAAAGTATTAATTTCTATAATTTCTATTTTTTGTTCTATTATACTGACTCTAAGCTTTTGAATGGTATAGTGTATAATGTTATAAAAGCTTTTTATTTTAGATAAATGGTGATCTTTGGATCTTTCTATTCATCAAAGAAACCTGAAAAAATGTACTCAGTTGTTTTAAATATTATTATTATTATTATTATTATTAATAAATGTTTCTTGAACAACAAATTAGCATATTGGAATGATTTCTGAAGGATTAAGTGACACTTAAGACTGAAGTAATGATGCTGAAAATTTAGCTTTGATCACAGGAATAAATTACATTTTGAAATATATTATATTATAAATAGAAAGCAGTTATTTTAAATAGTAAAAATACTTCTATTTAAAATGATTTTTTTTTTATTTAACAATTTATTTATTGTGTGCTATACAAGGAACGTCACTGTATTATAAATAGTACTTAAAAAGCTTTTTTTAAATTGCCTTTCTTTGTGAAAATATTAGCCAAGTAAACCGAATCATAGAGCTCAATAATTAGCCCATCATCTGAGCATTTACTGTTTAGTGGTGCAGTGCACCCTACATCAGTGTGCTATTGTCTTTGAGAGGACCTCTGGTGTCCAAAATCTGGATAATTATTTTGTTGATAATTTGAAAACAACAGCCTGTTTGATGAGCCTCAAATCTGTTGACATGTCATTGCAAACCATGCTGTTTGCTGTTCCAGAATTAGCATAATTACTCCTTGACTAAGTGTGTTTATCAGGGGAACGGATCCAGATTCACGCTGGCCTCAGCATTAAGGGGAATGAAAGTAAAGCAGCGTTTGCTAAAAGCTCTCCTTTGACATTGCGCTTGTGTAAGTCAGTATCACAGATAGTCTGCTAACAAGCAGAGTGGTTGTTGTAGCAGCAGCTCATTAGCTGTGCAATGACTCTGTCATATCCTGGCTCCGTCTCTCGTGCTCTGTGCTGTAATTACCGAGAATGGACTGTGGAAAGAGGGAAGGCCACTAAACACAATATTGACCGTCTTGTTTAAGCGCAGAATTGACCTGTGAGATGTGGGCTTTAAATATCTCAATCACAGACGGGCCACTTGTGGAGCAGAGAAAGAAATGGTCCACCTTTAGGGAGCCGTAATAGATTCGTTGCTGCAGCTGAATGAGAATTTCATGTCATTTGCTGTAATGAATTCATCACACTCAAGACACAGACAGAACTACTGAACCTTCATGATACGGCACGGTTAGACTGAGGATAGTTTGTTTCTCATCCCAGCGGATTGCGATGTCTGACAAGGCTATTGCATTTCTAAACACCAGCTGAGCATCTGAAATGCTAAATGGGCAACAGCCATGATACAAAAATGACATTATTCACACCTGTCTTCCCAAATGAAGTGTTTTAAATCAATTATTATCAACTAAAAGATACTAAAAATATTCTGATTAACAAAAATAATGGTTTTTTAAAACACCCCCTTTGTAATTGTTATTATTTAAAACAACTGAATTACAGATATACAGATATTTACACAGTTGTTGTAGTTTAAACTAAAACTGAAACAAAAATGAAAACTATAAAAAAAACATTTTGATTACTTAAAGAAGTTAAGTTTGAAGTGAAATACATTTAAATATTAAAAACTAATATTTTAGCTATTTGCCAAGGTAACATTTGTCATTTTAATTTAGTTTAACTCGATGTACTATTATGATATATATTTCAAAAATAAAGTCTAAATATTTATACAATAAAGTCAAAATTATGAGAATGAAGTCGAAATATTTCGATAATAAAGTTAAAATATTATTAGAATAAAGTAAAAATTATGAGATTTAATTCGTAGCGATTACGAGATTAAAGTTATAATATTTTGAGTATATTCTAGTATATTTTAGCCATTCCTTCTGATGTTCCTTCATGTTTATATTGTGCTATAAACTTGAAATAAAGAGGAAAAATACATTTCTAATTTGTATTTTGTGAAAAAAAACTGAGCTGTGTTATAAAAGCAACCAAGAACAAAATTATTACGATTACTGGGTGGCTGTCGTGCTACAAATGATGAATGGAAGATGTTAAATATTATTTCCAATTATTTACTGTATTTTACCGTGAATGAAACAGCTTGTTAATAGTCACTCATACAGTATACCTTACCTTTTAATTAAATACATGTGAGGAATGAAAGATTGGACGCCACAGACATTTTTGTGGAGTAGGTGGTGAAATTGTCACAAAGAAAACAGTATAATTTAATTAAATGAATGTCTCATTGTAATCGAAGAGTTGCATGAATACAGCGATTTGTCCCGCCACATTAAGGAGCGTGAAAAACACGTTATTGCAAGACACACTGTTTGTATTTTGATATAAAACTGACAGATTTTGAAAGCGGAGACTTTATTCAAATGAATTCTGGTGGCCTGGCAACTTCTCCCGGTTCTCCTAATCTGGGACATTTGCATGTGCAGGCTATACTCTCAAAATATTATAACTTTAAATGCTACAATTTAATTTTCGTAATTTTGACTTTATTTTCTAACTGTTCTGACTTTATTCTCATAATTTTGACTTTATTCTCAAAACATTTTAACTTTATTCTTGTAATTTTGACTTTATTCTTGAAACATTTCGACTTTATTCTTGAAACATTTTGACTTTATTCTTGAAACATTTTGACTTTATTCTCAAAACATTTCAACTTTATTCTTGTAATTTTGACTTTATTCTCATAATTTCGACTTTATTCTCGTAATTTTGACTTTATTCTTGAAACATTTCAACTTTATTCTTGAAACATTTGACTTTGTTGTCGAAACATTTCAACTTTTCTTGTAATTTTGACTTTATTCTCGTAATTTTGACTTTATTCTTGAAACATTTTGACTTTATTCTCAAAAGATTTCAACTTTATTCTCGTAATTTTGACTTTATTCTCATAATTTTGACTTTATTCTTGAAACATTTCGATTTTATTCTCGTTATTTCGAATTTCTTGAAACATTTTGACTTTATTCTCAAAACATTTTAAATTTATTCTTGTAATTTTTACTTTATTCTCATAATTTCACCTTATTCTTGAAACATTTTGACGTTATACTCGTAATCACGACTTTATTCTTATAATTTCGAAGTTTATTCTTGAAACATTTCGACTTTATATTCGCAATTTTGATTCTATTCTCGTAATTTTGACTTTATCTTTGTAATTTTGACTTTATTCTTTAAACATTTTGACGTTATTCTCAAAACAATTCAACTTTATTCTTGTAATTTTGCCTTTTTCTCATCATTTCAACTTTATTCTCGAAACATTTCGACATTATTCTCATAATTTCGACTTCATTCTCGTAATGTAGACTATATTCTTGAAAGATTTCTACTTTATATTCGTAACTTTATTCTCGAAATATTTTTGCTTTATTCTCGTAATTTCAACTTTATTCTCGTAATTTAGACTTTATTCTCTAAATATTTTAACTTTATTCTCAAAATAAAAAAGACTTAAATCTCATAATTTTAGATTTTTTATTTTTTAAAGTGGCACTAAAACACCGTCATGCTAAAATAACAAACTAAAACTGAAATAAATTAATAAAAACTTCACAGAAAATCTGGAAATTAAAACTTATTCAAAATATTAATAAACAGTATAATAATATAAATGGTCCTGAAATAAGATTTATATTATCTGAATGGTCTGAAATGAATTATAAGTTCAGTCGGGTTTAGCCTATTTAAACTGCCTAAAAGGAATAACAAAAAACTAACTAGTGAAATACGAACTTAGTAATTGAATGTAAAATGTAAAAAATAGTTTGTCATTGGTGTCAAATAGTGTCATTGGTCAACTGGACAGATTGTCCCGCCACAAACTCACGCAATTGGTTGAGCCAGTGTTGCTGTGATGGGCTGCTTTGGGTGCTGAAATGAACAAAGCTGTTGTGATATCTCATCATTGTTTACACATTTGTAGAAGAAATCACCCTACAAATGGCTTATAGTCTCTTCATAAGATGGGATATGGGAAAGTCTTTTAACACGGACAAAACACACATTTCAGCTTTAAGGTTAATGTCGAAGAAGAGTTCAAATAAATTAGGGAATCTTAATGTGAGAAGCTTAAAGAAACAACACCATAAGTTAAGTGTCAGCTCTATGGATAATAACTCAGTGTTATGAAACTAAAAATATTATTTTGAGAGAAAGTAGCTCCAAAGGTATTATATTGTGATGAGGTTCATATGTATTATTAGAAAGGTTTGATCTTTTATGCACAATTGTAATGTCTCTGGCTCCCTTATTAGATTCCTGCATGTTTGAGAAACCAAATCAAGGGTGTAAACCAGAAACGCCATGGATAAACACAGGCAAATGCAGACTTTTTGAAAACTTGACTGTAAATAGCATGTGTCAAAGCCTAAATGTAGTAGTTATAGTCTGTGAATCTGATTGGCTATAACTTAACTAAAACTAAAAGTCCTAAAAATCCAATCCAAACATTACCATATCAAATACATCACAAGACACTTGTAAACAGCTAAAGACTGTGATTTAGTTTTCGTCTTTACTGACATCTCCCCACAGTCTGCCATTAAGTACACTCTCTCTTGTGTTTTGGGCCTCAAATATTGACAGCTAATCAAGTGATCAACTGCTGCAACATATGCATATCTCATGATTATGAGTGGTCTTAAGGTTGTGATAAGAAAGAAATATTAAGGGGAATGTTTTGGCGCGAGACCAAATGAAAAACACCATGAGTCTCCAGCTGCAGCTGTATGGCCTTTTAAACAGTACAGCTAATGATAGGGAAATTACTTGTGATAAATCGAGGCTGAATCCCTCCGCACTGAGTTTCGCCCCAATGTCAGATTGCCATTACTCTTTCAATTTAGCCGCTGATGCATCTTTCACAGATTTAAGTCCCCATATGGCCATTTCCGTTCTCTTGTGGGCCTGTGGACGTTTGCCAAATCAGTAGCTCTGACATGCAGCTCTGCGCCAGTGACGGAGAGTCAGGTGGCGATGACGAGAAATGGTGCCCAGGTGCAGAAATCACAGCTTTAGGGAAGAATTCAACTTGACATTAGTTTAACCACAGACTATTGAATAATATCTACCCTGATTACAAACAACAGGACACCCAGTCATCATCAGACACGGAAAAAACACACCAAAAATGCATTAAGCGTGCTCACTACTATGCAAAGTTGCTTCAAACTTCAAATAAATCCAATTATCTGAAGCCCTTGCCTCGTCAGACAGTATCAAAAAGACAGAAACAGATGAGAGAAGGAAATTACGCTGCATTTATTATTCTTAGCAGTCTGTTTATAAATGGTGAGATAATTTCATATTTCTGTAGAAAAGATAAAACAAATCTGAAATAGATTCAAAAAATGTTTTTAAAAACTGTATGTTAAACATTCTGTAAATACATCTTTATTTATACCTGTGTATGAAAACGATTTCAAATGCTTGCTGTTTTACCGCCTCTAGTGTTCATTTCTGTTGGAAACTGCAGTGATATGTACTTACTGGTACATATTTTGCATCTTGTGAAAAAGTTCCCACGAAAAAACCTTTTCGTCATGAGATCAGGTAGTTTGATTCACTAAAAAGAACCTACACAAAAGATTCCTTCGTTCGGGAATCCGATTAAAATCATCATGTTCTCACATAGTGATAAATACATTGTGGAGCAAAGACAACACTGACAACACGCCAACAGATAAGACTTAGCACATTGCATTTGGTATGAAACAAAGTCTCAACTTTTAAATTTTGTTATTTTGTAAAGAATTTAAACAGTAAATACCGTTGCTGATCCGATCATCTCTTCCTCTTCACTAGTTATAGCATGAAATAAACATGAATGAACCTCAGAAGGTATCTTATTTCAACTGCGGAAGGACGTCAGGATACCTTTTTTCAAGTTCAAGTCCACCGAGGTTAATCTACTCTCCTGTCTGGTTTGTTTGTTGGACAAAATGGCGGTTTTGCCATTATGATCAGTCAGGTCATCCGTCAGTCAAACTCCCTGCGAAAGTTTAGTTCCCCTTTGAGAACTGTTAATGGAGTGAAAGCCACTAATATTATTTGCGCTCTATTTCTGGGGCATTAAACAGTACAATAATCTCTGAACAGGCTTCCGAATGCTCCTCAATAGATAGTCCCGCCTCCAAACTCATTCCATTCGTTGAGTCAATATGAGGGCTAGGTAGGATATTCAAACAAACAGAGCAACATCAAAAGCTTGTTGTTTACGTTTTTGGGGATACCAAAGTACAAATGCAGTAGTTATAGTTGTCTCTACACTACACCTGGGACAGAAAGATATTTGAACACTAACTAACATTAAGCCATTTAAGAATTATATTTGTTCTAGATCCTCACATGTGGTGTTAAAGTGAACACTGAATTTTCCACAAGTTGGTATGATTCTTTATGGTCTTGATGAAATGTCTAAATAATAAGCAAGGTGTGCACATACCCAAACCCAAAACAGGGCATGTCTGCAACATTCTTTGATTAAAATTCCTCAGTGGTCATGTAAAACAACACCCTGTTTACCTTGTCAAAAGCAGCTCTGTTCACAACGACCTGTTTCAGTGCGTGTCTCTTTAAATGATTATGAGCTACTGCCTCTATTCCATTTTTTGTGTATTCATGGCGTTACTATAAAACTTAAAAAACAAAACTAATCCACTGCATCCTCAGTGGCTCTGAATTTGGAAAAAAATGACTCTTATGTTTACTTTTACATCCAAGTACAAAACACCTGCATTGCTTATGAGACATTGTCGCTACAGCTGCTCGAGCACAAAGAAAATGGTGAACAGCTTGCAACTGACTGAGGGCAGAAATATGTTAATATGGGTCAGTCAGCGGTCGTGGGTGGGGCCTGAGTAGTATGATGTCATACTGTTCAGAAACACAAAATGGCTTGATAATTGAGAGGTAATTGACTTTATGTTTTTTTGGGAATAAAGAAGTGAATGGATTTTTCCAATTTGTTGTGGTTGTGGCCACACTGCTAAGACACATTTATATGCACACCCTGTAAAAATGAATTTTGCATCCAATGTCCCCTTTTAAAGGCACAATATGTACGTTTTCACCGCTAGAGGGTGCATATTCAAAACAAACAAAGAACCAAAGGCGTAGTTTGATGACGCCATGATTGAGTGTGGAATCATGGACGTCAGGATACCTTTTTTCAAGTTCAAGTCCACCGAGGTTAATCTACTCTCCTGTCTGGATTGTTTGTTGGACAAAATGGCGGTTTTGCCATTATGATCAGTCAGGTCATCCGTCAGTCAAACTCCCTGCGAAAGTTTAGTTCCCCTTTGAGAACTGTGGTGGGGCTGAAAGTCGTGGAAGAAAACGAGAACTTAGGAGCGATTGCTAATGAAGGACAAGCGCAATACACGGCTCGAAAGCAGCGAAGCTTTTATTATGCCACAGTCGACCGCTTCCACTTCTGCGCATGCGTATTTAGGAAAAAGCAGTGCTGTTTTATCATAATAGATATATTCAATGTTTTCAACAAAATAAAAAAAAAAACGATGACACAGTGCCTGTTACACTAGTTAAAATTTCTCTGGATTTAAACATTCTTTGAAACATTTGAGATAATATAAGTACATAAGTCAGCAAAATATATAACACTGTTCTAGTGGTTTTTGGATGTTTTAATCAAAAAATCTTACGTATTGTGCCTTTAAGACACTCACAGACTTAACAGCTACTTTCTGTTCTGAACACATCCCAAGTTTCAATCTATCCTATCACGAAAACTTTTGATGAGCAACCAGAAAATAATTGGCGTGTCAGAAATGGTACATTTTGAGGCCCCTGGACAATGCACTGATTACCCCTTGTTTCTGGTTTCTGACACCTGACCCCAGAGGTTGTGAACACACCAATGAATTCCTGGAGAAAAATAAGAAATCCTGGTCTATTACAGAAAAACCGTGAGGCTACAAAGACTGTTTCTTTTTGTTTGTTTGTCAGTTTGTGACACGGTTAAACCATAGAGAAAATGAAATGCTGTGAAACGGATTGTCTTGATTGTAGTCATTTATTTTTCAAGCTGAGCAAACGGAAAGGTGGGTGATACCATTGATTACCTTGCCGTACGTGCTTGTAGTTTCTATGCCTTTACAGAAACCATAGAGAGGTGTAAATAAAGCTTGCAATGATTATAATTTTTGACATTGTTTCTTGTTCATATTTTGAGCTCACCTGAGTGGCATACATGAATGGGAAAAATGGGAAAAGATTACAGTGTGAACACAAAGATCTGATTTGCTCCTCCACATGATTCAACCAGCTCTTGAAACAACCACCCAGAAGCATGTTTATGGGGTTTCTTATGATGTACTGTACACACTGTAGTCTTACAGGATGTTTAGCTTCAAGGGTTTCAGCTGCTTTTTTTCTTGAAGTCTAAAGTCTCAGCCACAAGTGTCATTTTGTCCCCTTCCGTTCCTTCATCGGTATTGATCTTGGATATATATTGTGTGTTCACAGTGCTCCCGTTCCACATCAAAGTGACAATGCTGACTGCCATATTATCAGGATGCACTTCATTACATACAGTACATCAAGCTTTACTGGGCTGCTCAGAAGGACGGTTCTGAGGCTCTGAATACGCGTATGTAAATATCCTTTTGTCATTTCTGTTGGATTCTGTGGCAAATTGCTAGTTGTTGCTTGGATGCATGTGCTTGTTTGCGTCCAGGCTGTACCTGAGGTGCTTTTTCAGATGTTTTAAATACAAAGCTACACAAAACAGTGTCAATTATATAAAACAAGGCTAATGGGATGGAATATGTCTACCGCTGCCTGATAGAATGATGGACTGTTTTAATTATAGTTCACCTAATGCTTCAAGCCGTCCTCTGGGTTGTAGTACATACTCTGCAACAGAAGATGCAAGTACTTGAAGAGTGACTCATCTTTTCAAAATGAACTTCATCTATACTTATAAAAGGAAGTAAAGAGCTCTAAACGGTGTTCGAATTAGACATGAGCTTTACCACTTGCTGATGCACTGACAAGTATCTGTCTCTGACGTAGAGTCACTTAAGAGTAAATGAATGTGTAGTGATTGTCTAATTCACTGGATTCGGCTGTCGTCAATAACATAAATTTGCGCTGGCTAAACATTTCTCTCATTGTTATATAAAATGTTTCTTTATTAGCAAAAGTGCAGATAGTAAAAACACACTTGCCGCAGGCTTTGCGTTGTAAGAAATTGGCAGATTACATTTACAGCACTTAAATATATTTGCTTTGTTTGAAATTGATAGTCGACAGCACACAGGAAAATGGAGGGAAAAGTTTCAAGATATGACTTGGGACAGATTTAGACATTGTGACACAGCTCTGACAGCATTCACGTATGATTTAAGTTTGGAAAACCATCTTTTTATTTGTCTAAAGGCAGCCTGGTTTGAATTACACATGAATTTACAAAGTGATATCAAGTTAGATGTAACATCACTGTGCTAGTAGCTGTAACTACACCATCTGGAACCAAAAATGCATCTTTCTCAAGTGACAACAATTTAAATGAAGCCATGCCTTCATTTTTTGCAAATGCAACATATTAAGATCTTAAATCCTAAATCATTAATTATATTTTAGCAGATGTTGTGTTAGTACGGCTGATTTTTGTAACTGACCTTGAACTGTCTAAAAACAGACTTTTTTCTGGGGTTTAAAAAGTATTAAAAACGTCTTAAATACAGCTTTAAAAGCTTTTTCTTACATTTTAATTCTTTTAATTCTTGCATCAAATCAATTTAGAGCTTGTCTGTCCAAATTATGGTTCTTTTGCAAAAGCCAAAAATTGCTCTTAATTTTTTTTCAATTTGCATTAAAAAGTCCTAAATCTCTTTTTCCCCCAAAACACGTTTCCAGTCTGAGTACTCAAGGGAGTTGGATAAACCAGTGTGAATGATTGTTTCTTCGTTAAGAATCACTTCAGCTGTGTCCCAACAACCTGTGACCTCTCGAGCAGGCATGATGACAGAGGTCAGTGCATTACACCTGGCTGCCACAATCAGCATGGGTATGTGCAGCTGGAAATTACCATTGTCATTTATGAGGATAATTATTGTAATCTCCTCATACATCAAGCATTACCAGCGTAGTGTATTGGAAATGAGGGGTCTATTAAAAGCTTGCTTATGGAACATTTGTTGCTTTATTCATTCTGTCTCTCTCTCTCTTGCTCACCCACTTTCTCTTTCTCTCTCTCTTTTTCTCACTCATTTTTAAATCATTAAATAACCATCTCATTCTGTGCCAAAAGGTTTAAATGAAAGGGACTGTAGCATTACAAAGGCATTTCAAATTAATTCTGCTCTCAAGGTAATTGGTACATACGACAGCAACAGGCTTTCAGTGTCACCTGTTGTTTTTTCATCATAAACATCTGCCCGTGGCACATAGCAGTTTGCATGTCTGAAAATGTCATAGGGCTGTAAATACTTTTTTTCATATTAGTGTGACTGTTCTACTTTTGCCTTTCATATTTGCAGTGTTATGTCTTTTAGTCATTATCACAGCACAGCCAAAAGTGATCAATAATTGGTGTTGGAAAAGTCATTTTATAATATTATTTTGGTCCATTTTGGTGTCTATGCCATTATTTCTGTCCTTTTAATATGCATATCCTATCATCTCAGTGTTACTGGATTGTGGATACTTGTTACTGTAAGTTTGTAATATTACAATGATTCTCTGTGTTGATAAATGTTTATCAATATCAATATCCAAAATATACAGTGGGGTATGAAATCACTAATCACTAGAGTGAAAATTCTATTGTGCAAATTTCTAGTTAATATATAAATTAAAATTATACTACTAGGATAGTAATTTGATTAAAAAGTTGAATTAAAAACAATTTTAGAAGATTTTAAGCCAACATGCTCACTGTTACAAATTGACTTGATTTATTTGATTAGAGACCTTTGTTTAACAACTTTATGAAAGCCTGTCTCCGCCTCTGAATAAAAAATAAAAAAGGTAATTGCAACTTTTTATTTCACAATTCAGACTTTTTTTCTGACAGTTGAGAGTTTACATCTTACAGTTCTGCCTTTTTTTCTCAGAATTGCGTAATACAGACTTGCAATTCTTACTTTTTTCTCAGAACTGTGAGATAACTCGCAAGTCTGAGAAATTAAGTCAGAATTGTGTGATACAAACTTGCAAATGTGAGTTCTAAAGTCAGAATTGTGAGACATAAACTTGCAATTTTGAGAAATAAACTCGCAATCCTGAGAAAAAGTCAGAATTGTGAGATAGAAGCTCGTAACAGAATCCCACAATTCTGACTTTTCTGATTTTATTACACGATTCTGAGAAAAAAAGTCAGAATTGCATGTTTTTATCTTGAAATTCTGACTCTTGCAATTGAGTTTATATCACACAATTTTGAGAAAAAAAGTCAGAATTGTGAGTTTATGTCACACAATTCTGACTTTATAACTCGCAATTGCAAGTTTATATCACACAAGTCTTAGAAAAAAAAGTCAGAATTGTGAGTTTATATCATGCAGTTATAAGAAAAAAAGTCAGAATTGTGAGAAGTTGCAATAACCTTTTAAAAAAAATTTATTCAGTGGTGGAAATGGGCTTCGCTACAACTCAGGTTTTTTTTTTCTAAATTTTGAAAAAAATCTTTTCAAGTTTATTTTTTTATGTGGTATAATTTGGACCCCTATGTATATTTAAATAAACATACACTTTTGAAAACTTTTGGAAGCTATTAAGAAAACTTCATACATTTTTCCCTGTGTTTTTATTTTTCTTTTTTTCTACAAACCAAAGTTGTATCTACATGTACACAGACACACACACACACACACAGAGAAATCAATTATTGACGACTGGTCAGAAGGACACATTGCAAAAACAAGAGTTCATTTGCTGCCAGTTAAACCAGAATTTTATAGTCAACATAAAAGCCATTATTAATCAAATGTTTAAATTTCTTGGTCTGAATGTGATTCCTTCTTTGTTTTTGTTGTACAGAAAAAAACAATGACAACATCTATTGTTTAAGGAGAATAAAGGAGATGTCAAGCGTGACAGCAAAGGTTAACTTCTGTACCAATACAGCATGTCTTCAATTCAATAGCTGATACTGACATTTGACAGACAGTGATGAAAACCAAAAGTACTGTTGATGTTCAGTGCTGTGTTTACACAGAGCCATTTATTCAGCTAGTTCATTAACCTAGAGGACATTAGAGTTCTGCAAAGGTGATTAGGACATTTTTTGTGAGATGAACTGAGGTTTATGGTGTTCTGGAATGATGAACGGGTATGTGTTCACCGTGGAGTGGGAACAGTTCCCCCCATGTTTCGGTTTTAATGTGTTGAGAAAGCTTCAATACGTTATCAGTAATAGACCTTTTTGTTTTGCAGCTGTTTTGGTGTATCTTTGGCATTCGCCACCCTGCTTCCATTAGCACTTGGCTTACAGCTGACAGGACTATTTGGGAGCTTCACCTCACCAAACTTCCCAAATGTCTATCCTAACAACCAGCGTATGGTGTGGAATATTACAGGACCAGAGGGACACAGATTACGACTCTACTTCACATATTTTAGCCTGGAGCCTTCTCATCGTTGCGAATATGACTACGTTCAGGTTAGATCCATGTCTTCAACAGAACTTTAAATGTGGGGTCATTTTATGGGGGAATATATGTGCACATCAAAGTGCATGAGTTACGGTTCTAGATTAAGCTTCACATTTCAGGATATTTCAGATATTAATTCAGTGAAATCATATGTGAATCTGCAACCAATACAAACAAGCTTCTGTTATATTCATACTGCCTGTTAGTTCCTTATAGTATGATAACAAAATAAATACAAATTTATTTATGATTCTATCAGAATACAAATTAAACCTCTCTGTCATGAAATTAAATGCATGATTTGACTGCTGCATAGTTTCTAATGTAGCTCCTAGCATGCTAACTAAGCTTGTTATGTGAAATACAGGATCCCCACGTGTCCATGTGTGCTTATAATAGTTATTACTTGCTAAAACATTCCAGGTGTTCACAGAAGCAAATGACACTGTCCGGTTCTGTGGTGAGGCAGAGAAAAATTACGGTGATGCACCCAAAAACACTGTCATCTATTCTGCCACCAACACCATGTCCGTGCTCTTCAGATCAGATTACTCCAATGAGGACCGATTCACAGGCTTCCAGGCATTTTTTTCCGCCGAAGGTGATGGAGATAATGAATTTACAGCATGACTGTTTCTCTCATGGCATGATTGTTCCTCTCTTTTGGCGTCACCTCTTGCTGCAAAGGCTAAGGATTAAACTAGATAAAAAATAACTTATCGCAGCAAGCCGATATACAGCCATATCACACTGCTACAAGTGTGATATTGCATTTATAAAACAGTTTGACGGAAAGAGTGTGTAAATACATAAATAACAACAAGGGAGTATCTTTAAAAACCCTCTTTTGTGCAGAACTACATTCTTCCTCCATTGATTTAAATCCGAAGTTGACAGTTTAACAGCTGAGACCAAGCCTCCGGTACTAATTCAGAAACGTCACTTTAGAACTAGTAACGAAGGAACGTTGAGTTGCTTCACTGAAAGCTGATTGTACTACTGGATGAAAACCTCACTGTATTATGTAGAGTGTAATATTATGAGAGAGATTACTTGCATCTGATACAGCATTCATTCTTCAGCTCAATCTCATGGTCACAAAAAAACATTAGTTTGAATGTCCGCCGAGGAAAGCCATATCTTTGTTGTACTATCCTTTCATCTGTTAAGGGTGGTTTCTGATGACAGCGCTGCTCAAGTGTTGTTGAAAGTAAAAATAACTTCATTATTTACAGTGTTTCAGTCTTTTTCAATATAAAAGTCTTTACTGGTGACTCACTCATAAAAACAGTCTCCTGTCACTATTTAATGGCGGAATAATGTAACTAAAATCACCATCACGAACACACACTGCTTCTCAATGCTAAATACTATTATTAAATATGACTATTATTGTATAAAATATTATTTATTGAATATAATATTTAATAAGCAACAGCCAAAATAAAAGTTGCTAGGCAATTCAGTCAAAAGTACAAAGGCAGCGCTCTGATATACAGCATTAAATTTATATAAACATGATGAGATTTTGCCCTCAGCCAAAACTATTTGCTCTGGAACAAATAATAGATTAATGGGACCAAAGACTGTCCATTAGATTTTTACCCCAAACAAATTGTATCTCATGTTTAACCACTATAGAGACATCAGAGCCAGCTGAAAATTCCAGAATATCTGGCCAAGGTGAGGCTGCTCTCGACGGGTTCATGAGCGCTGAACAGCCGCTGACACACTGGAGCTCACATCTCCGAAAAAATCAAAGCAAATTTTCAAATAGATGTTACCTTAATTAACAAACTGCATATTTGAAGTCTAAACAAGTACACATTCTTGCATAAAATCTCTTAAAGCTACATTCTGTGACATAAAATTACTATTATTTATAAAATAACAGTGGATTTGGGCATCCACCATGAAATCCCGCAAGCGGAGTGATACAAACGGTGAAATGGTTGGAGTTCTGATATCACTAGGACCAGAAAGAACTGTTGTATAAAAATATATAGTATTCACACACCATTTTATCATACATGTGTTGATCGTAGTGGAAGTCCAAATCCATACAAGTGAGAACTGTTGCTAAACAGCCTCTTTTTACTCTTTACAGACATTGATGAGTGCCTGAGCACTGTGGATGGAGAGCCTATGTGTGACCATTATTGCCATAATTATGTGGGGGGCTTTTACTGCACTTGCAGATTGGGATACCAACTCCACGATGATAAAAGACACTGCCCTGGTAAGATAACGGATACCAGAACAGATGAAACCCCTGGCCTGTAGTTTTTCTGCTTATTGATTATGAACTGTATGGGGCATTATATGATATTATATACAATGATGTGTACATTCATTTTCACACCAAAGTTAGTTCCAAAATATACACTATAAATAGCATGTAAAGCACTGAGACACAATAGAGGTTGCTTATAGTTTTCTGTTTAATTAAACATTGTTTTTTGATAGTCTGTGCACACTGCCTGCCTATGTATTTACGCTAAAATCTCAGTGCTACGCAAGCTTTCACTATTGTATATTGACATGGTGGTAGCAACCTATTTCTGTCATATTTCTAATAGCTGTCTATCACAAATAATTACATTGTAGTATATTATATATAGTATGTTATGTTAAACTATTAGATTTAAGTAATGAGTTCCAGAAGCTTTAAACTGTTACACTGTTAGTGTTGATTTTGTCAATTTTGTGTCTGCGCCAATAGCCTCGTGGTTAGCTTGTTGACATATAGCGCCATTACGCTGCGGGCAACCCGAGTTCGAATCCCAACTTGTTGACCTTTCCCAATCCCAGCCACTTCGCTTTCTGTCCAACTACACTATCCTATCCAAATAAAGGCATACAAATGCCTAAAAAAAAAGATTCAATTTTGTGTTCATTTTCTCAAATTTGCATACACTTGTGCTGCTTTGGAAATTGGAAATTGTGGTGGCCACTGAAGCTAAACGCCAACATGATTGTGCAGCCCAAAGTGAAGTCCATTATTAGTTTATCTGATTCATAAAAACTCTTTGATTGTGCAACTAAAAGCTCTCTCTTAAAGCGATAGTTCAGCCAAAAATGACAATTCTGTCATCATTTAATCACCCTCAAGTTGTTCCAACCTTGTGACTTTGCCTGTGTGCGTATAATACAAAAAAGGAAAGAACGAAAATCAGAAAGATTTAGAAAAACATAAGAATGAGTAAATGAGTTTTAATTTTGGGTAAGCATAATCTTTGTAAAGTGACCTTGGGCTTTGAAAAAGGCACGCTCTAAAAATTCTGGGTTTAAAAACAATGTTTTTAATGTTTAAAAAGTTTTATTTAACTAAAAAATGACTATATGGCTGGCACAAAATGAACCCATGGTTGTAAATTAAAAATCAGACACATAATTACTAGAGGCAAAAGCAATATTCAGAAGGTGATTGAAAAATGTAACATTGAAAATGTTAATTATTTAATTATTACTTATTCAACTTATTAATAAATGTTCATTTTTGTACATATTAATAAATATTCATTTCCAACCTATTTGGAGTTCATTTTTAGCAAGAAATATAGTTGAGTTAAACATTTAAACCAATTAACGGCTGGTTCATTTTTGAGATTTTTGGGTTTGTTCATATTTCACCCAGTGCTGAGAGTGCACTATAAAAATATAACACATTATTATAATTACTTTTTAACTGAATTTATTATAGTACTTTTAGCATTATCATTGATCAGTATCCAGCAACAAACAGCACTAAATGTGTATATGAGCAACAGACTGTCTCTTTGTCTGTAATCTAAGATATGTAGGCATATTTGTTCTTAAGAAAGCTTCTAGCTGTGTAAATTCTGTGGAAATCCCAATATTTAAAGGAAATATTGTCATACAGCTTAATACTGATTTATGCTCCGGTGTGCTCCTCTTGTACATCACAGATCTATTGAAACAGCGGTCACAGCAACAGGCTGGGCAGCCACGGCTCACCACACACTATCTATCAGCCCTGTCAACAGCTCTTGATTGAGCTAGCATAGCCTATAATCAAGCAGGAAATAGAGTCACCAAATAGGGGTTTGTCATATCATTGATAGGGAGGACGATAGACTGCATGGCATTTTTCAGGGAGGGTTTCGAATAGACAAATTTACATTTTCGACTTCCCCTCAGGTTGTGACAACTTTTGGCACAAATAGATTAGTCCCAAAACCTCCTCTCATTTAAAGTTCTAATGTTTACTGCGATTCTGGACAGTGCTAACTGGCTTTAGCCTGAAGCGTGCTTCAGTAACAGACTGATGATGATACAGTGGGCAGCGTCTCGCTAGTCTGCCTGTATAAAGCAGTTGATCTCTGTCACTCTAAGCGAGTCAGGGTTAATTACCATTGGTTCCTGAGGGAACGGTATTATAGGGATCAGTTGAAAATTGATACCTGTTTCGAGCTGTATACTGTGCTAATGGTGGGTAATTAATCACAATTACCAGCCTAGACATGCCTCTTAATTGTTTTTCTTTGCTAATGGGGAAGATAGAGACATCACATCATATTGCGCAAAAGGGAAGACAGAAACAATGACTTGTGTCTGAATCATTTAATCATATGAATTAGTAGACCTTTGCCCTACTCAGCTGAAATTCCCCATTTATAGCAATTATTTGGAGCATCTGCACTTTTGCGGCTTCATTGATTAAATTAATAGTTTGGCCAAAAATAAAAATTCTATCTTCATTTACTCAACCTTAGTGTTTCAAACCTGTATGACTTCTCTTTTTGGAACGCAAAAAGGATAAATGTGACCTAAATGTGATTTATATGATATTCAAAGTCTTCTAAAGCCATTTGATAGCTTTGTGTGAGAAATAGAAGTCTTTATTCTAAAAATCTTCCCATACAGTAAGCTGTTTCTATTTGAGAATTGCTACTACTGGATCATTTAGTCAGTGAGCCAATTCTTGAGTGAATCATTCAGACTGAATCAGTTGATTTGTTTAAAAGATTTAACTCAAAAGATTGATTTGTTCCTGAATCAGCCATCACTACTTCCTTTAAGAATTTGCCTAGGTGTACGATAAGTTTCTGTGAGTTTTAGTGTTTTAGTAAATGTTTTTATTATAATAAAGTATTATTTTGAAACTTTTATTGTACTGTTACGTCCTTTGAAGCCTTACTGTAGCTCAAACAGTAGAGCATTGTGTTAGCAACACCAAGGTCATGGGTTCAATTCCCAAGGAAAAAAGAACTAATTAAACATGTACCTTGAATCCACTTTGCTATCCGCTTTGGATAAAAGTGTCTGCCAAACACTTAAATACAAAAATAAATATATAAAAAGCAAACAAGAAAGTTTTCAAAATTTCTTTTTTTGTGTTACACGAAAGAAAGTCAGTCAGATGGGTTTGCAGCAACTTGATGTTGATGATGGCATTTTCATTTTGGGGTGAACTATTCATGTATTTATTGAAGTGCTGTGCTTAAATAATGAACAGGCACGATTGAACATACAGATGAAGTCAAAAGTTTACATACACCATGCAGAATTTGCTAAATGATAATACAAAATGCATGTTATTTTTTATTTTGTACTGACCTGAATAATATATTTAAAATAAAAGACATTTACATACAGTCCACAAGAAAAAATAATAGTTGAATTTAAATTAAAAAAACAAACAAAAAAACCCTGTTCAAAAGTTTACTGAAGAATTCACATGCACTTACACTCCCCAGAAGACAAAATAAGTTAAATTTACCCTGATGTTCAAATTCAAAAAGTTTTCACCCCTCAGCTCTTAATGCATTGTGTTTTTTTCTGGAGCATCAATGAGCATTTGAACCTTGTGTAATAGTTGCATATCCCTCAGTCCCTCAGTTGTCCTCAGTGTGAAAATATAGATCTCAAAATCATTGTTGAAAAGGGTTCAAATACACAAACATGCTGAAAAACCAATAAATTTGTGGGACCTGAAGGATTTTTCTGAAGAACAGCAGGCAGTTTAACTTCATGATAACTTTTGAACAGGGTCATTTTTTGTATTTTCAACTACTATTTTACTCTTGTGGACTATATGTAAACATCTTTTATGTAAAATTCAGGTCAGTACTAAATAAACAATAACATGCATTTTGCAGGATCCCTGTTATTTTGGTAAAATGATTAACATTTTGCAGATTCTGCAAGGTGTATGTAAACTTTTGACTTCAACTGTATATTTCATTCTATTTGAAATTTCAATAACTACCAACTGATTTTTTGAATCATAAATGGAAATATAATAATAAATGGTAATAGCATGCAGTAAATGTAAACAGCAATCATCTGAGGCCTCATGTGATCCTTACATCTAAAGTTAAGGTTTGAGTAAAGATGTTCATTTATGTATTATGTCTTTTTACACATCACTCATCCATGTCAATAGCATAAATGCAAAAATAATAGCAAATTTACTACCTGAAAATTGTACTGCTATGACTGTTTCTAGCTGTAAAATGTTTGGATTTGCTAATGTATCTAATTGTAAAACATTATGTTTTTAACTCTCTATAAATGTCACTCTAAAAGTAAAATAGTGACTGAAAGCCCTTTCTGTGGCCATTTTACAGGTGGAAAGGTTTATTTACTCCTGAGCGTACCAAATCAATGTTGCAATTTCCTGCGGCCCGCAGTGTTAAATGTGGCATGAATAGTTGTCTGTTAAACGTATGTGTGTGTGCTTTTGACAATTCCTAGTGGGTGTGAAAATGCATTTTTTCCACTGTAGCTGAGTGTAGTGGGCAGGTGTTTCGGAAGAGGTCAGGAGAACTGAGCAGTCCAGAGTACCCAGGTGTTTACCCCAAGATGAGCCAGTGTGATTACACTATCAGTTTGATGGAAGGCTTCCAAGTGACCCTCGACTTCCAGGACATATTTGATGTGGAGACTCATCCTGAAATCCCCTGCCCTTATGACATCCTCAAGGTTGGTTATTTCACAATCAGCAAGCACTGACAGCACTCCAGCTAGGATGGTAGTTCAAACCTAAAACAACAGCCATAATAGTATGTGTGTGTACACATGTGTGAGTCACTTTAATGGGGTCCTTGTGGGTCCTTTGGGAACTCTCTATACCTCTGTCTGATAAAATAGAGATTGAAGAGCCAAGCTTTATGACAGACACACTTCACATATAGAACAGTTCACCCAAAATGATAGTTCTGTCATTACTTAAAAACCCAAATGACTTTCTTTTTTCTGCATAACACACAAAAAGATATTTTAGAAATTGTTTCAGTCATTAGGGTCTAAAATAACACTGAACCCCATTCATCTTCATTGTGTCAACTAAAGAAGCAAAACAGTATTTTATTTTATTTTATTTTTTATTTCACCCCCCAAAAATATCTTCTTTTATGTAGCATGGAAGAAAGTAAGTCAAACATGTTTGGAAAGACATGATTGACAGAATTTGGGTGAACTATGCCTATTTTATGTTGTAGGCTGATTTTACCAATTTTTTGAGTTGTCAGAAATGCTGGTTAACCTGTGATGTTTTTCTTGAGTTTTTTCAAGGGTCATAAACAAAACTCTGATGTGTTATGGAATGTGTGTGCAAAATGTCTATAATTTACCTAAAATTATAGTTTTTGTGTGTGTGTGCAGTTTGCTAGGAATCGAACCCATGATCTTGATGTTGCTTGTTGAAAACATTTTAACATCTGTAAAAATTTACAGAAATATTTATAGGAAAAATGTAAAAAAAAAAAAAAAAAAAGTTGTTAAATACAATTAATTGATTATATACAATCATATGTTCTCATGTGCTTTTTATTATGTGTGAGAAGTATTAATGTTGAAGATTTGCTATTTTTAACTGATTTTTTCATAGTGATTAAAGTGCAAATTAACTACAAATGAAAAGAACAAGACAGTTAACAAGATTATTAATGTGCAATAAGTAAAGAAAATATTAAAATAATAATAATACAATATTTTATATAGTTTACAGAATCACCACAGTCGTATATTGTTTTGTTTTATTTTTTATTTTAGTTATTTTATTTTATATTTTATTATTTTTTGTCTTATTATATTATTATATCTTCTTTTATGTAGCATGGAAGAAAGTAAGTCAAGCATGTTTGGAAAGACATGATTGACAGAATTTAGGTGAACATTTTTGGGTGAACTATCCCTATGTTATGCTGCAGGTAATTTTTGAGTTGTCAGAAATGCTGGTTAACCTGTGATGTTTTTCTTGAATTTTTTCATTTTCGATTCCTAGCAAACTGCACAAAAAGGTGTGTATGTGTGTGTGTGTATATATATTCTCTACGTATATGTACAATATTTTATATGGTTTACAGAATCCCTACAAACAGTTGTATATTGTTGCACTATACTGAGCTATATACTATAGCTTCAGGAAGATTGTTTATAGTGCAAGTTCTGTTTGAAGAGAGATATAATATGCCTTCTAGTGTCCTTGTTGGGTGTTAAGAAAGATTGATTTTAGAGTGGTTTACACACATAAGATTGGCTCTCCATGAAAATAAGCATGATAAGTGTTTAAGAGTGTTTACTTTCATCACTGATTTTTATACTCTGCATCAAAGCTCATTTGATTTTAATGACTAAATCCAATCCCATTTTATGGCGTTTAACAGCTTGTTATAGCTGCGGTCTTTCAGTTCGGCTTTTTTTCCCACTTCACTGCCTTTTAGTCTTCTCAGCACTGGTGTTAAGCGTCAAACTACTCCACTAATCACTGACCTGAAGGCTGTTGAATACATAATGTATGCTCTCTCATGCCCTCCACAACCGTCTATTATTTCTCCTCACCCTCCCACCTCCCAAGAGACTCGTTTATCTGTTGCCATTTGTATACACTGACAATTCAAACTGGTTTGTTTAAGATCACCGCAGGTAGAAGGGAATACGGACCGTTTTGCGGCAAGACCCCACCAAGAAAAATAGAGACGGGGACTCATGAAGTGCGTGTGACCTTCCGCTCAGACCACTCGGGGAAAAACAAAGGCTGGAAGATCAAGTATACCAGCACAGGTAGTTTGCAACACCCTTTTTTGTTCAGTTATATAAGTAATCACATTTAAATGACAAGTGGCCTGTTTTCCAGCATTTATGTTTTCATTACCAGTGCTCACTGTTCCCTGCTCTCATAGCGCAGCCGTGCCCAAACCCTGTGGCTCCTCGACATGGACGTATTCAGCCCCAGCAGTCTCAGTACATCATGACGGACACTTTCAATGTCATTTGTGATCAGGGCTATGAATTAACTCTGGTAACCTTTTACTTTCTCTAAGTATTAAGAAAAAGGGCTTGGTATGCTATTTATGGACTTAAAAGTGACTTTTTGAGTCTTTAGGGGGAGGACACTTTGCCCTTTTATCAAGCCACATGCCTGAAGGGTGGATTTTGGAATGGACCGATGCCTCAATGCAACAGTAAGTTGTTTAAGAATCCCAGATAAGCATGAAGCGTGTATAATCGTCAATGGTTGGTTTACTTGCGTACCGAAGAGAAGGTATGTTTTAAAACCTGAGGTGTTATTTCAAGCTGAAGTGAGTGAAATTCTTACTGCAAACTCAAAAAATAATTCTGATGAAATAGTGCTGACACTAATAACAAAAGGCATGTTTTTAATACATGTAGGATTTGCAGTTTTTCATAAAAAACAAAAACAATAACAATAAATGCACTTGGTAAAATGAATGATTATGCCAAAGAAAAGCTTACTTCAGAATACTTAAGATTACTAAGAATACTAAGATTTTTTTTTATTTTGAGGTGTGGATTACTTTGAGATATTCTTTGAATTTATTTGTTTGTCAAGTAAATTTATTTTATTCTAAATACATTTCAACACTTTTAATAGGAAAAAACTTTTTATTTAATCATTTATTTATTTAACAGGGAAAAAGGGTGTTTAAACAATTATTAAATATTGATAAAAAATACAGGAGTATGCAAAAACAACTGGTATATATGGAGGCCCGTTTCCGCCATTGAATAAAAAATACAAAAAGGTAATTGTTACTTTTCTCTCAATTCTTGACTTTTTTCTTGCAATTGCAAATTTACATCTCGCAGTTTCACAAAATTGGGACAAACTTACAATTCTAAATATTTTTATTCTCACAATTGCGACTTGAAATTCTTGAAATTCTGATTTTATAACACGCAATTGCGATATATTGTCAAAACTGTAAGATATAAACTCACAATTCTAAGAAGATATCAGTCTTTTCCCCTCAAAATTGGACTTTATAACTTGGATTTGTGAGTTTATGTCTCACAATTCTGAGAAAAAAGTCAGAATTGCAAGAAAAAAAGTCTGAATTGTGAGATACAAACTCAAAAATGCAAGAAAAAAGACAGAATTGGGAGTTTTTATCTTGCAGTGCTGACTTTAATAAATTTAATGCTGAATATAAAAACTCCCAATTAGGACATTTTTTCTCGCATCTGTGAGTTTATATCACGCAGTTCTGAGAAAAAAGTCAGAATTGCAAGAAAAAAAGTCTGAATTATGAGATACAAACTCAAAAATGCAAGAAAAAAGTCAGAATTGGGAGTTTTTATCTTGCAATGCTGACTTTAATAAATTTAATGCTGAATATAAAAACTCCCAATTAGGACATTTTTTCTCGCAACTGTGAGTTTATATCACGCAGTTCTGAGAAAAAAGTCAGAATTGCAAGAAAAAAAGTCTGAATTGTGAGATACAAACTCAAAAAATGTGAAAAAAGTCAGAATTGGGAGTTTTTATCTTGCAGTGCTGACTTTAATAAATTTAATGCTGAATATAAAAACTCCCAATTAGGACATTTTTCTTGCAACTGTGAGTTTATATCACGCAGTTCTGAGAAAAAACTCAGAATTGTGAGATATAAACTCACAATTGCGAGAAAAAATGTCAGAATTGGGAGTTTTTATATTGCAATGCTGACTTTATTTCTCGAAACTGTGAGCTTATATCACGCAATTCTGAGAAAAAAGTCAGAAATGCGAGATACAAACTCACAATTGCGAGAAACTGCATAATTGTGAGATACAAACTCAAAAATGCAAGAAAAAACTCAGAATTGTGAGTTTTATCTCGCACTTCTGACTTTATAACTTGCAATTGCAAGTTTATATCTCGCAATTCTGTCTTTCTCAGAATTGCGACTTTATTTTTCAGGATTGTGAGTTTGTATCATGCAATTCTAAGAAAAAGGTAAAAATTGTGAGATGTAAACTTGCAAGCGCGAGAAAAAAGTCAGAATTGTAAGATAAAAAGTCTCAATCACATTTTTTAAAAAATTTTATTCAATGGCGGAAATGGGCTTCCGTCGGTATAGGACTGAAAATAAACTTTTCATATATTCTCGACTTGCCGTATTGCAAATTCTCAGTCGGCTTAATTAAGTTATGCGAACTAAATGTCTTTTAGTTGAACCAACTGAACATTTTCAATACAACGATCAACATTAAAAAACGTTGAGATTTGACCACCAAAATCTTTTGGTGTACAAGGTTAAAAGTGTTAAAGGGGTGCTATTATGCTTTTTCACTTTTTGAATTTTAGTCAGTGTGTGGTGTGTCTTTGGACATAAAAAATGAGGTGGGGGATTAGTCAAACTTTAGCAATACAGCGTGGAAAACTGCTTCAACGAGACACAGTGCGGCAGGTATAAACACAGGCATTGAGTAGAGTGGCCGCTTCAGAGCAGTAACGCACCGCAGACGTGTGCAGTGTGTAGTAAGAGATTTATTCATCATACAGTGTAGATAGCTTCACTTATAACGCTTATGTTTTTTACAATGCATGAACTTGCACTAGAATAGGCTAGGCTGATCAGTGATGATGTTTTTTGATAATGTTAGGCTGCTTTTAGCCTTATGCTGGAGATGGTTTCGGGCAATGAAACGTTTGTAAAACAATTAAATAAATAAGCACGGTAATATCATGCATCTGCGATCTCGCAAGCTGAGGATGGAACTCAACACTACTGTAGCATATTATTTACTCACCCTCCATGCATCCTAGGTGTACATGACTTCCTTCTTTCAAAGGAATGCAATAGGAGTCTAATAAAGTGCATCCATCCATAATAAAAAGTGCCTCACATGGCTCCCGTGGGTCTTTTTGAAAGAAAAATATCCATATTTAAGATGTAAGATTCACTATTAATCTAGTTTGCGCTAACTGCCTTGACAAAGGGCGTGGCAGTATTAAAACACAGTCTAAGCTGTTCGCTAATCGCAACACACTGGAACAGCTAACCAATCATAACACATTTCCTTTTTTCGGAAGGCTGGCCTTCATTAAACCCGGAACTAATCGAGCTATTTGTGCCAGGCTGGGAGAAAGGTATTGTAATAATGTAAATTATGTGAAAAATAATGCGTTTTTCGAACCACCAAGCATTAGCGCATGTTCTAGTACACCCCCAAAACAAAATCAAGACTTTGACAAAGAGCATAATAGGACCCCTTTAAAATGTGATGAAAGAACAAACATAATTTACAGACCAAAAAACTTTTCTTTTTTTTTTTTAAATAGATTCAGCTCAAAAGGAAAGTAACAGTGATTGACAGTAAACAGATTTTCAGAACCAGACATTTAACTTAGGATATGCTTAGGGTTTGCCAACATTGTCATTCTTAGTGTGTATAAACTGTGTCAATAATTAAATGTCCCTCATTTGCAGTTGTTGATTGTGGAGATCCTGAAGAAGTGTGTAATGCAACTGTGAAATTCACCACAACCAAATATAAATCCGTGGTTAAGTATACGTGCGATGAATTCTACACAATGAAGGCTGGAACTAATGGTAAGGGGCAAATGTCACAGTATAGTACAGTATTTGGATGGCAACACATTGTACTACAGATGAATCATCACTGGAGGTTTAGCCATTATTTCTTTCTCTCTGAAATTAGGGGTCTATACCTGTGCACATGACGGCTACTGGAGAGATACCCTGGGTCGGAAAATACACCAGATATGTTCACCTAGTGAGTTTAATGCTGATATGGTTTATCAGTTTTATTCATTCACTACCATGTTTTATTATACACGACCATCAAAATTATGGAGACAATTGACTGTTTTTCATAATCTTCAAGGGTTACTTCACCCAAAAATGAAAATTCTGTAATTAATTACTCACCCTCACGCCGTTCCAAACCAGTAAGACCTTCGTTCATCTTCGAAACACAAATTAAGATATTTTTTGATGAAATCTGAGAGCTTTCTGACCCTACATAGAGAGCATGTAACTGAAATGTTCCCAGACCCCAAAAAGGTAGTAAGGACATTATTAAAATAGTCCATGTGACATCAGTGGTTCAACCATTATTTAACGAAGCTACAAGAATACTTTTTGTGCGCAAAGAAAACAAAAATAACTTTTAATAACTTTAACAAAAATGACTTTTACAACATTATTGAAAGTACCATTAAACATCTAGATTTTTTTTTTTTTGTCTGTGAAGAACCAGGATATATGAGAAAGGCTAATTGTAAGTGTGATTTCTAGACCTGGACAAGTGATGTAAATGATTGAAATCTTAACTTCATGAGCATTTTTAGAATGAATATGCATTTTTCTAGCTATGCCAAAATCTAAATATTTTATTGAGCAGAAATTGTGAATATAAATGTTTTTAAAAATCCAGTAAAGCATGGACAACTGGGGCAAGTCATAGTCAAAAAAGTTGAAGTTAGTCTAGTTAGCACCCATAGTCTTGTGGTTAGTGCATTGCCATATAGCGCAGCCGCGCTCATGGCGTCCCAAGTTCGAATCCCCCCTCAAGGTCCTTTGCTGATTCTGCTCCCCTCTCTTCTCCCAGTACTTTCTAGTCAGCTCTCCACTGTCCTCTCACAATAAAGGTGTAAAAACCCCATAGCCCATAAATATAACTTCAAAAAAAGAAAGTTGAGAACCATTAGTTTGTCAGCTTCACAGGTGGGTCCAAATTTTTTCCTTGTTGTTTATATCAGTGTCATTCCTATGTTAGATTTTTTGTGTCATATGTGAGAATACAAAAAAAAGAAAAAGAACATTGATCTGGTGTCTGCTGTGTTTCAGTTTGTGGCCAGCCGGAGATCAAGCTTTCCAAGGTGATTGGTGGGGAGAATGCAGAAAAGAAAGATATACCCTGGCAGGTCATGGTACGGATGGGCCAACGGTTTATTGGTGGCGCTTCTCTTGTTTCCGACAACTGGGTCCTCACTGCTGCTCATGTTTTGAAAAGCTACGCAGATACTTCCAACCTGCAGCTGAAGATGGGCATAGTCAAACAAAATGACAACGAGGCGGTAGTTGGCGTTCCACAGCAAATCTTCTTTCACCCTCAGTACCATCACGATAATGTTAACTTCAACCATGACATTGCCCTGATTAAACTGGAGTATAAGGTACCTGTTAGTAAAGCCGTCATGCCTGTGTGTTTGCCTGGGAGGGAAGAGCGGTTTGTTTTGAAGACTGATGACGTCGGGAAGGTGTCTGGATGGGGTGTGTCAAATATAAACAAACCCACGCTATCTTCTAGAAATCTGCAGTACGTACATTTACCTGTCACTGATTTTGAGGCATGTAAGGCTAAATATGACTCCACAATGACAGATAAAGGGAAACTAGTCGTGACAGAGAACATGATATGTGCTGGGACTGCTGACGGAGGAAAAGACTCCTGCCAGGGGGACAGTGGAGGGCCCTTTGCGTTTTTGGATACACAAAGTAGAAGTTGGTTTATAGGTGGCATTGTGTCATGGGGTCACGGTTGCGCCCAGCCTGGGTATAGTGGGGTTTATACTAAAGTGAGCAACTATCTTTCATGGATTGAAAAAATCATGTCTGAAAACAGTTGAACAGTGTTGAAGCGTTTGACTTTGAGTTGTACGTAACAGCTTTGCATGTGACATCTCAGTCATAGACAATTTTTTCTGTCATTTAATTTTTGTGCAGCATTTTGGTTGGTGCTTGCCATTTTTAAATGCGCTTTATAAATAAACTAAACTAGAGGCTCACTATTTTTTTATGTATTAATTTATATATAATTTATATTTTCTTTAGTGAAAGAATGAAATAATGAAAATGGCATAACCCCGAGTTACTTCTTTTATTTTCATAAAGCTGCTGTTAATGCAGAGGTGTTTGTTTAAAAGTCAAGTAAGCTCAGGCATCATGATTTACAGTCATTAGGTTCTAATGCATTATGCATCTGATCTCAGAATTACTCTTGTTGTCTTCTATCACCGGGGACCGTAGGGTCTCTCCAGCCCTGTGTAATTACCTCTCCAGTGCTATTTTGGCCCAGTGGAGTTCTAATCATTCTCAAGCCTACTTAAACCTGTGTCCTATCACATAAACTTGAAGCATGAATAAATAAACAACTGAAAGTTTACTGCAAAAGCTGCACGCATTCAGAGCAGCATCTCATACCAGCATGTACCATTTAAATACATTCCAGTTTAACACATGCTTCACTGGTAATATTGCTCTAAACCTACATATTTTTAACTTTGCCCTACATGAATGACACTTGTTTATTAGAGGTGTACTTTTACTTTATTAAAGGATTAGTTTACTCCTGAATTAAAATTTCTTGAAAATGTATTCACCCCCACGTCATCCAAGATCATATTTTTCTTTCTTCAGCCAAAAAAAAAAAAAAAAAAAAAAAAAAAGGGTTTTGAGGAAAACATTCTAGCATTTTTCTCCATACAGTGGACTTTAGTTCACTTTGTAAACACTGGGTTAGTACTTCCACCTACATCACGTGTGACCTTTCCGATGTGACTACATAATGCGTGCTATATATATATATATATATATATTTAAAAAAAAAAAAAAAATGACCAATCGTTTCGCTAGACAAGACTCTCATTTCACTGCTGGGATTTAATTTCTTTCTACAATTCTTTTCTAAATAAATATTCCTCAAAAGCCTGTTGTATCATATTTGATACATTTTTGATAAAAAATGATGTATGGATAATCATGTAAACCTAATATAATTTTGAAATATTAATAACAAAATATAAATTATTTACTTTATAATAAATTGTTAAACCTCTATGGTACGCAGTTGCCATATGGCAACAATCACTTTCTACTTATTTACTTGTTATTCTGAAAAAGAAAAAAAAAACAGTATATTGCAGTATGGTAATCAGGGTAGTCAATGATGTGCTGTTTTTAAACCACATGACATTTGAATGTTCCTCCAAAACACTTTTTTTCCCACTGTCACCCCAACAGTAAATATCAAAACAGGAAATATCAGTGTTGCCATATGGCAACACTGTACCACTACAGAAAAAGGCAACGCTATACCACAGTGGAATTGAAGTATGTATTTCCCCATTGGGATTTTTTATAGATAGTAACACCAATAATTTGATTGCAATTATGTATTTATTTGAAGTGTTTATTGTAGTATATGTGAATTCATGTATAAATAAGAAAAGTATTTAGTCTTTTCAAAAAATGAATACAACAATATTTCACGGAAAGGGCACAAGGAAAAGTGCAGAGCTGCCTCTTCCATGTGATGACAGTGAGGATGAGTTAGCCTTCAGTGACCGTAACGATGAGTGTGTTTGTGTATGTGTATATGTGTCTGCATGTGTGTGTGTGGCAGATTTTGATGGAAATTAAGATTGGATGCATCAATTTATAAAAGAAGTTTGCATTTGAATTGAAAAGAAAATCATAATTTAATAGAAAAAGTAATTTGGGCCAGTTTCCATTATGGTACACTGTTGCCATATGGCAACTTTTTCCTAAATACCCCCCCAAAATCTTTTTTTTTTTTTTTTTTTTTGCATAATTGAAGCTATTTTATGTAATAAAAACATATGTGAAAAATATTTCATGCTTAGAACAAAATGCATACCATAGAGGGTTAAAGATTTATAATAAATGTATAATATAATATAATTTATAAAAAGATACCACAACCTAAAGGTGGACATTTTTATGTGGAGCCATAGAAATCCATTTAATGTATCAAATATTATACAGTAGGCTTTAAAGAGCAGGCCATATCGTTATTTAGAGTATCCTAATATTGTGTTGGAGTCCCCTAACACAGGTTTAAATGCATCTAATTACAGTGTTTAGAGAAAACATTGTAATTTTCATACATTTAATATTAGAATTTTGAAATGATTTCTTGGAAGCAGTTCTGAGCATAAAGGTCAGTAAACCCCGCCCTTTCATAAACCTACTCTTCTCTGATTGGTCAGTTGGCCTAAGTCCGTTGTGATTGGTCCTTCTGTATACAATGCAAGCGAATTGTGCCCACAGCTAAAGTTTAGCTGCTAAACTATAAACACTTCACAAAGCAATGATGGTGGATACGTTAGCCGAATGCTAGCGTGACTAAGTAATGAAACAGTACGGTTTGTAAACCAAAATATGTTTACATTCTTTATTATTAAACAAAGTAATTAGAACAATGAGAGTCTATATTGACTCATTATTAGGAAACAGTGGGTTCACAGTGAATTATCAGAACTGTTTCAGTAAGACAGTAATTATGTGGTTTACCTGGAACCTAAAGCTACACTAGGTATACTGTACATCACATGTTAGCACAAACAACTTGATATTTTCAGCACTCAGTTGCAAATGTACACATAACGCATTAATCGTACTTACAGGTTGTGGTTCGGAAACGCTTGTTGCTCCAAATAAAGAAGGTACGGACTTCTTTCATGGACAAACGTTTAGCGAATCCTGCGATAAACTCACCAAACAGTCCTCGGTAAAATGAGGAGCACACAACAAAAGGTTTGAATTGTATTGCTGTGGTATTGTGGAAAAAATGAATTTTAACCACTGATTCTTCACGTTATTTTTGGGCAATGAAAACAAAAACTTGCTTTCACAGCACCTTATTGACATGATGTAAACACACTAAGTAGCGGAAGTGTTTGTGGGCAGGGCAGACTTCGTATTTCGCGGGTAGGCGGGGATTATGCAAATACATTACCCATTGACGTAGATCATAACATGCACAAGTTTCGAAAATATGATGACTCGTTTAGGCGGTTCAGTGTCGACTCTTTCTTTTGAGAGACTATATCTTTATTTGTCATGCACTTTTTTGATTAACAACTTTGTAGTCTGTTTACATTGAAGGATAGCTATGTTACAAACTGCAAAAAATATATTTTTTGGAAAACCCATATGCCCTGCTCTTTAATAAAGTAGGATTAAATATATATTTTACAACTCATTCTGTATTCTCATTTCTTTTTTTAGAGGTACTCTTCAACCTGTTGATCTCAGTATGCTACCAGGAGTCAGTGAATGATCAATGCACTGTGGTTTTGCCCTGCATGACACAGCCAATCCATCATGCAACAACAGACCCCGGTTAAAGCTGTGGTCACGCTTGTCTGGTAGAGAGTACATAATTCACAGTTGATTTGCTTGCTTCTGGTGGTCAGAGCTCAGTGATGTGAGGACAGGGTGGTCGCAGTGTCAAGCACTGATCCAGCACACTGACATTATACCAACAATCACGGACAGGTTGCTGCTTATTTCCTCATACTTCACATGCACATAATCAAGAACAACAGACTTACTGTTATAATTACTACACACCAGAAGGAAGCTTATTAAAAATATAAGATAAAAATAATAAGAATAAAGACATGACTATTGCAATACTGAGGAAAAATGAGTAAAACCTTCTGTTAAGGTCTTCAAGGCAGGAAGCCCATTACTAGAAGAGTTTAGTTGGGGACTGCATACGTAATACCAATCTAATGGCTTCCTCAGGAACATTTCTACATCCTGTTGAAGTCATATTCTCATCATTGGCATATAGTCTAACAAAGGTCAGAATTCAACAATTCAAATCAATAGTACATCACAGCCACAAAGCAGCACTACGACTGGCTTCACAAACCCACCCAACAGCAATCAAAGCCTACATATGCTCATTACAATGTAAGGTAGAACTACATCCGCACGAAAATAGATTGTTTTAACAAGGCATTCACGGAGCAAAGGAACAGACTAGCAGGTCTCTTCATTAGTTTATCAGCATAAGGAAATTTTATCTACATACATTACCATTCTCAATGCTCTTTGACAAGCTGAAATACTTTTTCCATTCATTTTGTAACTCAATTTATATCAATGCCCAAATTAAATGTCAAAATCTTTTTATTAGTCCAAAAATATTATTTTATATCATTAGACGCAAGTGCTGCGAACAGTTTCACAGAAACAAAATTATGCACCCCATGGGCTAAATTGCTAACATTTCCAATTTGACACATTTAGTGAACCTTAATACAACCATAATACAATCCTTCCCTGAACAATATCACTATAATAGCAATAGAAATAAATGCTTGGAATTGGTATTAAAATGTCTTACCTGCCAGGATAAATTACAAGTATTTGGTACAATCAATAATTAGTCATTTTCCTCCCTTTTGAAATACTGTAATTATGTTTACTTGGTAGGATGTGGGCGATATACCAGTAGACGCGATTAACCGGTAGATTTTGGACTATAGTCTCTATTGCGGTTACACGTTCATGTGACGTTGCTGTGTTATGTGTTCACGAAAACGTATTGTTTCCACATGTTTTTAAGCACTGTGGTTTAAAAACGAGTGATTTTAAGCCGTTGAAACGCGATCACAAGTGACAGAGAACTAAGGCCTCTACACTGTTTCTGAGTGCTGTGAGGGTTGCCAGGTTTTCACAACAAAACCCACCCAATTGCTACTCAAAACTAGCCCAATTGTGTTTCGGTGGGGTCACCCGGTAAAAATTGCGTTATGGGGGATAAAATACACTTTATTTTTTGCTGGGAGAAGGTATGTAAGTTAGACAAGAATTGAGCAATTGACGTGTGGTGTTGCTGGATGTAATAATGAACGTAGTGGTCGTCATTTACTCCTGACATCTGAGCTGCTGAAGATGCAGTTGATTACGTTTGTTTGTGAAGGGAATGCGCCTCCCGATCTACATATATCCGTCTATGTTCGCACAAATAATTTGTGATCCAGCTTCACTTACAGCAGAAGTGAGTATAAGGGTTTTTTTATGAATTTTTGCAATCGTCTTTCCTAATAATGTGCTAGTTAGCAAGTTTAGCGGCTAAACGCGGCTAAAGTAAACAGGCTCGTCACTCCACAGAGAGAACAGAGGGGTGGGGCGAGCAGAGCTCATTTGCATTTAAAGCAGCCTCGACTAGAATGGGATGATTTTTGCAAAGCTGATTTTGGCAAGGTAAAAAGGGTGTTGTTTTACACAACCACTGAGAATTTTTAACCAAAGTATATTATAGACTTTTCATTAAGACCCTAAAGAATCATATCAACTTGTGGAAAATGGGCATCCGATGACCCCTTTAAAGGGACTTTGGTTAAAGTTGGTTAAAACCGCAGACTTGGCAAGACTGTGCTCATAGAGCGCGAGAGTATTTAACTGAGGTATTTCTGTCACGTTATAGGCAATTGAACAGTTAATACACACACTTTATGTGTCCAAATGCCCGTCTTTGCAAGTATCCTTTTAAACACAGTAATTTAGGTCTTAAGTGAAGGCAAACAGCTGAGAAAGAAAACATGTGTAACAGTACAGTATATTGGATAGAATTGAATAGTATAGTGAAGAATATGCAGTGTTTTAGTTTTTTTTGTCCTATTGTGTGTAATAAGTTTCTTATTCTTATTTAGTTTACTTTTCTTCAGTGAGCTTGAGGGTTTTTTTAGGCTAGTATTTATTTTTGTGATATTGACACTGGTTTCAAGAATTATGAAACTTCTATGGTATCAAACATTTTGATGTCATAAACACCTTATTTAAAGCAAAAATAACTATATTGTGATATATGTTGTTATATATGACTCATATGTGACCCTGGACGACAAAACCGGTCATATGGGTAAATTTTTGAGATTGAGATTTGATATCTGAATGTCTTCATGGAACATGATCTTTACTTAACATCCTAATGATTTTTGGCATAAGAGAAAAATCGATAATTTTGACCCATACGGTGCATTGTTGGCTATTGCTACAAATTATACCCATCCCGTGCTACTTTTTTTTTTTTGTGGTCCAGGGTCACATATCATAATGTAAGATTCAGTCAAATCACCCACGCCTATTACTTGGTTTGTTATTGTTTGTTCCTTTCACCAATTAACTTGTAAATGACATAGTATAGGATTACAGGCAACAGATGAGAAACACTGAATTTCATAAATCAAAATGAGCACCAGTCTGTATGTTTTTCTTGCTTAAAAACATTACTTTTATTATGCTTTGGCATTTCTATACAACACACTAATATCAAAATAATCACTTTCCAAAAATTGGAAAAACACTGCTTGAATTAGTTTTTCCTTTTACATGGAGTGTAATGAAGCAGTCCTAAAAAATATAGAGCAAAGGTCTGTCAGTGTGTGTGTTTTTTGCAGCGTTTGGCTCGGGTTTCTCTCCCAGCGTGTGTTTGTGAAGTGGACTGATTTTGAGCACTGAGGGACTGCAGGGCTTGAACTCGCTGTAGGCGTTTACAGAGCTCACTTTCACATGTCTGGACCAGTGCTGATGTCCTTTCACCATCCCAGCCCAACACCTTCATCATGACCTCCACTCCATGCCCCACCACCATCTGCATAAAAATACATCCATCCTAAACTATATGCTTCTAAACATCCAAACACACAAATTTAACTGTTTTCATTACATAATATAATACATTATTAGGGTTTTATAATATTTTTTTATCAAACTGAATAAAAGATAAAGTACTCATATGGCTTCTGCTCATACCACTGAAAAGAGTGAGTGACCCCTACTGATATATGTTTGAAAGTTCAGTCAACGTGACTCACAAACCAATCAATTCCTAATGTATACAATCAAGTCCTGACTTTTTTTTTTTTTAGTTGAACACTCTGTTTCACTCTATATTTGTCATATTACACAGATAGAATGGGCTTTGAATGATGTTCATGTTGACTTCCAGTCTCTAATGTAAAATAATGATAAATATGCTTAGTTTTTACACCATTCTTAAGAAATTGTGGGAGGTCTTACAACACAGATGTCATACCTGTAGCTCTTCATTGGACAGTCTGGTCTCTGGGTATTTTTTTTTCCTTCAGGACCATTAGTGTCGTGGAGCTGAACCCTGCTGTGGCCTCCACCTGCACCCCATCTGTCTCATCTAGTCTAGCGCCTGCAGCAATGACAGTGGTTAACGTCCTGAAAGCACTGGAAAGATTAGGGCTGTCACAGCAACAGATAAGCTGTTGATCATCCAAGCTGCTACTTTTCTTCATTCCACCAAGTACTGATAAAATGAACTTGCACAAACTGGTACGATATTTAGAAATGGCTCAGCGATGCCATCTGGTGGGAGTCAAAGCAACAAGGAATAGCTCACCCAAAAATAACAATTTGCTGAAAATGTATTCACCCTCAGGCCACCAAAGATATAGATGAGTGTCTTTACCATAACAGATTTGCAGAGCTTTAGCATTACATCACTTGCTCACTACTGGATCCTCTGCAGTGAATGGGTGCCGTCACAATGAGTAATGATAAAACCATCACAAGTAACCCACACGACTCCAGTCCATCAATTAACATCTTGTGAATTGAAAAATGCATGTTTGTAATAAATCTATTATTAAGACGTTTTTGACTTTTGATTGCTTTCTCCATTAAAAAAAGTCTTTTTGCCTAAATCAGGAGAGAAATATGCACAGATCAAAACTGTTCTAAACAAATATGTTGGTGGATTTAGATATGAGAGAACAACAGGGGATGGATTTTTCACCGTTGGAAACTCTATTATGGGCTGTATTCTAGCCAGAAACAATGGTTTTAAAGTTAAAAATGCTTTAATGGTGAATTTCTTTTTCACAAACACACAGCTTTAGGCTTCACAATACATTCATTGATGGACTGGAGTTGTGTGGGTTACTTGTGGATTATCGTGATGTTTTTATCAACTGTTTGGACTCTTATTCTGATGGCACCCATTCACTATAAAAGGATCAATTGATGATCAAATGATGATTTGACTTCCTGTGATTTACTTGGGGATTTCTCTTGTATCTTGTATCTGAAACATATTCGTACTTTGTTCTTGTGGGTCACAGGTGCCTTCTCGCTCCACAGCTTTCAAATAGAGCTTTAGTAACTCTTTGGACTGTCGCTCTTCTTCTTTGTGGTCCAGCATTCTCTGCAGGGTGTCTTGTAGGACTTGGGTTTTCTGCTCTGAGAAATTCAATGCCGCAGCCAGATCTGAGCATCGAACATCAATCAGACTCTGTAACACATTTATAAAATGATTCTCTGAAACTCACAACAAAACAAAGTCTATTTACACACTATAATCACACATGAAAATGGTAATACTCAGATGTGCATTCCAAAATAACAAACCAGAATCTCACAGACCTGTAGATCTGCCTCGGACATGAGGATAATACTGGCCAGGTCCTGTCTGAGCTGCTCTGCCAAACTGTGCCAAGATTCAAATCCATCAGTCACGTCTTGTCCATCCACCTCCACATAAGTAGACTTTCTGCAAGGCTGTGCTGTCCCTCTATCAGCTAGACAGAATAGACCAGTTTAGATTAATAAGTGTGCTAAACAAATTCTGGAACATCCTGGAATAGGTTGTATTCACCTTGAGAATGCATCCATATTTCGTTGGCACGCAACAGCATGAATTTTGTATTTGCTGGCAGACACAGAAAGTAAGCCTCATCTTCTACAATGGTCCCATCATCTTCTAGTACAACTGAGACTGATGGACTAGAAGTAAACCCTAGGGTCTCAATACCTGTGGGTGACAAAGATGAAGAATGCGTCAAATGACACATAGAGCATAGGATGAACTTACAATTTTTAAAAACATAAGAGAGAGAGAGAGAGATGAAACAATTATGAATCGATTCTGAAAACTTAATATTTTTAAAAATGATTTTTAAATGTAAAATTGTTAATTTGATATTTATTTATATAAATTATTAGTTTTTTATTACTTATTATTACTTCTTTTTCCATACTCATCGTGTATTGTTACAATTATTTTGAACTTGACTCTCACGGATCTTTTTAAATTATGCCTACTGCACGTAAAACACTTTAAATTACCCCCTACTTAAGGTGTGCTATAATAAATTTCACATTTTTCAAACCCACCTTTTATTTTGAGCTGATCCAGAGAGGTTACCGCCAGTCCATAATACTTCTCTCGCCTACTGTTACACACTTTACACGCTATTAATTCTGCCATGGTGACAGTCAAAGTTCAAAGTTCATAATCCAATCTTCACACCTTTTTCTTGGTTGTTATTTTTGTGTCTAAATCCTCATAACGCACATTTCTCATAATATTGTCACTATTTGTCTCACAACGTATGACAAGAATTGAAACTAAATAAGCTGCATTTCGGCTTCCGTGTTTTGAAATGTGCCGATCGAATCTGTAACAGCTCGTTGGCCTTGCGATATGAACGAATCGTTCTTTTGAGTCGAATCTTTTAAGATCAACTGAACCGATTCACAAAGCGGACTGAGCTCTTATCACTTTGAACTCGTTCTTTGAAACGAACGGTTCAAAAGAACCGACCAATGCAAATGACTCGAACTTTGTATCACTAGTTCAGACTGAAGTAATCGAGCACCGGTGACGCGTTAGCGTCCTTAGCCGTGTGGCTAGCAGCTCCGAGAAGATGGCATCCCCGGACCAGCCTGACCACCAAAATCAGGTAGTTGATAACATGCATCCAGCTAACAACATGCATTTTGTTTGTTCGGCCTTGGAGCTGCATATTAAATGCACATTTTGTCACGCTTTAATTATTGATAAGCTCATAATCTGGCTGTCCCATGTTGTTTTGGAAAAGTTTTAGCTGGTTTGCTAGCGCCCTGTTCACTGTCTCATCCCATGCAGTTAGACAGATGTGTGTGACAGGTGCAGGCCACAGACAATAGCGCATACAGATGATTTCACTGCAGATATCTATGTGGCAGTCTCTGTGAAATAATTTAAGAGATATGTGGACAATTAGGTAGTAGCCTAATGTTCAGTCAGGGGTCGTTGACCCTGAAAACATGACACATTCATCCCTCCATGTGCTCATCTGTCTCATTGATTAATTCAATTTGATCTGTGTTTACAGCCAACATATAAGCATTATTTATATAATGTATCAGCGACGAATTAAAGGCATAGTTTATCCAATAATGAACAGTCTGTCAGTATATACCCACCTTCATGTTGTTCCAAAACTGTATCTATGCAAAATAAAGGTATGTTTATGTATATTAGAGATATGATACTGTAACATATTCAGGGGTGATGCAAAATAGTTGAAATATCAATAAATTAAAGAATGCATAAAACATTTTTGACTAACCTACTATAAGAACATGATGTCTCACCTTTGTTTCGTCTGTGCGCTTAAATGTTATTTATTTGTAATCATTTATAATAAAAAATATATTTAGAAATTATTTTAATTGACATTATTTTATTAATTTTATTTGTATTAATTTCTATTAATCTTTTATTACTTACACTTTATCTTCTAAAATTTTGAACTTGATATTTTTCTTTAAATTATGTAAAGTACTTTGAATTATTACTGCTTAAAATGTGCTATATAAATCAAGTAAAGAGATAAAATTATAAGGGATAACAAACTTTTATATTTTTTTTTTTTTTTTTTTTTTTCAAATGATGACAGACTTTTAATTTTTGCATGAATTTTGCATGATCATTTCTGTACATTTTTCTATATTATATGCTGTTGTGGAAACAAGTTTGTCATAAATGCTTGAATAGTAAATATATTAATTTCATGATTGTTAAATATATCCTTATTTTTACTTTTTTACTGTTTTTTGGAAGTATGTTGAGGGTGCCTGCAGTTAACAACGGTTGAGTTTTATCAGTTTGTCAACCCTGTTGGTGTGTGAAAATGACAGTTATGATTCTTAACAGTACATAATAAATCTGTTGCTAACTTTAGAATTTTTAAAGTGTTGCTGTTTGTTAGACAGTACAAACCAACCAGCGTGGATAAAAAGTTCAGTGTGCTGATATTTGACCTTTTTTGGGAGTTTTGAGATGCCTTTAGTTACAATCGGGTTTTGAAATGTCTGCAGCTATTACATAGCAGATATAGTAGCTTAGAAACTGAAATTAGAGCTTTGCTATTAAATGGAGAAATTAAAATGGAGAACCAGTTTTTTTTATTTTTTAATATTTCAATAATTATGTTTCTAATTATTGAAATATTACAAAATTATGTATCTAATTTTGAGCAAATAAATGCAGCCTTGTTGAACAAAAGAATCTTTAAGAAAAATGTCAACGTTAATGTCCTTGAGCCTAACATTAGACTAATACAATTACAGTAAGGCAGTTTTGCTTAAAGAGTCAGCTGAATGGCTAATTAGTAAATTAAATATCCTAATTTGAACCTTGCAGGCTTACTTAGTGTTGTAAAGTGGATCTAACAAATGGTATCACGCACTGATCAGAACCAAAACAGCAAAACCTACCCGGACAGTCTAGGCTTGCCAAAACTACACAATGATGATAAGGACAGGAGTATTAATGGCATGCAGTAAACTGTAACATTTGTAAGGAATTGTATTACAGTGTATGGACAGTTAGGGATAGTGGAACTTGAGCTTGAACTCTTTTAGGCTCATGGGCCTTATGTGAAAGCTGGCTACACTCTGAGCCACAAACACTCTGGTTAGAGCTGTCATTTAGCACTGTACAGTACAGTAATGCACTCATATGCAGGTCATAAATTCTTCCACTAGATGGCGCTGTAACACAAGGCCTCTGTTTTCTTTCAGAACGCTGTTCCGCCCAGAGAAGACGCGGCTCCAAGAGAAGCGCTGGTAAGTGATTGTGAGTCAGACTAACTAGCACTACTGGGATTTTTTTTAGCAGTATAATCAGATCGAAACAATGAATAATATGTGACCCTGGTCCACAAAACCAGTCATAAGGGACAATTTTAAAAATATAAATGAAGTTTTAAAATAAATAAAGCTTTCCATTGATGTATAGTTTGTTAGGACAAATTTGGTGTTATTTGGTGCCTATATATATATATATATATATATATATGAAAGTCGACTTTAAAGTTTTCCAAATGAAGTTATTAGCAATGCATATTACTAATAAAAAAAGTTTTGATATATTTATGGTAGGAAATTTACAAAATATCTTAGTGGAACATGATCTTTAGTTAATATCCTAATGATTTTTGCCATAAAAGAAAAATTGATCATTTTGACCCGTACTATGTATTGTTGGCTAATGCTACAAATATACCTGTGCTACTTGTGACTGGTTTTGTGGTCCATGTCACATATTTGAATTTAATTGGTTTGCGTTACCATTATTTTTACCATATGCTTAGAAAGCAATAGGGAAAAAAATGATTATTTTAGCAAAATATGTATTTTGTACTGTTCTTACTGTTGTTTAGATATTTATTTGGTCATTGTTGCCTTTATTAAATTGCTGTTTTTGTAGAAGCAATAACCCAGGTGTGGTTGTATGTACATATACATACATACATATATATACATATATATATATATATATATATATATATATATATATATATATATATATATAATATATATATATATATATATATATATATATATATATATATATATATATATATATATATATATAATATATATATATATATATATATATATATATATATAGACATTATATATATAATATATAGACAATATGTATACACAGAAATAAATTATATTCTAAAATATATTAAAACATAAAATGTTTGATAATATTTAATAATATATGTAATATTATTTATAATATACTGTATAAATGCAGCTTTGGTGAGCATAAGAGACTTTTTTTTTTTTTCAAAAACATTTTTTACCATTTTGAACCATGATGTATGATCGTGATTTGTCATTGTGCATGTCAGAGATGTCATTGACTGTGATTATCTGAAAACAGTTAGTACATGATTTTCTAGTAGGCAGTTTTGTGAACAGCCTGGATGTTAATGTGTGTAATCCTCACCCATCCTCAGTAGCAGAACTGCTCTCTTTCTTTTATTGCTCTTAAACTGAAGTTCTTGGATTATCTATGGCACATTTACTATCATTGGACAATTAAGCTGTGTATTGTGCGGTTTTGTGTGATGTGATTTTCCGCTATGAATGATATCTAGCCATGCTCAAAGCAGTGTCCTTAACAGCGGGGAAAAATGTCGATTATTAAGGCTTCTTGGCTTTCTAACTGCTTGACAAGTCTCCCTTTTTTTCTCTGCTTTTCTCTTTTTGATGAGCTGCTCTTTCCCAGTTAAGTGGATTATTACAGCTCTGGATAATTCATGTCACAAGGCATTATTTGGATGGGGTGAATAATTGAAATCTGTGTCTGAAAGGATTTGATGTGGATGAGCGGAAGGGGAATAGTGGCAGGGCTGGAGGGAGGCTCTGAGCGCGAGTGCCGGGGTGTCAGGCTGGGGACACCAGTCACGTTAACAGGTTCTGACTCACCTCGCCGGATGGGCGGCCCTCGCTCCTCGGTGGCAGGCGACTCTGGCTGGAGTCTGAGCCAGAGCAGGTCTGGACCTGCGCTGCACTCTGGCCTGTCAGTCAAACCCAGTACCAGTCGCGTTCAGGGCTGAGCTTTCGCCTCCAGGGGTTGTCCTTCCTGGCCTGTCCCTCTCCCACACACTGCACACGACTTCATTATTTCTTTATTTAACCGCCCCCTCACTTTTTCTTTTTCCTTTTCTTTCCTTTCTTCTCATTTCATTTCCTTTCCTTCCTGTTCTTTTCCTTCTTCATTTCCCTTTTCACTTTCGTTTTTGTTCATGTCCTTTACTTTTCCTTTTCTTTTCATTTCCATTTACTTGTAATTTTCGTTTTCCATTTCCCTTTCCTTTTCCTTGTCATTTCAATTACTTTTTCTTCTCTTTACTTTTCAGTGTTCATTTTTTTGGTTTCCTTTCTTTGTTCTTTTCTTTCCATTTTAACTTTCCCTTTTGCAGTTCCCTTTTTTTCACTTTTGTCATTTCCTTGTCTTTTTCCTGTTCTCTTCCCTTTTCCTTTATTTTACTTTCTGTTCTTTTTTCCTGCTCATTTCCTGTGTTCTTTTCTTCCCCTTTTACTTTCATTTCCTTTTGCCTTTTCTTTCTTTTCCATTTCCCTTCCCTTTCCTTTTCCTTGTCATTTCTGTTACTTTTGCTTCCCTTTACTTTTCAGTTTTCATTTCATTCAGTTCTTTTCTTTCCATTTTCACTTTCATTGTCTTGTCCCTTCCCATTTTCCTTTCTTGTTCTTTTTCTTTGCTTTCTGTTCTTTTTTTCTTGCTCCTTTCCTGTTTTTTTTCATTCCCTTTTCACTTTCATTTCCTTTTGCCATTCCTTTTCCTTTTACTCTTCCTTTCCCTTTCCTTTTCCTTTTCCATGTTTATGTCTTGCTTTTCTTGCTCATTTCCTGTTCTTTTCTTTCCCTTTTCACTTTCATTTTCTTTTGCCTTTCCTTTTCCTTTTCATTTGCCTTTTCCTGTTATTCTTCCTTTTCCTTTTCCTTTTACATGTCCATGTCTTTGCTTCTTTCCTGTGTTCTTTTCTTTCCCTTTTTTTACTTTCATTTCCTTTTGCCTTTTCCTTTTTTCCTCTTCCTTTTCCTTTTCCTTTTCCATGTCCATGTTTTGCTTTTCGTGCTTCTTTCCTGTGTTCTTTCCCTTTTCACTTCCATTTTCTTTTGCCTTTCCTCTTCCTTTTCCTCTTCCTTTTCCATGTCCATGTCTTGCTTTTCATGCTCCTTTCCTGTTCTTTACTTTCCCTTTTCACTTTCCTTTTCCTGTTCCTCTTCCTCTGCCTTTTCCTTGTCCATGTCCATGTCCATGTCTTGCTTTTCTTGCTCCTTTCCCTTTTCCTTTTCTTCTCCCCTTTACTTTCTTTTTGCCCTTGTTCACTTTATTATCCCTTTACATTTTTTCATTTTCCTTTTTTCTGTTCCTTTTATTTTTCATTACCTTTGTGTACTATGATATTCTTCATTTTTATTTCCATTTGCCTTTACTTTTCCGTTTTCATTTGCCTTTCATTGTTTTTTCACATGTACATTTTCCTTTTCATTATCTCTCCTTTACTTTCTCTTCTTTTCTCCTTCACTTTATATTCCTTTCCATTCTTACTGTTTTATTTCCTTTCCCACTTCCCTATTTCCTTGTCCCTGTCTCTTGCCTTTTCCCTGTCCTTTCCTTCATCTATTTATTTTTTCTGGTTCCTTTTCCCTCTTCCTGTCACCTTTCTTTTTTTCCCCTCAGTCTACACATGCAAATCACAACCACTTCTGCCTGTGCATTCATTATTAAATCACAGAATGCCCATAAATTTCCAAATGAATGACATGCCTGAATTTACATGTAGCAGCAAAAGCCAAAGATTTACCTTTATTTACAGTTGGTTGAGTTGGTTGAAAATCAACCCCCTAAATCATCTCAGGCTGTCAGAGAACCATGTTTGTCAGCGCTCTTGTTTGCCTTTTAGACTTCTGTGGTGGGCTTTCTGCCTCAAAGGTGTGTGAAAGGTTAAATATCTTTCCCTCCAGTGGTGTTTTGCGGTACCCTCCTGCGATCTACCGCCATTGACTGTAACGCTCAGCGTGTTGGCATGGTAACTGCCACTCCATGGGACGCTCTCCCATCCTCACTCTGCCCGCTGGGGCTCCACCGTGCGCCCCAAATATCACTGGCCTCCTGTGGAAAGAGCGAGGGATGCAGGAGCAGAGGGAGGAGGTGAAAGGAGGAGGGAGGGGGAGAAAAAAAAGGAAAGTTGTCAGAAGAACATCCCGCTCTCGCCGCAACTTCAAAAGCTCCCCTTCCCCAGGATATTAAGCAACTGTGATGAAAAATTTAGCAAGCGTTAAATAAGGCGCTTTGAAGTGATCTGTTTTGGCTCGGCAGTCTCTGAATTTCCGGAGCCCCTCTGCTATCACCACCACGCTGAAAAAAAGAGACAACATCCCCAAAGCCTAGGAATTGGGGTCTGCCTGACGAGACGCCAGTGTTGACATTATAGCCAGTGGCATTGGCCATTGCTTTGACTTGGCGCTGTCATTTACACCATTATTTTCTTTATACCATACACCTTGCTTTTGCTTCTTGCCCTCTAGGCATCAGAGACGCATCTGTTGCTCAAATGTTGGTTTGCACCTTGCAGGGATTCGTGTAAAATAACACAGATGGTGGAAAGTATAGGTGATCCACCCGGAGCATTCATTTATAGGTGAGGTTTGATCTATGGGTCGCTGTAGACATTTTGGGACAGCATTTGAGTTTTGTTTCAATTTCTCTGGTTCCTGATTATGAAAGTTGAAAGTTAATTATTGAGGGAATGAGGGGTGGTTAGCCAGTAATAACCCAAAAGACTTACTCTGTGCTCACTTTCAAACTGTGCTGCAATTTAATTTGCCTGGGGATCCATCCTCGGACTTTTCTCTTTTTTCCCTCCCTTTGCTCATTACTTTAATTGTAATTGTAATCCTTTATTGGAGCTGTCTGCAGTAAAGGAGAGTTATGGTTGGCATGGGGGCACGGGCCACAGAGATATTTCATGATTGTTGGGGATGATGGTCACTAGGTGGCGATGAGCGGGCCAATGAGGGGTCTCTCATCCCTGAGAGATTGCCTTGACGATCTGACTGGGTTGATTGAACGGCACACCTTGGCAGAACATATTTTCCAAAGGTGTCGGTGCCCAGACTTTTTCCTTTTCTGCGTGTTTGTAACTGATGTTTTGGCTGGGGAAAAAATGATGCCATCTGCACCAAACCTTTAGATTTACCTTATGTTTGTATACAATTCACACCTACTTCAATTACCTTATTTGAGACCCTGGACCACAAAACCAGTCATAAGGGTACATTTTTGTTTAAATTGAGATTTATACATCATCATAAATGAATAGACAGCTAAATAGAAGCTAACAGACAAGCTTTCTGTTGATGCATGGTTTGTTAGGATCTGACAATATTTGGCTGAGATGCAACTATTTGAAAATCTGGAATCTGAGGGTGCAAAAAATAATCTTTAAAGTTGTCCAAATGAAGTTCTTAGCAATGCATATTACTACTCCAAAAAAAAAAAAAAGACTACTGTGTGTATATATATATATATATATCCGCCCTCCTTAGTTACTGTTGCTCTTTCCGACAATATATATATACATTTGTCGGACATTGTTTAGTCTAGCCTGTTTTCAGTTGATTAATGGAACATTGTAGCACGCCTCCCATCTAATAGATCGTAATAAGCTTTGTGCTTCGTTACTTTTGATATGAAACAAAGTCTTAGATTTCAAATTCTGTCCATTTTATTGCAATACTCAAATAAATACTTTGTTTAATGTGGAGCGACAGATTGCTGTAGCACCCCAGTTTAAGAAAAAAGGGTGCGTGAAGCGCACGTGAACTGGTTGTTTCATCTGCTTTAATACCAGTTTCAGCACAAAATAAACATGACTGAACATCCAAAGGTATGTTAAAAGAAAGAGTGCAACTTACCGAAATCTGTATCCTGTCACATGTAATCGTTCAATCAGTGTTTCAATTGACCCTTCACAAAAACCCGCCCTCCTTAGTTACTGTTGCTCTGTCCGACAAACAATGCCGCCCTCACACTGCACATCATGTTCTCACGCAGTTAAAAAAAAAAAATAGGCTACATCGCGAAGCAAAGAGGAAACTGACAACATGCTGACAGACAAGGAGCAGGTTACTTCTGGTATGAAAAAAGGTCTCAGCTTTAAAATATTGTAATTTTAATAGAAATGCAAACAATAAGTACCGTTTTGTGGCTCTTTAATGTGTTCTGACAGATCACTGTATTGCCTTATTAGATCAATTGACACGTGAACCGATCGTCTTTTCTTCTTTACTTAAAGCATGAAAAAAACATGAACATCAGAACGTATTTTATTTTAACCGCGGAAACCGGTTAAGTCCACCGCGGATTAAGTCCACTGAAGTTAATCTACTCTCCTGTCTGATTTGTTTGTCGAACAGAACGGCGGATTCAGCGTTATGATTGGTCAGATCACCTGTCAATCAAGATGTTTGCGACTGGTCAATTGTGCAAAGATGGCGCAGCATGACAGCTTGTAAACAATATGTCATGTAACATCATATTTACCTCAGAAAAACATATTTGGTGAGCATAAACTCGTTAGTCAGCTAGAAAAATGAACTCTAGAGAAGAGCATTTCACTAAATATATGCACCATATAACATTCATTATATTTTTTACTGTTCTCCAGTGTTTAATTTATGTTTAAATAAATCTGTCAAGTTTTTATGACAGCCATTATTTAAATGTTTATATTTCAAAAAACGAATTGGAGTATATATAATAATGTAATTGTAACTTTATTATTATAAAACCTCACTGAGTGTAATTTAATTGTTTGTATGCAAATCAGTTAATTTTAACCTTACTAACTACTAATGTAGTACCAACTGACTCTCATGTATATTTTACAGCATTAGTTGAGATTTTTTTTTCCTTGAGAAACTTTGGCATGTACTGTACCTGATGTATATCCTAAACACTCGAATTGAATTGCAAGCTTGTGAACCAGAATCAATTTGAATTGTGAAATTTGTGTCAAATCCCAGCCCTATTAGTGAAGTCAACATTTATCTGACAAAAAATGTATGTTTGCTGAAAATAGTAATGTGCTTGTACAGCATGTGGATTTTGGAGATGGATAAATAGGTTAAATGTATTAGTGTGACATGTGGAAGTTTTTTTAGTGTTGTTGCAATTGGCAGTGTCTTGTCCTGAGCTGTTTGAGCTTGTGGTTAATGATACAGGAAAGGCCTGCGGTTTTATTGTTGCTGTGTTGCACTTTTCCGCCCCCCGCCAACCTTGTCCCAGCCGCCTTGAAGGGGCTCTGTATGAATTTTCACTGTCACATCCAAGGGCGAGCGGCACAGGGTCAGCTAATTGCTTTTATAATTATGATTTCACGTCAGATTTATCGTGCATGCTTGAAGTCTGCAGATCAGGGGCTTTGGAAAATGTGTTTACAGCTCTTGGCTCGACTCATTCTCCTGTTTCAGTCGGTCTTTTTGACTCAATTTACCAGATTAGAGGTGAAGAGATGAGACCTGGCTTCCTCTTCAAGCCCCAGTGTGTATAATTTCAAAACTCCATCTGTAAAGTCCCCTACTGAATGCGTTTGTTTACTGCTGTGAAATGCTCATTTAATGACTGAGGGATGACACAAACCAGAAATCCCAGTTTTGCGTTTGAACCGTGAAATGGCGTCTCTCCAGTCCTCATTTGTTTTCAGCCTGACTCTATGACACTAGTCTTAGCGGCTGTGTTATTTAGCCTCTTTTATAGTAGTTTCCATAACTGTAAACGGTTAGTTTTTTTTTTTTTATGTTAGTCATATATGTAATTTTTTTTCTGGTTCTCTTTGAAAAGGCTAAGCAGATAAAGACGAGTGGCGCCCAGATTTCTTTACGTTGTGGTTTTGGTCTCATGTGTGCTGTTGGACCAGATTTCTGGAGCCGGTCCCCCCCGAGGCCAAATTCAGCAGATTTATGACCGGACATCTTCCCACATGAAAAGCCCATTTCTTTTCTTTTAATTTTCTTCTTTTTTTGTGAGTGTGTGAATTTTCCTTTACAATCTGTTAAGGGGGTCTTTGCTGATATCAAATCTTGCTGCTTTCTTTTGATGTCTCTCCTGTCAAAGTCCTCTGACGTTAAGTAAAGTCATAATTCAAAATTATCAGCAAATAAACTGATCTCAGTATCTCAACTTTTAAGATATATTGCCAAACATGTTATTACATTACATCATAGGGACTGCCGCCTCATAATGATTACTGTCAAGGTAACAGATGGTAATACCATACATGGATAGAAAGTGAGGTTCATTTGTGGAATTATAAATGAATGCATACATGTATTCAAATTAAAAGTTCTAAAACTTTGTTTATATTACCATTTATAAGTTTTTTGTTGTTGTTGTTGTTGTTTTTTAAGGGTGAATTTTACTCAGCAACGATGCATTAAATTGATCAAAAGTGAGAGTTAAGACCATATTATAGTAAATTATTTTTAATGGTTTAAACAGATAATTTTTTTTTTAAATACTTTATCATACGGAAGCCCGTTTCCACCACTGAATAAAAAATAAAAAAGGTAATTGTGACATTTTGTCTTGCAATTCTGACTTTTTTCCCTCAGAATTGTGCCATGAACTCGTAATTCTCTTTTTTTTCAGAATTATGGAATTTAAACCCAAAATTGCAAGTTATATAAACTCACAATTGCGAGAAATAAACTCTGACTTTTTTTCTCGCAATTGCTAGTTTGTATCTCGCAATTTTGACTTTCACGCAGTTCTGAGGAAAAAAAAGTCAGAATTGTGAGATTAAAAAGTCGCAATAACCTTTTTACATTTTTTATTCAGTGGCGGAAACAGGCTTCCATATTATACTTTTCATGCAAACACAGTTTCCAGTAATGACAACAATAACAAATTTTCATTGACTTAATTCAGTGCCGACAGAATGATAACAAATATAAAACAGTATAAAAAAACAAACATGAAAAAGAGCTATACACATAATATCAGAGATAAATAAAACACAGGGAGACAGTGTCTAATAAAATAAAGGTAAAACAAATCAAACAAACAAACAAAAGAACCTGCCATCCCATATACCTTAGATGACATCTTCGTAAACTCTCCTATCCTATACATCACTTACGTTTTAATAAAGGAAATCAGATTGTGTATTCAGTTCCAGTGGAGAATAGTTGAAATCTTTGCTCTATTAATTAAGGCAGTGAATCACTCCAAATGAACAAAATCTATAAAATAGGACATCCATTAATGTTTTGACAGGTAATTAAGTGGAAACCAAGAAATAAGGGTTTACTGATTTTATACACTTCTTTATTTTGTAAATGTAATCTTACACTTTCTTGAATAAAAGATTTAGCTTTGTTTATATATGTATTTTATATGGTAAAAAACACATATGTTAAAAAGAAAAATAGGAAAATAGAATAAAACCCCATAAAAGTAGGGTTTTTATTTAGCATTTTTCTTTGTTCATAGCTTTGACACAGATGTAATCATGGTTTCATTTTCTGTAGAATCACTTGGTACGTAAGATGTAGTTTTAAAGTCCTTGTAAGAGCTGCATTTGTCTCTTTTGTTAGTGTCCAAATGGCTCTAGTTTCTTAAAGGGAACTCGGGTTTTAAGGCTTATATGGCTTAATATAATGTAAATGATGTCTCTTACTGAAATATGTAGTAGAAAACCTATAAAATAATTACGTTGTTTTTTTGTTTTTTATTTGCATTGTTTTATACTTATTTTGGACTATAGGGGGCGCCATTATTTCGATGACGTGAGTGGTTGCGCTCTGAGCTACTGGCGGTGCCTGTTGCTATTTTTACCGCAAAACAACTTGGAATACTGAACTTGAAAAATAAAATACTGCTTTCCACTCAATAAGAAGAGGAGAAAAGAATGGGAAGATGCCTGTGGACAAATAAAACTTCATAAATACCCATGTCTTTGTTCTCTCCACTTTAGCCCTGATGCCTTTGAGGCTTCTAGTAAACCACAAATACTAAAAGAGCTTACAAACGGAAGAGACAAGAAATGCTATATGCCATCTTGGCGGGATAAAAACATGCCAATGTTTGTCATGATGCCAGCCACTGAAGGAGTTTCTCAGCGTGGATTTCACTCGATATCCAGGAGCATTTAGACTCCTTGTGGGGAAAAAATCAATAGTACGATAGTAGTATCAATAGTATCGTCACCTGTAAGCTATTTCAGTAGCTGTGGTCATTGTATGAGTATTTCATTTTCTAAGTTGTGGATTCAGAGTTGTGTTGCAGTAAAAATAGCAACAGATAGCGTCAGTAGCTCACCGAGTGCAGCCAGTTCACGTCATCGAAATAATGGCGCCCCCTATAGTCCAAAACGTGTATAAAACAATTTCGATTTTTTCATAGGTTTTCTGCTGCATATTTCAGTAGGAGACATCATTTACGTTATATTAAGCCATACAAGTCTTAATACCCGGGGTTCCCTTTAACTTCCTGTGACATCCAGCGTTTTAAAACTGCCTAGGTCACCAGCGTCTTTTGTTATTTGTCCGTTTCTCCCGATTGCCACCCGTTTCATCAGAACGAGGCTTTGCCGTTCTTCAGTCGCAAGCTTTCATGATGGTTTTGTGTTTGCCCGTATAAGCTGGTAATTAAAGTTTGTCTTCAGTTTGACCGCAGAGAATGTTTGTTAGGAAATTGTGTTGACATCTAGCCTGTTAAACATTACAGTCTGTGTCATATTGTTCTCGAAGCCAAGATTTTCCAAGCCAAATACCGCTTGCTTCATCTTACTTCCTTTTACGGCCTGTCAGAATGACTGAGAATGTCTCGAATTTAGGAAATTGTGGGTTATAGCCCATTAAATTCTCCAAGGTTTCTTAATTAAATCCTCTTTTATGATGTGCGTCTCTGTTTGTCAGCGCGTATTTCTCTCCGTCTGCTCCTTTTCCATGTGTCTAGATTAATTTTGTATGACACAGTTTAGCGTTACACTATCCTCCTTTCACATTGCTCAATGACCTGATGAGGTTGGGCCGCACAGCCTGGGAACGCGTGGTTTATTTTCAGCGCTTTCCTTCTGATGTCCGCCGCTTGCCAGCAGCTTTGAAGGCAGGCTTTAATTGAACTCTTTGATTAGCCAGAAATCAATAAAACATAATTTATACTTGCCCCGTAATTTGTAAAATCTCAGCAAATATATTAACGCTAACAGAACGGCAAGTACAGATCTGTAATTCCTAGTTTTGCCGTAGCCTGCTGAACTGTGTCATTATATGTGCGCCCGACACGATGATGGAAATATGACAGGATTTTAATTATAGCGTAGCCGTGTTTTTAAAGAGCATGGAAGGAGATCTGTGACACCAGTTTGGCTTGCGCTTTGTAATTACTTCCGTTTGATGTGAAGGTTCTCCTTGGCGGCAGATACGAAGTGGAGCAGACACGCCGCCGAGAAGTATAGCATGTGATGGAAAGAGAGAGACTCGCCATACGAGTGACGATCAGGTCGAATCAGCGGCTGCCATCCCCCGTCAGCCCTCTCGAACGCACACGCGCACGTCCCCCTCTGCCTCCAATGTCACTTTCAAGGCATAATTACTCCAAGTTGTGTTGATTAGTCTAAGAAGCAATTATGCCAGTTTTTCCGCTGCAAATGAGGAGACATGATGGCCTCCTGATTGACAGGAAACATCTCTGCTTTAATAAGTAAATGACTATGGTAATGCAGGTACAGAGAGCCTTTGATATGTCAGCATCTTTCTCGTCGCAGGCCCTGTCCCTGTGATTTTAATGAACAGGAGTGGGACTAAAGCCCTGCGTTTCTGACTCCCAGGATCTGTCAGGAGGCAGGACGGCACGCAGGACCGACCGGCAGGCGGCATTTCGTTTGGAAACGCCTAGCGCTGACAGCGGCTCCTCTGATTTCTGGGAGCGTTTGATCAAATGAATAAGGCAAAAAAAGAAAAGAGCGTCTCCACGGTGCACTGCGAAAGCCAAATTTTTCTAGTTGTACCTCTTTGAAGTGCATGATTATGTTTGGAAGTCTGGAAATCAGAGAAAAATGCGATGTAATTGACACATTGGGACTGTTCTTTATCTGCCTGCGCAGTAAGTTATTAGCTGTTAATTCATCTGCCAACTCCCCTGCAGCGCCCGTTATTTGTTTAAATGGAGGGATTCCCATGGTGCATTTGTAACTACACTGCTGAAATGCTCCTCTCTATAATTATTTAACATTACACGCTGACTTATAGTGGTTATCGGTGCTGGAATATTAACATGGGAAGAGGCGAGGCTGTTTAATCACGACTGAGACTTTGGGCCAGGGTTGTGTTCAGGAGCGCATGGGTTTGCTAAGATCTGCTTTTGAATGCTATGGCAAATGTTCAGTTCCTCGCGCAATAAAACATAACATTTGGCCTCATTTGAAGGTGTTGGACACATCTCTTGTCCTCCTCTGATGGTCCCCTGCTTCCCATCCAGTAGATGCAACAAGATGTCAGCTTTGCTCCACTCTTTTTAAATTCACCTCATAGTACTGTACTCTACTTTAGCCTAGTCTTGTCTTGTAGGAGTACCTGGTTCTTTACCGAAGTTTAGTCTAGTCCAGGCGTGTTAAAACATGGCTTAAAGAAGCCACAGGGAACCACAAGGGGGGTGCTGTTTATTTTATTTATTAATTAGTTTGTTTATATAATAGAGATACAGCATAATGAACTTCAGCATAAAAATACGAAATGTTAACATGCCGGTTTATAGTAACATTGCTGAAATGAAATATAGAAAAAATTACAAAATGCGTATTTAAAAAGGTAAGTGTATAACTGTATGTTTAAGATATTAATTAAGTACTACTACTACTACTACTAATAGCATAGTGCTGTCAAATCGATTAATCACATCCAAAATAAAAGTTTGTGTTTGCATAATATATTGTTTGCTGTGTATATTTATATGTATAGAAATACACACAAATACATTCATATATTTAAGAAGACTTAAGATATGAAATATTTTTTTATACATGTACACAGATTTTTTAACTTTTTTGGATGTGATTAATCACAATTAATCGATTTGACGGCACTAAAATAGTGATAATAATTATAATAATAATTATTATTATTATTATATTTTTAAATAAATTTTTTAATAAACTGTATAATTGTGTACTTAAGACTTAAGATATATATTTTTTTAATAAATATACACAGTAAAAACATAATGTAAACGCAAACTTTTATTTTGGATGCGATTAATGGATCTGACAGCACTAAAATAGTGATAGTAATAATTATATTTTTAAATATAATGTAAAAATACATTTTTAAAGTTTTTAGAAAGATGTGTAAATGTGTACTTAAGACTTAAGATATTATTTTTTTTATAAATATACACAGTACACGCATACACACACATTATGTAAACACAAACGTTTATTTTGGATGTGATTCATCGCAATTAATTGATCTGACAGCACTATAAGAGTAATAATAATAGCAATTTTTTTTTAAATACATTTTTAATAAACTGTATAACTGTGTACTTAAGTCTTAAGATATTAAATATTTTTATGACTATACACCATACACACACATTATGTAAACACAAACTTTTATTGTGTATGTGATTACTCCCGATTAGTTGATTTGACAGCACTAAAATAGTGATAATATTAATTATTATATTTTAAATACATATTTAATAAACTGTATAAATGTGTACTTAAGATATTACATATTTTTTTTTAAATATACACAGTACACACACATATATCATGTAAAAGCAGACTTTTATTTTGGATGTGATTAATCACGATTAGTTTATCTAACAGCACTATAATAGTAATGATAATAATTATTTTTTAAAATAAATTTTTGATAAACTGTATAAATGTGTGCTTGAGACTTAAGATATTAAATATTTTTTATGAATATACACTGTACACACGCATATATTATGTAAACGCAAACTTTTATTTTAGTTGTGATTAATCCAGATTAATCGATTTGACTTAAATAGTGATAATAATAATAATTTTTATTGTATTTTAAAACAAATAGTACATTGTATAAATGTGTACTTAAGACTTAAGATATTATTTTTTTTTTTTATCAAATATACACAGTACACACACATGTATTAAGTAAACGCAAACTTTTATTTTGGATGTGATTAATCAATTTGACAACACTAAAATAGTAATAATAATAATAATAATAATTATTATTATTATTATTATATTTGTAAATGTTTTTTTTTATAATTTTTAAAAATATTTATATATTTTTTAACTCTATAATTATGTATTTACAATTGAAATATTGAATTATTTATTACATGAACTGGTAAGTTCTGGTAATGTAATTAATTTAGTTGTCTTTTGCATAATTTTGCATTTTCTCACACAGTATAAATGCAGAAATCTTGGCATCAACCAGCTGGAAAACCCCTGGCCTAGTCTACTTTACTCCAGTGTAGTCTATTTTACTATCATTTAGTGTTGTGTACTCTACTCCAGTGCACTCTAGAGTCCAGTGTACTGCAGTCTTGTCTACTATGCTTTACTCCAGTTCTCAGTGTACTGTACTCTAATCTACTCTAGTCATCTTTGCTCTACTCTAAAAGGATTCCCATCCAAGCCCGCCTGCCGACACAGCCTTTTATATATTATTCCACACTTTTTATTCTTATTGTAGGTAGCCACTTTATGGATTAGTTCATAAACAGGAAGGCCGCCCCTCGAATAACCTCCGCGGGCGCACACGCGTGTACCGCCGCATAAATGTAATAGAATCATTTGCACCAGCACTCTCAATCCCGTTCCGTAATTTATGCGGATTGAATAAGTGCCGTATTGTGGAAAAGCGCGAGTGGACCAAACACTCATTTGTCACCTCTAATAAATGTTGGAATGTAAATTATGAAGTTATGCTTCAGATGTAAATGCACTTTGTTTCAGTCTCTTAATGCAGAGGCCCCCTCGCCAATACATTAAGAGAGTGAGTGAGGTCGGCGGAGAGAGAACATAAAAATTCAGTCTGTTTTCACAATCAATAATAAGCTCAAAAAGGCTCAGATGGAGGAACATTATGAAATATTTGAAGTCGACTTCATAAATTATTGCTGGAAAACTGGCATGTACACTAAAATGTAAATACATTAATGTTATTAATAATGAAGTGACTAATAGTTCTATCAAGACTGTAATAGCTGTTTAATAGAACGTGACAGCAAGAATATATTGCACTTCGCTCTCTGAGATGGGACCGCGTGCGACATTTATCAGCGCTCGTTCAAATACACTATTTTGATTATTTTGTTCGACTAATTGCCCGCCCCCCCTTCAAACCCAACATCTTGCCCCCTCAAAGGGAGAAAACCAGTAATAGATATTAATTAATACGTGTCACTTTTAACCAGTTTGATGAAAAATAATGTGGAGAAGATGCTAATAGGCTTCTTGTTTCTCTCTGTGTGGCGCTGGGAGATTACAGCTTTAACAAGCCAATCAGGAATCAGTCAAGTGAGCTGCATTATGGCATATAAAAGTTCTTCTAGAGTGAACGAGCTCTGTAAACGTACAGGAAGTCGTGGAAAAACGGTAATATGACCATTTGCGGTTGTTGTGATGTGCATGTGTTTTGATATGAGGGTGTGCAGGCACCTGTTGCTGCCCCTTTTGTGAGCACTAGGGGCTGCTGGAGACTGTATTATAGATCTGTACCTGCTTCCCTCAGAGTAAATCCCCTCCGAGGGCCTGTAACTATGCATTTTATAGGTCTCAAAAGGACAAAGGCGCTGCTTGAACTTGCTTATATAAAATCGCAGTTGCCTCTGGGCTCTAGTAAGCGCAGTATTGTTGATGACGACTATTTGCCGTACCGACTGAATCAGGTGTGCAGTACGATGAAAAAAGTACTTCGGTGTCCGTCTGAGGACTCGCATGTATCCGTTTAAACCACCGTTTTTATTCTTTATATCAACAGGAGCCCAGTCTTAGATTAGTGCTGTATTATTAACACTTCTCACAAGTCAGACGAACAGTGAGAAACAGGAACCCGCATGTATCTGCTAGCTGCTGGCAGCCCTGCCAAACACCTGGACCAGCGGCCCGAGGGCTTTAAGTGTTGTGACAACAAGAGAATGGCAGACAGGCCTAAACACTCAGTATAGGCGGTAAGTGTGGCACATGTCACCATTTTGGGTGGGCTGCCTTCTTAAACAGCGACGGTTACTTCTGCAGAGAAAACAGGTTGTGAGAGTTGTAAGCAGCCTTTTTGTCTAACATTAAATGTATGACTTGAAAAATATAGATTGTTGCTGAAAATCATAATTTACTCTTTCTCATTTTGATTAAAAAAAATCATGACTTATTTTCTATCATCACAAAAGGACAAATTTTAAAGAATGTGTTGGTTATTTTTCCCCCATGAAATTACAATAAATAGGCACTAAAGAATTTTTGCTTCAGAAAAGATGAAAAGAGTCAAAAGTGACAGTACAGACATTTCTGATATTGCAAAAGATTCATGTTTTAAATAAATACTGTTCTTTTGAACTTTCTTTTCATGGTTCCACAAAAATATTAAGTAGCACAACTGTTTTAACATTAAAAAAACGAATTAATTTTAAGAAATGTTTCTTGAGCACCAACTCAGCACATTAGAATGATTTCTGAAGAGTCATGTGACACTGAAGACTGCTAAAAATTTAGCTTTTCCATTACAGAATAAATTACATTTTAAAATATATTAAAACAGAAAACATTTACTTTAAATTGTAATAATATTTTACAATATTATGTTTTTTTTACAGTATTTTTAATCAAATAAATGCAGTCTTGGTGAGCATAAGGGACTTTTTTCGAAACATTATAAAAAAAAAAATTCTTACCAACCCTGAACTTTTGTACCGTAGTGTATGATCGTGATTTTTAATTATTATTATGTAATTCTCAGCATGTCAAAGATGTCTTTGAGATGAGATTGACTTTGATTATCTGAAAATTTTAATTACATTTTCAAATATCTACTAATGCACGTCTTATTTTAAATTGTAGTAGTATTACTTTGTATTCTTTAAAAAAAAAAAAAAATTATTCAGTGTATTCAGCCTAGGTGAGCATAAGAAAAATGTCCCTGACCTTTTGAACGGTAGTGTGTTTTCTCAATTATGATTCAATAAGCTTTATTCAACGTGCTTGAAAAAAATCCTTCAAACCATTTTGAAATTGAAATTTATAAATCACATGAAAGCTGAATAAATAAGCTTTCCATTGATGTGTGGTTTGTTAAGATAGGACAATATTTAAAAAGCTGGATGGTACAAAAAAATTGAAATATTGAGAAAGTCATCTTTAAAGTTGTCCAAATAAAGTTCTTAGCAATGCGTACTACTAATCAAAAATTCATGTTCTAGAGCCGATGCATTTTGTATCCCAAAGACGAAATAAAGAGACACACAGTTTAGAACAGCAGGAAGTGTAAATTAATGCCAGAATTTTAGTTTTTGCATGAACTATTCCTTTAAAGGAGTTGAGGAGAGAGCAAGAGAGAAGGACAACAGTCCCGTGGGACTCAGCAGAGAGGTATTGTCATGTGTTTTTCTCAGTCAAGGTCGGCAGGAAATGTCAGAGCAGGTGTGTGTCTGTCAGTGAGTGGCCTGCCAGCGCAGCCCCTGGGCTCCAACACGCCATGCTGTGACACTGGAGCAGGACTCACACTCACACACACACACGTCTAGATCCTCATGCCCCATAAAGCCATCGCGGGTCACCTCCGGGCACAGCAAAGACTCACGTAGAGTCTCACGTATTGAGCACATATTGCATCCGATACTGCAACAAAGCGATTTTGGATTGTAATAACCCACGTGTTCACAAGTGTTGACTGTTTCACTTATTTACCCTCACCCTGTTTTAGTGTTTTTTTTTTTTTTTGTCAGTACAATGAGTGAGGTTCAGTATTGTTTTGGACCTCACTGACTTTCATTGTATTTTCAAAAAACTTGTCCTTTGTGCTTCACAGAAGAAAGAAAGTCATACGTGTTTTGCACAACACAAGAATGACAATTCTGACATCATTTATTCAATTTGGGGTGAACTATCCCTTTAAGGTGTGTCTATATGAAACTTCCCTTTGAAAGCCAGTCTGATCTGTCAATCTTGTTTGAACTTTTGCGTGTGATCAGATCCCTGCTTGCTCATTCTATTGTGTTTTGGTGTTTTTCATAGTTATTGTTGCTTGGGCAGGGTCAAGAGGGTTTTTACGCAACTGAACTGATTTATACACAGGTTTGAGAACAGGGCTGGGTGGCACCATCGTACCGCAGACATGCTTTGGGCAATTATGCAGTAAAACCTGTACATTCTGGCTGAACCTTTAGAAATGTACGATTATTCTCGCAGACAAGCATTTCTCAGATTCTGTGGCTTCAGTTGAGTAACAGCAATTCTCCATATGAGTCAACAAGCATAAATCACTCTGCCACTCTTTTATTTTCTACCCCATTCCAAACCATTTTGCAAGAAAAACAAAACAACTTTTTTTTTTTCTCAGTGCAGTTTCAGTCAGTGTGATAATTAAAATGTTCCAGTTTGTTTGGATATGCTAAATTAAAACTGGAAACCTGAATTGTTTTATTAGTTTCCTGTGCCGCTGTGGTTTGAAGACAGTTTAATCTCATTGGTGGATTAAACACTGTAGAACTCTTCTCAGTCATGTGACCCTATTTGTGGACTGAGTATCTCTTTAAATGCGAGCTCCATTGTCATCTAATCGTTCTTGACAGCTCTGACTATCACCCAGCCTGGGAGGCCTGTCGGTTCGCTCGGACGAGCCCGGTTGTTGCTCAGCTTCCCTTTGAAGCCAGTAGATGGTGGTATTCATCTTCTGAGATGTTCCCAGAGAGCCGTGGGAGGCCAGGTTGCCCTGTCTTTGTCTCTTTCCTTGTCTGATCTTACTTCTTTAAACTTTCTCCTTCTTACACAGACTGTATCTACCCTGCCGTGTGTTTTTGTTACACTTGACACGTAATTTTTGCGCTCTCCATCCTCAGAGTAATTGAGAGGAGGGTCATCGAGCAAGAGGGTCACACCACCAATTCTTCCTCTTTTTGAAGACCGCAAAACTGTTGATCCGTGACACGCAATAAGCATCCCGAGCTATTGAATGCAAGCCGTCGTGAGATGATAATGTCACCGGAATGTCACAATCTGTCTGCCGGTGGCGTGGCCGTCCTCTTTCAGTGTCATATTGTGCTTATGCCTAATCAACTAACCACCGGCAAGCACATTTCCCTTCCTTTTAATTGTCGACGTACTACATCTCTCAGCTAGATGTTGGTGCAAAATTGTACACTTTGAGTTTGTAAGTGTGTGTGATTGTAGGTGGGCGTCTGGAGCGGCAAGGGAAGACACTCGTCAGGGTTATGGCAGTTGTAGCTGACAAGAAGGCTCTTCCTTCGTCTCCATAAACCCTGCGTTGTGCGGTTTGGACACGAGTGCGGCGTTGTTGCCATTGGTGCTGTTTTCATTTTGCTTCAATTAGCTAATTGGATGTGAAGGGTGGTAGTGTCTCTGAAAATGAAGGACAAGGATCTAGCGTCGGGTTTAAGACCGCCTTTGTGTTTATCTGCGAGCCGGATCGCAACGTGTTATTAGGATGTGCCACTAAGTCATGATAGGCTGCTATTAATTTGTGCTCTGTTTTCTTTAGATTGTCTTAAAATTGGCTGTTTGGGGGTTTTTCCTCAGGTTTTGTTATGAATTGCAGTGGCATTGAATATGTGTGTGTGTGTGTGTGTGTGTGTGTTTACGCCCTGCTCATTTGCAACTCAGAGACATTTTGCACGGCCTGTCACCGAATGTCATCATTGACTGTAAAAGTAGAGAAAAAAAATGCCTCAAATTACAGGAAAGCAGCACTGCATTAAAGAACAAAGAGGATCGATGGCAGTACATTAAACTTTATACAATTGGGGGGGGGGAATCAACTAATTAAAATTGATTACTCTTGCTTTGTAAAAGTGTTTCTGAATTAAATTATTGTATGAAAACATTTTGACCAATTGTGGAGCTGAGGAAGTATCCATTACTGGATTACTGCTGGAATATTTGCGGTGAGCCGGGCTAAGTACTGTTTTTTTCCCCTCACTGCCGAGTCCAGGGGCCACAGTTTCATCTTTCTGTCTCTTTCTCTCTCGTACAATCATTTTTCATGTTTTTTTTTCGTAGAATGTCCAAAAATAATGGTAAAAAAAAAAATCAAGTAATCATTTTTAAGATAAATTTGATGCTTAGACTGCAAGATTACTGTTTATTTTATTAAGTGTTATTATTCGTTAAGCAATATTAAATTAAATTAACTGCCAAAAACTCATTTTTTAGTCACAAATCACATTAAATCTGCCATATGAACAATTCTGCTTTATAACAAAAGCCTCTAGTATACACATTTGACACTTTGTCCAAAATAATGATTTAAAAACCCCCTCAAGATTCTTGTGTAACATTTGTTATTTTTTTATTAAGCAGGTTATTGTCAGCACTGTGGGCATATTTTTCTCTCTCTCCCTGAACAGATTAAATTAAATCAACCTCAAAACTGGCTTTTTGTCACAATTCTTTTAAATATTTTTTAGCTGTATGAAGAAGTTTAATATCGAACGGCTCGTTGAGCTGGCGAAATGTGTCGGATGTGTAATTCCGGCACCACAGCCGCTTTGGCTCTCTCATTAGCGGAAACAAATGATCACATGTGAAAGCTGGACATATCTCCCAACAGTTAATAATAACGATTAAGATAAATTTGCCCCACATTAACAGAAATGTTTCCAGCAAATGCTCCGCTTTACCGTGTTCTATTGATTTACATGTTAAGAGGAAATATTTCAGGTCTGTAATCGAAAGTATTGAGTACTAGTTAGGCTAGTGTTACAGATTAGGCTGGGCTGAGTGAGGCAAGTTGTTGGCAAACGTCTGTGTTTGTTGAGCGCATGTGCCTCTGTGTGTGTTCAAATGTGTGTCAGTGCTGCTATAAACCTTTATACATTTGTGAGTGTGTTTTAATATGCGACCATGAACCACAAAACCAGTCTTGAGTAGCATGGGTATATTTGTAGTAATAACCAACAATACATTGTATGAAATTATAGATTTTTCTTTTATTCTAAAAACATTAGAATATTAAATAAAGATCATGTTCCATTAAGACATTTGGTAAATTTCCTATCATTAATATATCAAAACTTAATTTTTGGTTAGTAATGTGCACTGCTAAGAACTTCATTTAGAAAACCCTCAGAGTTTAAAATTTTCAAATATTTGTATCTTGGCTAAATATTGTCATATCCTAACAAACCATACACCAACAGAAAGCTTATTTGTTCAACTTTCAGATGTGTAACTGGTTTTGTGGTCCAGGGTTAAATATGTGAATTTTTCACATTAACCAATAATAATAATCTGGTTCATGAGAAGTTTTACGTTTATTCATTTATGCATTCCTAAAATTTCTTTATATTATCATAGGTAACACTTTACAATAAGGTTCATTAGTTAACATTATTTAACTACATTAGTTAACTTGAACTAAGAATGAACAATACTTCCACAGGACTTATTAATCTTAGTCAATGTTAATTTTAGCATTTACTAATGCATTAATAAATCAGAAGTTGCGTTTCTTAACATTAATGCACTGTGAACTAACAAATGAATGAACAAACAATGAACAACTGTTTTTTTTATTTACTAACACTAAGGTTAATAAATAGTGTAATACATGTTTTGTTCATTAATTGTTAAAACATTAACTAATGTTAACAAATGGCACCTTATTGTAAAGTGTTACCAAAATATTTTACTATATTATAATTTTGTTCATTTCAATCTCAGCCTCTCTTGTGCAAGTGAAACGGCATGATATGCTGTTAATGTGATGAATTTGAAAACTAATAATGTTTTACAAGATTCCCACAGTTCTGGAAATATCATGGAAATTCATAAGTGTGGTTTCCAGGCCTGGAAAACTCATTGAAATTAATGCAGTTTTACATGATTATGTGAATATCTATAATCAGTATAGTTTTTAGTTATTTTAGCCTTATTCTGAAGTATTTATTTGACTGAAATTTGGCTTTTGTGAGTTTATATAAATAGTCAAAAAGAACAGAACAGTCATGAAAAAATCATTGTCTCCCGGATTCTAAATCTTGTCCGCAAGGCTTTGGTTTGTACATACTTTTACAAATTTTAAACCTTTGTAGATCACATAAAATTTTTAACTGTCCTTTTCTCTCCTATTGTATTTTTTTGTTTTGTTTTGTTTTGATGTTAAAATTCGTTGTGACCTTTAAGTCGTCAAAGTTCAGAACATTCATAAAAAAATTGCCTCCACCGTGATTTGAATATCAGCACTGTAATCGCGGGTCTCTGCGCTCAATCCACTCGCAGCACATGGAAAATGTGTGTCGCTCTACTTTGTCATCAGTAATGGCTCTTTTTGCATATATCTATTTATCACGAATGTGACCTTTTGAAAGTGGATTTGGTTGCATAAGGAAGATGGGTAAAGGCATAACTGACTGAGATATTCCCTTTTCATGCACTTTTTTCAGTAGTTCAAAGTCGTAAACAGACCGCACAGTTATGGTGAAGACAGATCGGAGTGACTGCTAAGATTTTTGTGATTATGATGAGGGGCACACAGAACATTTTAAAGGGATAGTTCACCCAAAAATAAAAATTCTGTCATCATTTACTCACCCTCATGACGTTCCAAAGCGGTATGGATTTCTTTCCTCTGTGGAAAACAAAAGAGAAAAGCACATTGTTGTTTTAGTTCCCACTAGTATTTATTGCATGTATGATTTTTTTTTTTTTCTGCAGAAGAAACGGGTTTGAAACTATACTTTTAAGGTCAGCCATAAAAGATCAAATTCTCCATAAATCTCAATAGGGAAAAAAAGCAGCAAAAACGGGCTAAAACGCTGCTTTATGAAGTATGGTAGTAAAGGTAAAGGTTTATTGATGTATGTAATGTCTGTGTCGTGTGGGTGTGGAGTTGATCAGTAAGAATCGATTTCATACAGCTGTTTTAGATGAACTCTCTCTCTCTCTTGTGCACACGCGGTTCATGCTCGACTGTTCTCAGTGGGCTCTCTTCGATAAAGGTCATTTAAAGCGGAAGTTGTCATAATTAGAAGGGCATTTTAAGATCTAATTATAAAAGATTAAAAACACCATTTTGTGCATCAACCCATCAGGAGTTGAAAGGAATCTGACTGCATGGAAACCCGCGTTGCAATTTCATAGAGTCGGAGCGCTTAAAGCGTCCTAGATATCCATCTATGTCATGGAAACATTCACGAGAGAGGTTAATTAATATAGAAAGTCGACTGCGATCTCTTTCTCCCTCTCTCTTCTTCTGAAACCATTGTTTTGTAGGAATCTGAGACCAACCTAACACAATTGGATCAGTGTCTATTAGGCCTTTATTATATCAGGGGTGCTTCTTCACAAATGTACAGGGCAATTTGAAATGAATTGATTCACGCTGAGACTGGATCCCCAGACCTGCTAATGATTTCCTTTTAGCTTCCTTTACCCTTTGCTTTTAAGTGCCAACTGATGGCCCCCACCTTCTGCTGCTGTAGCTCTTGTCCTTTCTCACGGAGCGGTCATTACTGTCAACAGTCCTGTAGCTTAACGTCAGACTCGTGTACTGTCAGACATACATTTTGCTCTGTAACTTCATTTACACAGCTCTTTTTAAAGTTTGTGCATGATTTGGGCCTAAAGTACCTACAGTGTGAATGTTATTTTAGTTTCTAATAGAAATAACCACTGCAGTACTTTTTTAAACACTGTTTGCTGCTAGATTTTCCCAGTTATGTTTTCACCAAATGCATTTACAAAAATGTAGGAAATTTACGTTTACATTTTAATGCTTTATTTTACATTTTATAGCCAATTTATGTCACTAATGAAAACTGGATATGGAACTAGAAATCTGCTTTCAAAATGTAGTTTTGTTCATTTCTTTTACGTTGTTATTATTATCACTAAAATGGCAAAAGTAAACCTGGTACACTCTTTGCTAAAGTCTTTGTTTTAAATATGCACTTAAACACTACTTAAAATATCTTCAAATATCCACCGTCTTTTTTTACTATATTCTCCAGGTGTTAAATACTCCTCTAGCTCTTCTACTTTCGTTATTTGTATTTAAAACATTCGTTTTTGGGGAGTTCCATGCAAATGTCAACCTTACCATGGAAAAAATAGTTTTTACCAGAGGTTTTTACTATACAGATAGCTCGGATGTCAACATTTGGTGGTTCAGATGTGAGGTCTCCCTTAATTTTTAAAGCTTTTTTTTAATTATTTTTAGTGCATGATTTTTCCATTGTCTGGTAAATGCTATTTTCAGGCTTGTGAATAACATTACAGTATATATTCCTCATAAATAGACACATTAAAATGAAATATAAAGTAGCCGTTATATGTTCTGTGAAGAGCTATCGCTTTTCTATTATTGCGTCTGGTTTGTGCATTTTAATTCACAGAAATCCTACAAAGTATGTAGTCTCTCAAAAACTGTCCTTTGTCACATCCATAATGTGTGATTATTTCCCTTTATTAAAATTGGAAACTCATGCATGAACTGATATCAGCAAGGGTTTATTAAAATATAAACACATAAAAAACCTAACACAAAAAGTCGCATCCATAACGCTGGATTTGCCCTTTACCAATTATTTTATAAAATATAATTATTTAATAATATATATTTTATTTGTTTATTTCATATTTATAATATCATGCATTGTATTTGACACTTTTGACCACTTTTGTGATATTAAAATAAATCCTTTTCTTTCCCCTTCATCCACGACTGATTTAATCGTGTTGGGTTTAATAGTTCCTTTGTGGATGTGTGTTGCCTTTAGCAAAATAATATTTCCCTGTTTGACCTATTTGCAAAATTTGCCAAGGAAGTCTTCCTTCTCATATCTGCTAGTTAAATAGCAGCATTTATAAGCGAAGCTTCCTCTTTAATTTTTACAGTTTGGAATTTATTATTTTTTTCACGAGCTGTTTTATGCTTTTAATATAGGAAAAATAAACCAATAATCTGATCAGAATTCACTGGTTGTTCTCAGAATGTCATTTCTAGGGTAAGTAAGATCAATTCAGGTAACTTTTGACATGTCAAAATTTGGTGATTTATCTAATTTCGTCCTGTACTATAGAGCAGATATTGAACTTTTAACTTGTTTAAAGGAGAGTAAAATGAAGGAAGCGTCATACGAGGTCCCTAATAGGACATTTATGTTTCTTTCCCGATCGATATCATCACGTTAAGGGGAACGACCACCTCCTCCAAATTTAAGGCAAGCGCGAGGCAAAAGTGCTCTGTTAAAACTCGGTCCGATCCAAACTCAATAACGGACACGGCGCGATTTGCAAGACCTTGTCCAGTCATCATGTTCACGGCAGGCATGTCTCCAGACGTGGCCCTTAATGTTGCTTGGCCCCTATGATTGAGTTTTCACCACTTTTTAGGTTGCACCTGACACTTGATCATTCATCTCATTTGTAAAGATTATCGGTTAGAACAGGGAGCACTTTCCGTGCATTAGCAATTTTAGCCTTACAAGAAACACTAGAAAATAATGGTTGATTAACAAAGAGTATTTACTGGTATTCAGCAAAGAAACACGCACCCACCTTTTTAATTTGAGTTAATATTTTGCTTGGCAAACCAAATGTGCCTTGTACTGACATGCAGTGATACAGCTCTCCCCCTTAAAAGCACGATCGCGTGCTGCTACCTTATACGACAACGAGGGTGATCTATACGTCAATAAGTAGACAAGACTAAAATCTGTGCAATGTGGTTATAATTGATTGAGATGTCTGGGTGGAACTTGCATAAAGCAGCCGTGTCATCTGCAAAGAAAAGCACTTTTCTTCTCCCTGAAGAACAGACGTAACACTCTTGAAAAATAAATGGACATCGCCCTCATTTGTTATCCCACTTTGATCCCATCTTTTAGAGAAGTGTTTACAAGAATGCCGTGCCCCTTCCATCCAAGTAAAAGCTAGTCTCAATCACAAAAAGGAGTCGTATTTCAAGCCGAGGAGCTGCGATTTTGACCCCTTTGTCTTTATAATCTTAAATGAAACATCCCTGCGCTTGTTTTTTCCGCTGGCGGTGACTCAATTGAGAATTTTCTTTTCCTGTAAAATGTGATTTACTGTACGCCGAACGTGCCTGACATCGTTTTTGTGCGGTGAATAAAGGAATTGATGGTTTATGCCGTTTACGTGGTGTTTATAGAGCGGGGAAAGAGCGTTTCAGGATTGTAAAAGGCGCTTATTGTGTCATTCTGCAACAACTCAGAAACCTCATCCATTCTCTACTAATGTTAACTTGTGATTCACGTTTGAAGATTTCCCAGAACTGAGCTGAACTTGTTCATTTATGAAGCGGGAGTGGTTTTAGTGTGTTTGACTATGTGGACTTATGCAATTTTTCTTGTCATTAGGTTTCCAGGTGACTAAATTTAATATGCCTTAAGCTTATATATAGCACGGTATATATACAAGATGTCGAATTGGGCATTCGCCCAGTTTGCGACTTGTGTAAGAAATTTTTGAGCGTAAAACATATTTTATTAGAATGTCCAAAAATATACATTTTTAAAAAGGTCTCACCCGGAAGATTTTTTAAATTTTCATTACTGATTAAATTGAAAGATTCTATATAATTTTCATCAGTACTATTGGTGTAACCTGTATGTTTTTGTAAAGTGATTTTCTTTAGCATTGTAAATGATGTATTTAAATGATACTGCTTATTTTGCCATGAATATAGCCATTGGTGCTGATATGACTTTAAAACAAATAAATGTAGCATGGTCAGAAATAATTTGTGGGGCAAAAATGGCACCTGAAAATGATAAAAAATACCAGCAAAAGTGAAAATTTAGGGCCAAAAATAGGATTAAATTTTTTTTACGTTTTAGGCCAAGTTACTTTTTTTTTCTAATGCAAAATGTTGCATAAATATGTTGTTGATTTTATTGTTAAAAATAATTCTGCATATTGAAATTGTAATAAATTAAATTACTAAATTAAATGAATGTAGCCACTGGTGCTGATATGGCTTTAAAACATAAATAAATGTAGCATGATCAGAAATAATTTGTGGGGCACAAATGGCACTGAAAATGAGAAAAATACCAGAAAAAGTGAAAATTTAGGGCCAAAAATAGGATTACAATTTTTTTTTTATTTTAGGCCAAGTTACTTTTTTTCTAATGCAAAATGTTGCATAAATGTGTTGTTGATTTTATTGTTAAAAATAATTCTGCATATTGAAATTTTAATAAATTAAGTTACTTAATTAAATGAATATAGCCATTTGTGCTGATATGGCTGTAAAACATACATAAATAAATGTAGCATGGTCAGAAATAATTTCTGGGGCACAAATGGCACTGAAAATGAGAAAGATACCAGAAAAAGTGAAAATTTAGGGCCAAAAATAGGATTACAATTTTTTACATTTTAGGCCAAGTTACTTTTTGTCTAATGCAAAATATTGCATAAATGTCTTGTAGATTTTATTGTTGAAAATAATTCTGCATTTTGAAATTTTAATAAATAAAATTACTTAATTAAATGAATATAGGCATTGGTGCTGATATGGCTTTAAAACATAAATAAATGTAGCATGATCAGAAATAATTTGTGGGGCACACATGGCACTGAAAATGAGAAAAATACCAGCAAAAGTGAAAATTAGGGCCAAAAATAGGATTACTTTTTTTTTTTTTTTTTTTTTTTTACATTTTAGTCCAAGTTACTTTTTTTCTAATGCAAAATATTGTATAAATGTGTTGTTGAATTTTATTGGTAAAAATAATTCTGCATATTGAAATTTTTAATAAATTAAATTACTAAATTAAATATTTTAACAATCCATTGAAATGAAATGATGACATAAATGGCAAAATAAATGAAACTGTGTGACAAATGGATAACACAAAGTGTGTTTTTGTTTATGGTTAGAAAAATACCCCTTTGTAAATATAAAAGAAGAAAAAAGGTTAATTCCTGACACTAATATAGAAATCCAAAAATGTCCTTACCCTGTGAGTAACAACTTTGCAAAGATCATGTTTACCGTAAAATGTTGTCCCTGATGTGTTCTGAAACCAGGTGTGACTAAGGTTGTGTTGTTAGCTGACTCTGACTCAGTTGTGTATGTATATATATATATATTTTGAAGACAAATGCGGCCTGCCTGCTTGCTTATTCCAATTATCGGAATCATAATCTCATGCCGTTCCCTAAATCGGCAGTGCCCCCCTTTCGGTCTTCCGTCTCCATCGAACAAAGTCAAAGTTGTTCCCCATAAATTGAAGCTGAAATCAATATGATGTGTTTTTGAAAGGAAAAGCGGGTCCCCGACTCACTCTGTCTTGATTTGTCGCCGCAGAATTATACAGCTGGCCCGACTATTACACATTCTTCTCAGCCTATTTTCAAAATGCAATCCTTTTGGATTGAAACAGGTCTTTAGTATATGCAATGCATTACCTAAAACGGATTACCACAGACAGCGCTCTCAATCACTTTTTATCTTTTGCCGCTTAAAGAAAAAGAACAGTAATCAAAACCTTTCAACCTATTAGAGGGATGACTTTTACAATTGAATCACAGGGACCACAGGTGCGATAACGAGGCGGCTCGGCTTTATCCTTGAGTGTGCGTTTCCCCCCCTATCTCCAGATGTTATTTCATGTTTATCTGTTCTTTAAAAGCACCACTTCAGAGGCCGCACTTCAAATTCATGCCATAATGGTGTTTGAGGAGGAGACCCTTTTTTAATTCTAGGAGAAGCAAGCTAAAGTGGCAGATCAAGGTGCATCTCGAAGGAAAACGCGCGGTGGAATCGATGGAGAGCGGCGCTGCACTTCCGACTACACGTGTTCTGATGATATTTAATTTTCTAGTGCATTAACACTCAGTCATTACAACATGCAGCCTAGGTGATTTGATCATAATGCATTTTCTTCTTTAAGAATCGCTGAAGTTTTTAGCCAGGTATTCTGCCGTTATTAGATACAGATGGGCACTTCAGCATTAAGTATAGATTTTCAGTCCCTGCTCACTTAAGGCTAGGAGTTTGTCTTAAAGAGGATAATGGCAAATTAAACTCCATACCCCATTTGTTCAGCAAACCTTGATGGGATAATTTTATAACTGCTGATTCACTCATTTCCTAGATTTATCTCTAAAGTGGTTTGGTGGTCTGGCCTCTATATACTTATTGGGAGGGGGAGGGCTGTTTTATAAGTTCCTGTTGTTGGCTGATGATATACCTTGGGGAGTTGGAAATGTACAATAATTCAGCCGCCTTGCAAGAATTCCCGAGTCTTCCTCTCATTTCCAGTGAAGTTAATTTACTGATGACTTTCTATTATACTGATGAGCTCATTTCACGCTGCAAACGTAAGATGTCTTTGTTTTTTTTTTTCCTCTCTTCGCAGATTGCCACGGCAGTCAGATTTCTACAAAACCAGCAAGTTCGTCAAAGCCCCCTGGCAACCAGAAAAGCTTTCTTGAAGAAAAAAGGTAAGCGTCATCAGTACGTTCATGAACCTAGTGTAAAACATTACATTTTTACAGGCGGAATGGATACGCGATGGCTCACTTCCAAGACTTTGACCTTAAATTTAACCAGCTGAATGCTTTCGTTATTCATTTCAAACATGAGTGGAATCGGTTTAGTAAAGAAAGCCTTTTTGCAGCGTTAGGTTAAAAAGACAGTTCGCCTTAAAATTAAAATCTTTTACACATCCTTGTGTCGTTCTAAACTCCTTAGACCTTCCTTCTTCTGTAGAACGCAAAAAGAGAAGCTGTGAAGAATGTTCATGCTGCTCTTTTTACATATTTACAATAAAAAGTAAATGAGGACTGATGCTGTTCAAGTGCTCCAAAAAAACTCCAAAATGGACAAAAAAAGCAGCATTTTAAGTGTTTTACTTCAAGCCATATTGTAAGTTTATGTAACAAATTGAAATCGTTATTCACTGAGATTTGTTGTTTGACAAGCCATGGTCACTGTCTACTTTCAGTGGGCCTCATTCATAAAACTTAAATATGTGGGTAAATTCCAAGTAATTTGCAAGTAAAACAGACCTTCCCTAAAACTCACCTCCAGTGAGGTCTACTAAAGTGCTTTGAATCATAAAGCGTTATTCTGTGTTGTTGTAATTTCAACAAAAACAGGAAGACAGGGCAGGACATATATAGCAGCCTGTATATCACAGGTTGGGCCAGAGCTGTTGAGCTGGGTAAAACCGCATTTAATAGCATACGACAGCCATCTCATCCATGTCGCATTATCTATATTTAAAATAGCATTCTGTGTAGAATTCAAATGTGTCCGATACGTTTTGTGGTCTGTGCCGACTTACGCATATGACACAGCGTGAAACGAGACTTCATTCACCCAGTGTAAATGTATACTTACTCTGTCTGAATCATTTCCAATCCCCTATATAGTGCACTATGTGCCATTCATCGTACAAAAAAATGCAAGTTCTGTGAACAAGTAAGCGATTTCAGCCGCAGATTCAGCTTCTATTTATAGTGTAGGGGGCGGGACGCTTTGGATTCTAGAGAGCATTTGATTGGACAGAAAGTTTGATGAGAAGCTGAAGTGCAGGGTAATGTAATCAAAAGCGTTGATCCATGTTGGCGGAGGTGAGAGACTATAATAGGGTTGTGCCGATAGACGGTAGTATCGTGTATCGATGATAGTCAGAGATACGGCCTGTTGCTGATGCCTTTGACAATAGCAAGACGATTATTATTATTATTATTCGTCAAAAATAGACTAGGCGCCTTTTTTTTTTTTTTTTGAAGTGCATAAACTCGCGCTAGGCTAGTCAGAGATGATGTTCTTTGATAATGTTAATGTTCTTTACTGGTTTTCGGAAATGTAAGCATTAGTAACTTGTTACTAATTAGTAATTAGTAACAATGTTTCTATTAAATTATCATGTTAAAGACAAATTAAGTGATATTGAAAACATTAGGTTGTGTTTAGCCTTAGGAGCCATTCACATATCGCACCGTATCAAGTTCGTCGTATTAAGTTCGTTATTTCAAATGCAGACGCGTGGCAGCCGCGCTCATAATGGAAGCGATGCGGTCGCGACGAGCTCAGTTTTTCCAGGCGTGTCCATGCTGCATCAAGATAAAAACATCTCAACTTTTCAGAATGCCGAAAGCACACCGTGGGTCATGTGACAAGAACCAACCAATTAGCTTCATCCTTTCCCGTAACAACACTGAAAGTTCAGCCAAGATGGAGAAACAGCTGATCATAGCTGTACAGGGATAGCCATTTTTAAATAAATTTAGTAGCAGAGCTACAGCAAGCGATTTTTAGTGCTTGAAATCCATTTGCTGAAACTTCCGTGTCTTCATTGAGAGCGCAGGTCATGGTTGCTTAGCAATGGCAGCAATGCCATGGGAGCACAAGCTACAGAGCGCTTTGGAAAGAAGGCGATAGCGGCGCACTTAGCTTTTTCCACGCGTTTTTAGGCATGACATGTGAACTGGCCCTTATGCTGGTGCTGGTTCACTTTCTGTTAATGAAACTAAGTAAGTAGATAATTAGATAAATTAGCATGACAGTATCGTGTATCTGCGATCTCACAGGCTGACGATAGGACAATATAAAATTTAGAACATCTCCCAACACTAGACTGTAACTTTTGAATGCGTATATATTCTAAATGCGAATTTTGTCATTTGGTTTGGAGCACATTAGCTCATAAATAACATTAAGGCTAACATATTCATACTAAAAGACAAAAAACTTTTTCTTTTTTTTGATTTCATGGGGACTTTAAAAGACTAAAAGGCCATATGCCAAACAATAAATATTCAATTAACATGTGTCCACCAAAGTGTTTTTAGCCAGCTGAAAAATTCCATGCATTTTTCTAAAAAGCTGGTGGTGCTTGAGAACGTTTTTCCAGCTGAGATGCTTTGGTTGGTGTGATCCATGGCAGTAACGTATTATTAGTATCACGTTTTGAAGAATATTACTTAATATGAAAAAGCAGTAACCAATAATATTAACTTGTCCATTGTTATTTAGTCGTTGTACAAGTAGAATGGTTGGTCAGTGTAGTATTTGTCTCACCCTTCTTCCATTGATTGGATGACTGGGTATAATGTGACATTGAAAAACACTGCATTGTACCCAAAGTTGAACAGTTACTAACTCTTAGCAACCCAAAAAAAAAAAAAAAAAAGCAAATGAACTTGTAAAATATTTTTATGGCAGTGCATCAAAATTCATTGTCATCAGTTTGCCAAAAAGAACTCAGAATGTTTTACGCATCAATTACATATGTGATCCTAGACCACAAAACCAGTCTTAAGTAGTATGGCTATATTTGTAGCAATAACCAAAAATAAATTGTATTGGTCAGAATGATTAATTTTTTTGTTTTGTTTTTTTTGTGGTTTTTTTTATGCCAAAAATCATTCGGATATTAATTAAAGATTATGTTGATGACGATATTTTGTAAATTTCCTACCATAAATATATCAAAACTTTGATTAGTAGTATGCATTGCTAAGAACTTCATTTGGACAACTTTAAAGGTGGTTTTCTCATTTTTTATTTATTTTTTATTTTTTCAGATTCCATTTTTTCAAATAGTTGACTCTTAGACAAAAATTGTCCTATCCTAACCATACATCAGTGAAAAGCTTATTTATTCAGCTTTCAGATGATGTATAAATCTCAATTTTGAAAAATTGACCCTTATGACTGGGCTTGTCACATATGGGTCACATATGGTAGAGAGCAGATGTACATTTCTTTCATATTAACTAACATTTGAAAATTGACATTTTCATGAATTTGAAAGTTTACGCCATTACAAATGATTTACGTAAAAAATTGTTCTACTCGTTTTTTCGTAAGTGAGGCCCATTGCACGGTAAAGAGCAACTTGTACGTTCTGCTATACGTGTTTGACAGAAGAAAGAATGTCAAAGGTTTCGACAGAGTAAATAATGACACAACTGTCATTTTTTTTTTAGATGAACTATCTCTTTAAAGACAGCTCAGTTTTAGGGCCAGCATGTAGTCCAGTGGACTTTGGCCCAAGATTTTCACAGGATGAGATCATTGGCTTTTAGGGGTCAGAGGTCGAGGCCATTGTTGGATGCCCCGGAGGGTCAGGTAAGGGTCGATCGGGCTGCCGAGAGCTTGATCCCAGCTGTGTGGATAAATGACCTATCAGCTGGGACGCTTCTTTGGGATCCAGAAAATTAATATTGACAAACCCTCCTGCACTTTCAATGGAATTGTCAATTATGCTACCTCCCAGCATTTTAAAGCTTTTACTTAATTTAGCTGTTATCATAAATATTAAAGCACTGGAATGCATCGGAAAGTCTTATCGACCAGAGAAGTAACGTGTTGTGAGCATACATATGCATTCACTCTAAATTCAGAGCAGTTTAGGTATCAATCAATATGTGTGTTTGATGCATAACCCACCACTATCTCTCCTATGGCACAAACCCCTTTCAGATCAGATCACCGGCCTGAGTGTGTGCAGGATAGAAATCAATCCGTACACTGTATTTTGATCTTTTTCCAGAGATTTTTTTCAAAAGCCAGCACTGAAAATGACATTGTGATGTTTTAGCAAATCACTTTGAGGGCGGCAGTGATGGAAATCGAGAAGCACAATGTAATCTGTCTCACTTTATGGCTTATTTGAGTGTTTTGCAAGCAGGTCTTAAAACTTTAAAATCAGTCACATAAAATGACGATCACTTCGGCGCTGAAATGCATATCATTTTTTAAAATAAAATATAGTCCTTCACAAAGGTCAGATTAGTTTTATCTTGATTACATTTAAGTTTCGCAAGGTCAGCATTGTCCTTTATAACGCGATAACTCATCTGTCTCTGCACGCTATTGATAATTGTAAATCTTAGCAGCGCTGTGCTTATCTGACGTGACTTTTTTTCCCTTTAGGTTTTATTTAAAATGAAATTTGCTCTGTCGGGACTAATTAATGGTGAAGGCAGGTGGATTTGGCCTACGATGGTGCTAGTAGAGCTGCAGAGGAAAGCGAGCCTAATAGCTCCATGACCGGTGTAGGTAACTGGAGACAAAATCCATAGTTGCCGGCTGCTGTTGTTCACATCAGTGGCCTATTATGACGTCTCTATATCTTTAGCATTTTCCTCGGTCAGTACTTCTCGTTAGCAGTAGATCGGCTTCATTTATAATTCACAGCTGGGTTATGCGGCTTAATATGCTGGATGTTTATCATGAAATGTGGTTCTTTTCAATGTGAATGTGAAATTGTATCCAGTTCCAGGGATTTGCAGGTTTTGAACGCTATGCATCGAATTTGTGTTTTGTAACAAGCGCGTTTGGAGGTTCGAATGGATTTCTGAAAGGGGTCTATTGGTAAATTAAGCATTAATATACCAGTGTGCCACTGTTTCATGATAAGTCACCCCCCCACCCCTCCATGCCACCTAATGTTTGTAGTGTTCAATATGGTCCTATAATCCACATGAATGCAAAGGTTTCGCTATGCTACCTGAAAAAGATATATAATTCCCTATCTTTGAACATACAGTATAACTAACTAACTGACTCGCTAAATGAATAAATAAATATACTTTTTTTTTACAATAAACGTTCAGAGACATAGAGTTTGAAATTAATGAATGAATAAATAAATGAATAAATGTGTGATGAATACACTTTTTTTATTTATTTATTTATGTATTTATTTTTTGTTAGAAAATAAAGTGGGACCCAGAAGTCTTTTTTTTACTAATGCATACCTTTTTAATTACATTTTTTTTAATTATATTATTTTGTTTTGTATTATCAGCATTACAATTTGAGAGAGACTAAAATGAATGAATGAACGAACAAATAAATGATTAATAATAATAATATATGTATAATAAATATAAATTATATTTTAATTATTAAAAAAAATAATGAATACAATTATACACAAGTCAATTATTTATTTATTATTTATTTATTTATTTTACAAAAATGTACAGTTTTTACTAATGCATACCATTTTCATTACTATTTTTTATTATATTTGTTTTATTTTATTCATCAGCATAACAGTGCGAGTAATAATAATTATAATAATAATAATAATAAAAAAAAATAAAAATGTGTGTATAATAAATAAAGTATATATTAATTATTAAAAAATAATGAATAAAATGATACATAACTAAATTATTTATTATTTATTTATTTACAGAAATGTACAGTGGGGTCCAGAATTCTTGAAAACTTGTATTTTGTAATTACTTTTTTTTTTTTTTTTTTTTTTTATTTTTTTTTATTTAATTTTATTTAATCAGCAGAACAATTTGAGAGTTTAAAATAAATGTAATAATTAATAATATATAGAACTAAAACATAAATTAATGATTATTAATAAATAATGAATACAATTATATATACTGTATTAATTAAATTACTCATTCATTTATGAAAATGTACAGTGGGGTGCAGAAGCATTGAAAACTTTTTCTAATTACTTTTTTTAAACTGTTTTTTTATTATATAATTTTGTTTTATTTTATATTATCAGCATAACAATTTAAGAAAACAATTGACATGCATTTTAATATTTATTACTATTTGATGTGTCCCCCTTGCCACTCAAGCTGCAAGAATTTCCCAAGTTCATGTAAATCCTGATGTTCAGTGACTTTTGCATCCCATTGTGTTTGTGTTGTTTATAATTCGCATGAATCCGTTTTGTGTGTGTGTATAATGTATATTTAGATTGACTTTGACCTCTCCGAACAGCAAAACCAGGTTGTAATGGGGAACACGGTGAACTCAGGACTATCATGGCAATGTGCCCCCAGGGTGTGTTTGAACATCAATAGATCTATAGCTGGAAGACTCGGCCTTGTGCTATTGCTATTCTAATTTGATGTTGTATTTTTTATGCGGACATTTGGAGATCTTCGAACGAGGACACTATTTCCAGGTCACTAGGCTTTTAATTACCGACTCTTGTAACCGAGAGGTTATTGATAGAACTCAAAGCGCAAAGCTGTTTACAACCACAGCCGACGAGTTATCATCAAAGCTTCAAGTTTCATTTCTTTCGTTTCCTCTGCTCGCTCGTGCAATTTTGGGTGGGACGCAGCTGCTTACACCCCGAGGACGACTTTGCCGCGATATTGCCGCTTGTCACGTAGTTATGAAAATATGCTAAACATCGGAATAGACAACTATTCAATATCCTCTCAATGGACGTTCCCGACGGGACGATCAGACCATCAATCAGACAGCTTAATTAAGCCGGCATGATTTAGGAATGATTTGTGCGCACGTACAGTTCTGGGTTTTGGATTAAAGTCACAATGACCCTTTTGTTTTAATTGTGGATCGCAATCAGCAACCTTTTGTCAACATGCAAACGGTTTTTCGTTTTGCCTAGTCCCTCAAATGGCAGAGAAGTGCCGGCTTTAAAGTGAGCCGTCTGTAAATTTGCATGTGCTGGAAAATCGTCTTGTGTCAGCACGGAGCCATTTCTACTGAGCCTCACCTTCAACAATGTAATTATGTCACAATGTTGTATCACTCTGAAAGCAACTCGTGCAATTTGAAGGGTAGGAGGGAGACTAATCTAGAAGCAAAGTGCTGAGTAATCTTAAGCCAATTTCTCCTTATTAAATTTCTCCTGAAATTTACCATTTTCCCAGTGCCCTGCTGTGCTCACAGAAGCAATTTTAACACGCCGCTCGGTGTGTTGTTCCTGCAGTGTTTTCCGTGCCATTCCTGGAGTTTGCTCGAAAGTTTAATTTGATTAACGTCGTTCATATTAAAACGTGCCTTAAACGTGCTAGCCGAGAATGACCGATGGTGGTTATGAAGGTGACCTTTCATTTTCACTGTTTATTTCTAATACCTATTAATTAGGGATAGGGTTAAGCCAAGGTCATTGTAATAATTGCTAAATGCAGGCACAAATTCTTCAGTAGTAACTCGTCTTGATTATGTTTGGCATATAAGAGAGTTTTGTCTGTAATCCACACTGTAAACCATTTGTGCTTGGTTTTATCTTACATTTCTTTCTTTGCATTTCATATGTAAATACTTCTGATAAATGCTTTATGATGGGTTTTCCCAATGTTTGTTTTTGTTTTTTTTTATCTTGTGTATGTACAGTAAGCCTCAAGTACCCCTTTGTCAACCCCAAACCAGAAATGTGTTCCTTTTAACTCTCATTATACTAGATATAATTTAGCATTATCCTTAATATTATTAAAGTGGCATTATTACAATGAGTCACTTTTAAACTAAAAGCAATCAATACTGTGGGTGAAAAATAGACTCACCCAGTTGCTTCCTATCAAACTGAAGCAGTATGAGGAATATAGGCTAGAAGCTGTTATTTTATAACTGCATTTAGCTTGATATTGGTTGGTTTTATAGCTCGGGATGCTTGATGGGATGAAAATAGGAAAGAGGGATGTATTGTTGTGAAGTGTGAGATGAGTAAAGAGCACTGATGCAGAAACTGACCTCCAGCCACACAAATTGCCTAAATACAGCTATTATTGTTTTATTTCTTAAAAAAATTATAGGTATTAACTACCTACAATTACATAAAAAATATAATATTTAAAAACAAAAGTCATTTATATGCATTAAAATGTATTTATATGCATGCATGCACAGGGCTCTACAGTATGACTGAAAAATACTGCATGCGACTATGAAAAAATATTTAAGAGCACCAGTGCGACTGACCCGATCAGCATATTTGTGTTTGCGCTGAGGGGAGCTTCAAAGGTTTCTCCATGTTTTTGCAACATTGAGTAATGTATTACAGACATATCTCACAAATCCTTTCATAAACAAAGTGTAGAGAGAATGTAAATAAGAGATTCATTGTGCAGTGTAGAGAGCTTTGTTGATTACAATGGAACTTTGTGAGATCGCGATGAACTAAGATGAGTGACAGCTTTTAATGATTTTTAAGGGAGTTTGTAAATGAGATACTGATTTAATACAACAGTTAAGTAAACAAGACGTTAATATTAAGTGACTTGCATTGTCTGACTATAACACTATTGCCTGATTTTGATGTATTTTGTCATCAAAAATAGTTCGAAACAAGTCACAACTAAGCCGCTGCGCATCACAATTCAAACCCATCATTGTTTCGTTTATGGATGAATGGAACGTGCATTTTTAAACAAGTCTAGTGAGTCAATGATTCAATTTCCCATTCATAAAGACACTTGCTTTATCCCTGAATAAATCAGCCATTCGAATGAATCAAATGAATGAATGATTCAGTAATTATTCAGTGACTTGCCGCCACGTACTGGCAGATTTAGTTTAATTTTTAAAGTATCTTTTCAGTTATTTAAATCATTTAATATTTCATAATTTTAGATTTGAAACATTCTCAACATGAATTTATGAATTTGATTGCACTCATGCAACCTCTGAGCCTCATTAAATGTGAAAATGCACCTATTAGCCACTTTTGTGTTCTTCTGTGCCACCTCTGTAGTATAAATTTTGTTAATATTGATTTAATTTGATTCATAACTTATTCTATTTGTTCTTAATCTGTTGTTTCAATTAGAAATTTTAAAAAGCTTATAAAATATAATTTTTACAGATTTGACATAAAAGATGACATACTTTTAATAAAGTTTGAAAAATGCCTTTACAAAGGTAAAAACAAAATTCCCCTGTTTTTGATCAGATTTTTTGATTATTGATTAGAAGGTGCTCCTGAAATTTTTGACTTTTACTACATTTTTAAGTTAGGAAAGAAAAGTAAGCGTAGAGCCCTGATGCATGTATGCGTTTTTGAACACTTATTTATTTATTTGGTATTTGTCTTTATTTGATAGAATATTATGAGAAGTGATGCGTCATGGTTCTTTCACATATGTGCTTCAAAGACAGAATGACGGAGGACTTCTTTTTAAATAAATAAATTGTTGAATAAAGTCGTTAATTTTGTTTAGTTTGCGCACAAAAAAGTATTCTCGTAGTTTCATAACATTACGGTTGAACCACTGATGTCACATGGACTATTTTAACAATGTCCTTACTACTTTTCTGGGCGTCTGTGCAGGGTCAGAAGGCTTTTGATTTAATCAAAAATATCTTAATTTGTGTTCTGAAGATTAACGATGGTCTTGCAGATTTGGAACAACATGAGGCTGAGTAATTAATGACAGAATTTTCATTTTTGGGTGAACTATTTCTTAGCAAAACAACATTTTAAATCTTTCCACATGCTTCCTGGTTGATATTTAGTATGAGGTATAGCTATAAGGTGGTGTTGTTCATCTGTCTTTCATGATTTAAGTAAATGAGAGAAGTGTTATGGACGTTGCAAAGATCAGAGATCAGATTTCAGGTCAGTCACCTCCCCCAAACAAAGACACCTAAATATACATCCATCTTAATTTCTAAAGCAGTTTAATGTCATATTTATGTAAATATTTTTCAGTTTTGCTCTATATTAGCGGTGAGAAATGTCAAAGCCCCCATAAAATAAAACAATACCATCTTCTGGTGGAGTGGGGAGTTAAATTGGATTCCTGCAGCAGGCAGCCATAGTGGCGGGCAGCTGATGAAGGGGAAAATAGGAAGCACTTTGATTACATGTTGCAGCGTCTTTACACAACAATCTCTCCTACACGTATTATTTACATGCCGTTATGCTCTAATCCGCGCTGAAGGATACCTCCGTGATTTCCACCCCTTTCGCTCTCTCCGTATTTCTGTCTCCCTCTCTTTTCAAGGGGAATGTGATTGGTCTCGGTAAGCATTCAGAGATATGCGCTAATGTTTTCTAAGCAGGTCATTTTACAGTGTAAATTGTGAATTACCGATCTCCCAGCACACCCCACATCATTACATCACTCTTTGATTGGGCTTTCCAAATGTGGGTGTATATGTACTTATTATCTAGGCTTGCGTTAAGTGTATGCGCTGTCCTTAAGCAGAGGTAGTTTAAAGAAGCTGCATGTAATCACTGCCTTATTGCTGTTTTGTGTAGCATTTTACCCAAATTATTATATTGAGGAAGAGCTGTGAGCGAGCATTTCTTTGCTTGTTTTCAGGCAGTTATGTCTCAGCCGTTATGTAATTATTATATTTTATAAGAAATATAAAAAATATAATGAAAATCTGACCGTGTTTGTGTTATAATCGGGTCCCCGGTGCATCTAGCAACCCAGAAAATGTGAGAAAGAACAACCCGGTAATTTTTTTGGTAAGTCTTTCTCTGCAAGCTTGTGGAAAAATGAGCCGTTTAGATTTTGCTCCCCCGTGACGTAAAAAGCGGATCTTGTTACAATATTACCACCCGTTAATCTACAAGTTTCCACCCACTCTCCACCACTGTGTTTTTGCAAGTGACAATGGTGTAGCCGTTCTAAAGCCATGGCAAAAGTTCAAGCAAAGTATGCTAACTGTTCTGTTGTTGGCTGCACAGACGAGCACAGAACACTATTTAGAGTCCCAGCATCAGAGGAGACAAGAGAGCGGTGTATTTATTGATTTATTTACTGTATGTTACGCTACTGCCACACAGATCTAATATAAACAGCTGTTTACCTTCACAGACATAACCGACTGTTTTTGTAACTCCTGTGTGTTTTTAACATAAACTTGTGTGTATTTTTACAGTTTAAGTGCAATAAGACATGAAAGATGTTTACATATAGTCCACAAGACCAAAAAATAGCTGAAAACTTTTTGAATTTGAAGATCAAGGTAAATTGTACTTAATTTTCTCCCGGGGAAACATGCAAGTATCTTCTGTTGCTTCTGAAGGGCAGTACTAAATGGAAAAAATGATATTTCAACAAAATAAGATCATCTTCATCCTGTTCAAAAGTTTTCACACCCTGACTCTTAATGCATCGTGTTTCCTTCTGGAGCATCAGTGAATGTTTGAACTTTTTTTAATAGTTGTGTTCGAGTCTCTCAATTGTCCTCACTGTGAAAAGATGCTGGAAAACTAAAGAATCTGCAGGACCTGGAGGATTTTTCTGAAAAACAGTGCTCAATTGAACTGTTCAGAACAAACAAGGGACTCATGAACAGCCATCACAGAACAAAAAAACGTAGTCGTAGATCATCCAGGTAACCACGTACAGTATTAAGAACCAAGGGTTCCCAAACTTTTAAAAAAGGGTTATTTTAATAATTTAAGCTATTCTTCGGTCTTGTGGACTATATGTAACCATCTTTTATGTAAAATATCTTACTCAGGACAGTACTAAATAAAAAATAACATGCATTTTGTATGATCTCTCTTATTTTGTTAAAATTATTCACATTTTCACAGATTCTGCAAGGGGTTCCTAAACTTTTGCATAAAACTGTATAAATTGATATGGCTTTAAAAAGCATTATTCTCTAATGAATCTCTCTAATGACTAATTCACTGAATCACAAATCATTACTTTTGCTCATCACTGACTCGAAAAGCGTTAAAGGGATAGTTCACCCAAAAATGAAAATTCTGTCATTAATTACTCACCCTCATGTCATTCCAAACTCGTAAGACCTTTGTTCATCTTCAGAACTAGATTAAATAAAGATCCTCCACAGACAGCAAAACAACTACCACGTTCAAGGCCCAGAAAAGTAGTAAGGACATCATTAAAATAGTCAATTCTTATAGCCTCATAACATTACAGTTGAACTACTGGTGTCACATGGATCTTAACAATGAAAGGACTACTGTCTTTCTGGGCCTTGAACGTGGTAATTGTGTTGCTGTCCATGCAGGGTCAGAAAGCTCTCAGACTTTAACAAAAATATCTTAATTTGTGTTCCGAAGATGAACAAAGATCTTATGGGTTGGGAATGACATGAGGGTGAGTAATTAATGACAGAATTTTCATTTTTGGGTGATCTGTCCCTTTAAGTGTTCTTTGTGGCCATTCGACAGAAATTATTTTTGTGTTGAAAAACATGATTTTCAGCCAGTCGAATGGGGAACAAATGCAAGTTATCATGATGATTTTGCACAAAATGTTGCAAAAGATTTGAGATGTGAGCACAATGGTCAAACGTTTTTGTTTAGCACAAGTTCACATTAAAAAACATTGGAAAAGCATTGCAGAGGAATATAATAATGCGTTTTGTGAACTGCTACTCGTTGTGTTATGTGTGCGCATGACAGCATGTAGTTAAGCATACACGCATTCGCAACAGAGTATTGTTTCTAATAAATGATATTTTAATTATGAACAACATTAAATTGTATTCTCACTCAGGGGAAATCACTAAAAATGAAGTATGCCCGCTGATATGTTGTTATCTTAAAAACTACAGGCTGAATTTCTCAGCTGACTGCTAGTTGGCAGCGTTACAGAATTTACTGTCCTTCATTTAGTGTCTCCAAGTTGAATTATCAGGGAAGTAAAACAGATTTTCCTTAGTCGTCCCAGTCTATGCTAGTCCTGTGACAAACCTCACCCAGTAGCTTCCCGTAAGCTTGCATGTGGACGTCCAGTGCTACACAAGCTGCTGAATTTGGTACCCGGATCTTTGACCTCACTAGTGTTCTTCCTGTAGTCATTTCATTAAGCCTTAAGAGCCATAAGGGACACTGGCGCAGTGCAGGTGTAATACCGCTCACGTCATGAAGGTAAAGAAATGGTTCATCATCCCTGATATTAATAGGAAAGAGTTTGCAAGTAAGGTGATGCGACTCACCTCTTGGACAGGAATGGCAATGACCAAGGCCTGCATAGAAGACAAAGGGATTGATGTGGTTATAAATTACTCTACGGCGCCACCTAGGCCAGCTGCTTTTCACTTTGTCATCAGGAGAAGGCGATAAAGCAGGAAAATGACCAGAGTCCTCCTTTTTTTTTTTTTTAATACATAAATGAATACGCTATGAGAGCGGTCATTATTTAAGGCATGCAATCGTGTGGGACATGGACTTGACATGTGAAATCTCACAGAATCGCTCTTGTGACCTCCATCTTTACGACCTTCTGTATTTTTCTTCTTGTTCGAGCTGGTATTATTATAATAATGCGTAATATTCACCCACCGATTGTGTTCAAGCCTTGTTGGTCTGCTGAAAAAAGAGCAGCCACCTTTAACAGCCAGTCAGTAAGCAATTTTATAATTGTCCCTGTGAGCTTGTTCTTACCCTATGAAGTTCACAAGTGCCAAAATTGGAGAAGTGCACTTTATGGCTGGATGAGTCGCCTCATCACTCTTTAAAAAAAAGGTTGGGGGAAAAAAAAAAAAACACATCCTGAAAATAAGAGCCCAGAAAATAGAGCCATAAATAATCCAGAGAGCAATGGGTTTTCCTTTAAATAAATACCGATCAGGTTTATGTTGAAAGACAATAGAAAACGTAGCCCAGATATGCAGTTTACAGTATTTATAGCTGTAATATCGCAGTGCCACCACCGTAATTTCATGCCCCAATGAGAATGGCAAGGTCAAAGCAAATGCTTCGACTGAGCATCTGCTAATATGGTGACTCATAAACAGGCTCTGCGTGTATCAGGTGCACCAAATAATACAGTATAATGAAATACAGAATAGCTTTCCATTATTGTTCTTTTTTACGGTGTCGTCATTAGATGTAATTTATGTCTAAAAAAAAAATTCATCTAGCAGCAGGTCGATCTGAAATGGAGGTCCGAGGGGTCATTCCACAGGTTTTGGAAACTGTAATAAATTTCGTGTTTCCTTTTTGTGTCCTTTTCCTTTTATATGTAAAATTCACTCTTGTTGTCCTTCTTTTAAATTGGATCTCAAAGGTCTTTCATTTGTCGTCCCATTTTCTTTGTAATAAAGGCATCAGAGGAGACAAAACAGCTGAGTGAGTCCGAAAACCCGAAAGAAAAGCAAACGCGTTAATGAATTTGCATGCATCTTATTCGGATGCACGCCAGACCCCTTTGTAGTCGCGCGGGGGGCGCTATTTAAGAATTCAAATGACGTTTCGAATATGTACATATTTGTTCATTACGTCCTTAGAAAACGACCCCCTCGTTCCGAGGTGAACTCCCGAAAACGTGAACTTCCTGAAAGCGTCTTTACGGCGAGGTGAGTGGGAGGAAATGAGAGGGGGGCCTCCAAGTCTCATTCGATAGTCTGCCACCATGCAGTCTGGTGTGGTCAGATGAATAGGGAGTCCAGGGACACATTATTGCTTATTGGACAGTACAGGCTGACTGCACCAGCTCAGCACATGGCCATGGCTGCTTCCTGGCACTTTGAATGCCATGCAAGACAGGATGACCAATATTTGCCTTAAATTATTCAACATTTTTCAGGGCCATTTCAACCTCAGCAGAACCTGCCCTTCTTTTAACTTTGACCTCAACCTAGAGATTCCTGCAAGAGAGGAGGCATTTTAATGAAAATTGTGGCGGTGTAAATTTTGTTAATATCGTTCTTGACAAGTAAGGGAGAATATGGTTATATGTAGAGAGATCTGTGTTGTAAATTATGGATCTTAACGTTTTGCTGCTGTGGAAGAGGAAGCTTTATATGATTTATAGCTGAGGTGGTGTTTGAATGAAGTCTCTTGGGCTAAGCAGAACTGACGAAAATACATTAAAAATACAGAAATGGTTTGTTACAATTGAACCATTTTCTATTTTATTGTATTGTAAAATATCATTTATTTATGTGACAGCGAAGCTACATTTTCAAATACAGACATATTATCAATAATTCAACAGTCAAAGAAAAGCAAAAAAAATAATATTATAAATAAACAAGAAATTAATTTAAAAAAGAATAAAATAAGAATAAAAATTAGGGCTGGCAAACGATTAATCACGATTAATCACATACAAAATAAAAGTTTATATAAGTATATATGAATACACACAAATTAATGTGTATATTTAAAAGAAATATGTTTTATTTATATATAATGTAAATTCGATAAAAATGATCATATACATATTCTTGTAAATATTTCTTTATCTGTGTATAAATATATACATAAATGTGTTTGTGTTTATATATACATAATAATTACACGCAGTACACACACATACATTAGGCAAACTCAAACTTTTATTTTTTATTTTGTATTAATTGTTTGCCAGCCCTAATAAAAATAAAAACGAGATTTGCAGATTTGGTATTTATTACTGCTTAATAAAAGTGGCTATTTATTTTGTTATGGATATAAACATATAATTTGTCATAATGGACAACAAGCTTTTCTGTTTTTTTTTTTTTTTTTTTCTATATTTGCACTGTCCCCACTACATTATATATTTTTCATATTTTTTTAATGATATCTTTTTGTCTGTTTATTCAACTTTAACTTTTCTTTAAAAAATTGTACTTTTTTTACACGATTAATTGCTATAATTAAACTCTCACACAGTTATAAATTGAAAGTTTTACTGGAAAAGCATGAAACGCAGCAATAAAACGGCGCGATAAACCATGCATCCCTACCTCTGCTGCGTTCGTGCGCTCCTGTATTGTATTTTGCAGTGTTGTTAGTGTGGCTCTATGAAGTGTGACTGTGATTTCATACCCAGCAGACAGCAGACAGGGCTGAACAGGCTCAGACTCTGTTCTCTGCCAAGCTCCCAGCTCTCTCCGCTCTATTTAAGCACATGTGGCACTGGCATTTGCCACATTTATGATGTGTGTATTACAGCGCAAAAACAGCTTGCTGTCTGCTCTTTAAACAGCTCAATTTGGAGCAAAGCTCAGCCTTTTGGCTCTCTGGCAGGCAGCCGTGCCGTATGAAAGCATGTGGAATAGAGTAGCGCAATGCCCAAGGGGATATCTCCAGTAAACAGAGCAAGAGCGCACGAGAGAGAGACTAAATACGCAATGACAGACGTGACACACTCCAGTCTACTGTGGACAAACAAAGGTCAGAGGGAGTGTGTGTAAGTGTGTGTGTTGTAGGATACAGTAGATTTATTAAATTGATATGTGTAACTTACAGTTTAATAGAAACTGGAGCCTTTTTAAACCATTGGCTCTAAATGGAGATGTTAAAGCATTTGGGTTTTATGTGCCAATTGTAGAGGAAGCCCATAATGTTTTCCCGCTTTTATGTCTTCATTAAATGTCAAAGCACAAGTACATTCGACTAACAGGCTTTTTCCGCCTCTGTCTTTCTTTTTCCTCCAGTCTCTTGTTGCCATCTACTCCATTGCCGCTCTGTTTAGGCCCGCATAGAGTCGCTTAATCAAGACAAGACGCAGACCAATGACTGCGTGCAGTGTTGGAAATAAACCAGTTTTTTTTCCACAAAAGGAAATATTAATATTAGATTTTTTTTCTCCCTCTCCTGTCATTTTCCATCAGGGACCTCTATGCAATTTAATCACCACTAAAATCATTAAAAAAGATCTGAAGATTAAATTATATTGGCATTTGCAAAATTATGTAATACATTTACATTACAATGAAGAAATTAAAATAATGCATTTTATCTGTCTGGGGTTCCGCTGAGCTCTACCTGGGGAAATATAGCGGAAGGAAATGGACAGGCTCTGTTCTTGAGATCTGACTGTAATGGAGAGGAGCTCAGAGCTTTGGACCTCCAGAGCTGCTTCTCCTGGTATATGTCTGCCGCCTATAGTGCTATTAACCTAGTTTAGCAAGAGTTTTAACGTTTAGATCTGTTTGCAGGTTGTATAGGACAGTTGTAACCACACACTTACACTTGAATCACCACTTTTTTACTCTCATAGTGCACTGTTTTTCTAGCAACTTCTAGAGTTTTCAGGCGCTTTCATTCAATTTTGCCTTCAATCTTGTGAGTGATTCTTGAGTTCTTGAGATTCTTGAGTGAAAGGTTACAAATAGCAGAAAAAATGTTCAAAAAATGTTTAGTTTCACCAATATTTTACTAAAAAATTAGTTCACTCCAAAATTAAAATTTTCTCATAAAATACTCCCATGTCATCCAAGATTTTCATGTCTTACTTCAGCCAAAAAGAAATGAAGGTTTTTGAGGAAAACATTCCAGGATTTTTCTCCATATAGTGGACTTCAATGGGAGCCAAAGGGTTGAAAATCCAAATTGCAGTTTCAGTGCAGCTTCAAAGAGCTTTACACGATCCAAGCTGAGGAATAAAGGTCTTATCTAGCAAGCGATCGCTCATTAAATAAAATAAATAAATAAAAATGTATATACCTTTTAACCACAAATGCTCTGCGTCCACGACTTCACACATTGTGTAATCACATTGGAAAGGTCACATGCGACGTAGGCGGAAGCCAATCCAGTGTTTACAAAGTGGACTTCAATGGGGACCAAAAGGTTAAAGGTCCAAATTGCAGTTTCAGTGGAGCTTCAAAGGGTTCCACTGAAAGACTAAGTCAAGTGCCCTTTACAAAAAAAGGTAAAACAACAATGTCGGATGATTTAGAAGTTTTCGCCCTACCCTACCTTTATAAACCGAAGTAAACAGACAAAGAACTAACCATACGTGACCTTTCCAATGTGGTTACATAAGGCGTGAAGTTGTAGACGTGCATCACAGAGCTAGTGCAAGATGGTCATTTGTGGTTAAAAAGTATATAAAGTTTTAATTTTTTTTTAGAAAATGACAGTATCGCTAGATAAGGCCCTTATTTGTTTGTTTTCCTTAAAAACCTTAATTTCTTTTCGACTGATGAAAGAAAGACATGAACATCTTGGATGACATGGGGTGTAAGTAAATTATCAGGAAATTTGAAGTCTGGAGTGGACTAATTCTTTAAAATAAATTAAGTTTTCTAAAAATACCAGATGATTTCATTACAATTTGTGTTGAGGAATAATAAAAGTGACCAAAAATATACACACAATTACTTTAGAAATAAAATATAGAAATTACGTACAAATTCACATGTTTTTTTTATGTATTTTTAATGGAATTTTACAGTGTTAATGTGTTTAATGTCATACCGTGTTTTTTCCACGTAGGTCTGACTGATGAAGAGGTCGAGCTGGCCATCCAGCGGTCCGGTAGTACAGATGAGCCGCTGACTGTCGCCGTTCCCGGACCTGCACACATCGCCCACCCTGTTCCACTGGCCCCATACAGTGAGTATTACCATAGTCGCTTTTGCTAGGATAGGTGGTCTACCCTGTAACCCCTCCGCTCGTCCACCCACTGTATGTTTTTGCGGCCCTGCGCTCCTTAAACATGACTCGTCTAGCCTAGTAGATTTTCTCTACCAAATGGTGCGTGACTATATTAAATGAGTCCTCCAATCTCCTCTGTGCTCCTGTAATCCTGTTTAAACCTTCACCCATACATCAATTGAAAACAGGGCAACTGCTTGGAATACCTTGGAATATGGTGCTGATATTTTTATAAGCGTCTGAACATAACTATTATCTTAAGCGAGTGGTTTTCAAAGGAAATGAGTGGCGGAGAACATCCCATTTGCGTAGGCACGTAATTAATTTCGGCACGGCCTTGCGATATGATGTTCGCGCCATTACGACGATCTCTGGTTGGTTGGCCTACCGAGGGCCTTTCTGCAGCCTGTATCTTTATTACCTCCACGGGTTATGAGCTCCAGGCCGGCCGCTGATTTACCAATCCTGAATGAAGTTCGCATAATGCTTAACCTGTATGACAATGATTCCAGATGTATTCCACCCTCATTTATTGCCACCCTGTCCTTGACTCCCCGCCATCTCATGTTTTGTAATGAAAGCGATGTTGATGGGATGGCCATGTAGTTAGGCTTCAGCCCCACTAGAGTGGGGGTTTTATATCAAAACGGCTATGAGAGAATGGCATAATGAGGGGAGAGTGAGGAGATCTTCGCGGGGGTCAGGTTTGAAAGAGGGGGTCCCTCTCTTTGATGTCCTTGTTATGGGGACGATGCGTCTGGACCCGCATCCATCTCTGTCGAAGTAATGGATACTCTGATCTCTATTTTCAAGCGGCAGAAGGACAGTAGGGCCTTTTCTGAACCCAATAAATTTGAACGGAGATTGGAAAAAAGGGGAATGGAGGCCATGCTCACACCTTAAGTGACCAAATAAAAAGCAGGAGTGGAAAGTAGAGGTGGAGGGGCTACCCATGTGGAAGAAGGACCTCCGTTTGGACCTCGAGTTGAAGTAGGAGATCGGTCAGGGCCGCCAGCTAAGCTCAAGGACTCTGAAATCGCCCAAGCTGCCTTCATGCGTGTCCTGCACGCCATGTTCCCGCAAGGACACTTCAGTTAATGTGTTGTTTACCGTTGATACAAAAAGTGACGTTGTCAGAAGTTCTTAAAATGGAAGTTTTAGGAAGTTGCAGGTTTGATGATGTTTTTGATGTACTTTCTGGTGTAGAATGTCACCTTCATTCAGCAGAACTAAGCTGCAGTCTTCATACAGGTTTGATCCTGTGAGTGACAAGGCACTGATTCTTGAGTAGTTCATGGGAGAAGAAGAGGGCTGGGTAAAAAAAAAAAAAAAAAAAAAAAAAAAAATAGATTTCTTGATTTTAATCAATTCTCATTTTTTGCGAAACAATATTGATTTCTCAGTCCTGAGAATCAATTAGTCTAGCCTGTTTTCAGTTAATGAACAGAACATTGTAGCACACTTCCCATCCAATAAATTGCAATAAGCTTTGTGCTTATGAAACAAGTCTCAGATTTCATATTCTGTCAATTTTATTAGTATTTAAACAATAAATGCCATTTTGGAGATATTTAATGTGGAGTGACAGTCGCTTTAATGCCTCTGTTTAACAAAAGCGGCAATGTAAAGCGCACGTGAACTGATCGTCTCTTCTGCTTTAGTACAGGTTTCAACATGAAATAAACATGAATGAACATCTGAAGATATGTTAACAGAAAGAGCACAACTTACCGAAATCCGTATCCTGTCTCATGTAATTACACAATCAGTGTTGCAGCTGTGCAAAGACATCAATATAAAAGCTTGTTAACAATGTCACTTAACATCACATTTACCTTTATGAGAAAAAATATATTCAGAGACCATAAACTCAGCTAGAAAAATTAACTCTAGAGGGGAGCAATTGTCTAAAAATATAACGTTTATTATAATTTTTGCTGTTCTTCAAGTCCATCAAGTTTTTATGGCAGCCACCATTCAAATCTTTTTGTTTTTTAAAAAAGTGAATTGGAGTAGAAAAATGATTATGTAACTAACTTTATTATTTAAAAAAAAACTTTTTCCATTGAGTGTATTGCACGCATTTGTATACAAATCAGTTAATTTTAACCTTAAAACTCTCATGTATATTTTACAGCATTACTTGAGAGGTTTTTTTTTTTCCTTGAGAAAATATGAGATGTACTATACCTGATATCTATTAAAAAAAATTGATAATTGAAAGTCAAGTCGAATTGAATCGTGAAATTTGTGTCAAAGCCCAGCCCTTGTTAAAAGTGTAGATATATTGTGAATTTACATCAGAATTATTTTGAAGCAATCTCTTCTATGTCATGACTTAAAATAAGGAAAATATCTAAAAGTGCTCAACGATTTCCTTACAATTTGTGTTAAGTAATAATGACAAAAATCAAAAATATAAAAGTCAAAAGTATATGCACAATTACTTTATATGTGAAATTATATATAAACTTTATTTTTTATTTTAATATATGCTTCATGTATCTGTATGTTCCACTATGTTGTTTTATTTTCATCAGCACTTTAAACATGGTGTAGGAATAGTACACAATAATTTAATACAAGAGAAAATAAAACGATGCGTTTGTGTACAGAACAGTCTAGTGATCTAGTGTAAAATCGACTATTATAAAAACTAATGGCAGGTAAAACTGTGCTACATTTTTTTATTTTTTATTTTTTATTTTTTGTCCCGGACATATTTTATTGGACTGTCCCGCTTTTAATATATGTAGAAAACTCACTCAGTTATTTAGTATAATTTTGCCAGGAAAAGTTTTAGAATTTTTATAATATGTTAATGTAAAAAATATGTTATACTTGTATTGTTTTTGCCATGAAAATAGCCTAAGATGCTGACATGGCATTACATAAATAAAAAAAAAATACTACTACTACTGCTACGTTTTTTTTTGTTTTTTTTTTGTCCCATGTCTCAAGAATCATTGCCAGATTTTATTTGGGTCTCCCTAATAGACCTGTAATATAATTAATCAGATAAAAACTGCTTGTTCAGTTGCGCATAAAAAAATGAAAAAGTACTATTGCTTTGCTAGTCTATTAGAGAGCTTGTCTATTTGTATTCAGTAGAGCAGATTCAAACAAATTACAGTAACACACCTGTTCCGCAGACCTCGCTATGTTACAAAATGGAGCATTTTGTATCTGACATGTTGACCTGCCAGAGCCAGGCTTGCTTTAATTACTTCTCTGTTTGGTGTGCCGTTAAACATTTGCATGATAATTTCTCCCTCCTTTCTGCTGGCTGAGCCTTGCCAGATTGCCTCAGCGTGAATCAGCGGCTGCTCTTGCTTTCAGAAGCTGGTTAAAGCCTAACTTAAAAACTGAAGTGTACTATTTTTTTTTTTATTTTCTCATGTTCAGGCTTAATATGCCAACTATACGTTAGCCATTATTAAGTGGTTTCTCTGAAAAGGCAGTTTTAAAAGATTGCTTGTTTGTTTGAGGTTCTAACCAGCCTAACACATTGGCTCAGCCAATGGCGTGAGATTGAGGCGGGTCTATGTATTTGGTCAACCAATTGCTCTGTATTTTCCTAATACCTATTCATTTTCTGATATCAGAGCGGTTCAACATTCACTTTTTAATCATCATACCGCTCCAAATGTTGACGTGTTTTCAGTATCTTTAAAGCTGTTTGCAGGGCACCTGTCGGGTCTCGCTAAAGAAAACAAAAGCATTTTTATTTTATCTGTTTTTTAATCTGCGCTGCACTTTTTTTCTGCTTTTTTTCTGCCTTCTGCCAGGTCAACTGTCTCTCTCTGAGAATGAGTGTGAGGGGTGAAGAGAGACTCTTTGATGTGGGCTTTCATTTCCTGATAGTACTCGCTGTGCTTATGCGACATTCACACCCCATCTCACCGCTAGTGAGCACTTGTACGAGGTCTGAGCAGAAACCGTACGAGTGATCTTCTAAACGATTCTCATTTCCATTTCTTCAAGATCACAATTACACTTAACAGAGCTTTTTCCCCTAAAATATTGTAAGCGGGAGTTTCCGTTAAGCTCAGTCATAGCTGATGCAGTTGCTCATGTTCTGTTTTACAGTAATGTGGTACTTAATCTAAAAGTTCAGATCTAGTTTACGCTTCCACAGCCTTGTGTCAGAATTGTTTTTTTTTTTTCCCCCTTTCCTTCTAGGAACAAGAGCACCAATTCATATAGACTTATTTACGCTATAAACTTTAGTCACTGTAGGCACTTTTTTTAACAGTTTGACGTAAACAAAAAAGCTTTGAAGGGGTAGATGTATAGGCAGTACGTAGTGCGGTCTCAAAGTCTAGTTTTTGTTATCTTGTGGAAATTTAGATGTATAATACTACAAAACATTTTCATCTAAATATTTACACTTTTAAAAAAAAAAAAGTAGCATGGGTATGTTTGTACCAATAGCCAACAATACATTGCATGGGTCAAAATGATGATTTTATGGCAAAAATCATTAGGATATTAAGTAAAGATTATGTTCCATGAATACGTTTTGTAAATTTCTTATCGTAAATATATGAAAATTAAATTTTTGATTAGTAATATGTATTACTAAGAACTTCATTTCAACTTTAAATGTGATTTTTCTCAATATTTAATTTAATATTTAGATTTTTTTCAACCACAGATTCCAGATTTTCAAATAGCGTTATCTGTCCTATCCTAACAAACCATGTATTAATGGAAAGCATATGTACAGGGGTTGGACAATGAAACTGAAACACTGGCCAATATAGTGTTGGAGGTTTCATGGCTATATTTATGCAGCCTGGTGGCCAGTCTTTACTGATCGCACATTCCACTAATAAGAGCAGAGTGTGAAGGTTGACTTTGTGCACCCAATAGCTCAAACATTGTACCCTGAAGGTGGTGCCGTGTATTAGGATGATAATGCACCAATACACACAGCAAGACTGGTGACAAGAGTGATTTGATGAACATGAAAGTAAAGTTAAACATCTCCCATGGCCTGCACAGTCACCAGATCTGAATATTATTGAGCCACTTTGGGGTGTTTTGGAGGAGCGAGTCAGGAAATGTTTTCATACACCAACATCACATAGTGACCTGGCCACTGTTCTGCGAAAGGAATGGCTCAAAATCCTTCTGGCTACTGTGCAGGACTTGTATTTGTCATTCCCAAGATGAAATAATGCTGTATTGGCTGCAAAAGGAGGCCAAACGGCATACTAATTGTGGTCTAAAGCCAGGTGTTTCAGTTTCACTGTCCAACCCCTGTATAAATCTCAATATAAAAAAAAATGACCCTTATGACTGGTTATGTGGTCCATATTATATATAAAATATATTTGATAAAATATCTGTTGCTATCTGTCTTTTTTAAATCAGCCATTTTGACCAAACACTTGCAGAGTTTAATATTAGTTGTTATATTATTAAATTATTATAGAAATAAACACAAGAAGACTATTTTTCTTTTTTGTACAGCAGTGTTAACCTACATACGTCACCCTGAGCCACAAAACCAGTCATAAGGGTCAAGGGTGAATTTTGAAAAATTCATTGATGTATGGTTTGTTATTATATGACAATACTTGACGGAGATACGACTATCTGAATGTCTGGAATCTGAGGGTGCAAAAAAATCAAAATACTGAGAAAATTGCCTTTTAAGTTATCCAAATGAAATTCTTAGCAATCCGTATTACAAATCAAAAATTAAGTCTTGATATATTTAAGGTAGGAAATTTACAAAATATCTTCATGGAACATAATCTTTACTTAAAATCATAATGATTTTTGGCGTAAATAAAAAAAACGATAATTTTGACCTATACATTGTATTGTTGGATATTGCTACAAATATACCTGTGCTACTTGAGACTTGTTTTGTGGTCCAGGGTCACACATATTATTAATGTATTATTATAAATTATTAATATTATTATTAAAATGGACACTTTATACTGATTCACAGAAATGATCTGGGTTACCGGCACCATCTTAAGCAAAAAATTAATACAAGAATGATTTAATGAGTGAATTGCACAAAAACTCTTCTTGTGTCAAAATTAGGCCATTGGTTATACTGTATTTCTGTACACCACAGTTTTGTTTCGTTCGTGTCAAATTAAATATGACATCTAGCAGAAGGCCCACAACAGCTTTCCCAGGGTTGGACTAATAGATGGGCTTGTTGTATTTGTCTCTGCAGGTCCCCCAGGTTACAGATGGAGAGACTACAGCGCCCTGGCTGTCATCCTGGCAGGAATAGCCTTTGGCTTCCATCATCTCTACCGGGTACGTGCCACCAATAGCCTATTTCTCAAAACGTGTTTATTATTCGGAGAACTCAAGCTTTTCCCTGCATTCTACCTTTGTGTGTTTCTTACATTGATGTCGTGTAAATCACTGTGGTTACTGTCCAGCGTCATCGGAATGAGCTCATCTCAACTCGTAGATCTTTCTTTGTTTTCCCTTTCGGAAAAACCCAGCAGCAGTACTCTTACTGCTTTCCAGTACAATCACAGCTTGATTTTGTACGTGGGCACGGATGGGTGCGTGGGCCCTCAGGCCCCGTCGAGTAAGGGAGAGACCCTGTTTCTCGGTGACAGTAAACCCACACTGCTCACAGGGGCATGTGGACTCCATTACTTTGTTTTATAAGAGAAAGGAAATGGAGCAGTGGCCTTTAAGAGAGCATTTACAATGACACCGTATGGAACTCCCATGATGTCATGATTAGGAACGCATGTTTAGCTTTCTAAGCTTCCGTCTGCACTTGGCTGCTCGGCTCTCGGCACACGCGGTCTATAAAGCCAGTCTCCATCTCCAGTAGCCCACATGACTGCTCTTACTAATGTAGTGAGCCAAACTTATGTCATTTTAACAGAAAAAGTCAGATTTTCCTTTGACACGCGTCAGTGTTTTATAATCTGAAACTGTAGCTTGTGCAGTACTTAAAGTGATGTTTTGAGAGTGTGACTTCAACTCTCATTTTTAACAACTTTCATTTTCACTCATTCTCATTACTGGTGCTGGCTCAGGAAGTTATTACTGTTATTGTTGCCGTCTCATTGTTCCTATTATTATTTGAACAAATCCCTAAACCTTGGGGTTTGTTTAAATAGTAATAGTAAAATACCCCAGGTATTAAACGTGTGGTTTACTAGCACATAACTCATACTCCTGCTCTATTAAATATGAATAAAATAAATAATAAATACATTTTATTATAATAAATAGTAATGTTTTTTTTGTTTTTTTTTTCAGCAAGGAAACATTAGATTGATCAAAAGTGACAGTAAAGATTTTGATGATGTTACAAAAAATGTAATTAAATGTTCTTTGGAACTTTCTATTAATCAGAATAATACTGAGGGGGGAGAAAAAAATAAATAGTTCACCCAAAAATGACAATTCTGTCATAAATTACTCGCCCTCATGTCATTCCAAGCCTGTACCTTCATTCATCTTCAGAACACAAATTAAGATGTTTTTGATGAAATCCGAGAGTTTTCGTACCCTGCATAGACAGCAGTGCAACTGACAAGTTCAAGGCCCAGAAAGGTAGTAAGGACATGGACTTAAAATAGTCCATGTGACATCAGCACTGCAAAAAAGCTTCTCTTGTATCATCAGATTTCCAAAAATGCTTATCTTACTTAGTTTTTGTCTTTTTTCTAGTCAAAGTATAAAAAAATTATTAACTCACGATGCGTTTACTAGATAAGCAAAATGACAGGATCTTTCAGTCATTCTACAGAAATGTCCACTTTTGGTATGACAAAATGTCTTAAAATGTAAACAACTAAAATTATCTTAAAAACATCTTTTAAAACAAGAGTATTTTTCTTACCCCGCTGGCAGATAATTTTACACAGAAGCATCGGTTGAAATTGTTGAATAAAGTTGTTATTTTTGTTTTCTTTACACACAAAAAGTATTCTTGTTGCTTCATAAAATTATGCTTGAACCACTGATGTCACATGGACTATTTTAACAATGTCCTTACTACCTTTTTGGGCCTTGAACATTGTAGTTGCATTGATGTCTATGCAGGGTCAGAAAGCTCTCAGATTTCATCAAAAATATCTTAATTTGTGTTCGAAGATGAACAAAGGTCTTACGGTTTTGGAACGATATGAGGGTGAGTCATTTCATTTTCAGGCGAACTATCCCAGCATCTATTTAGGATGATAGTAAAAAAAATTTCTAGATCATCAAATCTGCTTATTAGAATGAAATCCGGAGTAATGGCTGAAAATGCTGAAAATTCCAACAATGCCTTTACAGAAATAAATTACGTTTTAAATATATTAAAATAAAGAAGTTATTTTAATTTGTATTCATTTTTCACAATATTACTACATCTACTGTATTTGATACAGCACGAGTATATTTGTAGCAATAGCCAAATATACATTGTATGGGTCAAAATGATACATTTTTCTTTTATGCCAAAAATCATTAGGATATTAAGTAAAGATCATGTTCCATGAAGATATTTTGTAAATATCCTACCATAAATGTATCAAAACGTAATTTTTGATTAGTAGTATGTATTGCTAAGTACTTGGACAACTTTAACGGTGAATTTCTCAATATTTTGATTTTTTGCACCCTCATATTCCAGATTTTCAAATAGTAGTATGTTGTCCTATCATACCGAACCATACATCAACGGAGGCTTATTTATTCGGCTTTCCTATGATGAATAAATCTCAATTTAAAAAAATTGACCCTTATGACTGTTTTTTTGGTCCAGGATCACAAATATGATCAAAATTCTTTCAAAAACATTAAAACAATCGTTCCAACCCTAAACTTTTGAATAGTAGTGATTACTGATGAGCCATGAGCAAATTTACTAAAAAATTGTATAAAAGACTTTTAACTGACAGACAAAAAAATGCGCAAAAAAATAGACATGATTAGTGATGAAAATATAGTAGAGACTTTGATGTGCGTTCTTTGTCTAGAAATGTTCTAGAAGCATACAAAAAACCACTCGAAACACTTTAGCAACCAAGCAGCCTTGGCAACTGTTCTTGATACTCTTAGCATTATTAAATTGATTTTTGTGCAGGCATAAGCACTCACATTTTCTTCAGAAACTGCAAAAATGTAACTCTGCGTAACTCTCCTTGCTCGCTCGTTTCTCACTTTCGTTCTGTCTGTCTCTCACTCACACACAAACAGTTTGTGGTTCTCCAGTCCCCCGCGTGCGTCTCTGCTGTTCGAAGGATCTGTGCCCATGGCTGGAGGTGCTGTTCCCTGGTGCGAGAGCTCTCGCTGCTGTCATGTCAGAGGAGCGGCTCACCGGTGCCACCATATGCCCCGGCCTCCTCCTCCACTTTATTTATGCTATAGAGCACATTGTAAACAGCGCTCACAGCAGCTCTCTTATTAACTACCCTGGTGTTGACACTCATTCTGATTTTTTCAACTTAAAAGTGTTTATTACTTATGCCGGTGTCAACAACGGTTGCGCCGCTGTGAAAACCTGTTAGGGCCAACTGTTTTCCAGACGGAGAGCCTCCATACGCACATTACGCTTTACAGCACCCAGCTATTCACCAAATGCCATGTTAATCTCCCCGTCTATGCGCTGGTTGTTTGTCTGGGGAAACAAATCGACGCGTGCGTTCGGAAATAAAACAGCGCTGGCGTGAGAAAAGGCAGCTAGTGGAAGCGCTAGCCGTCTGACCTTTGCCGTTTATTCTCAGTGTTTGGAGATGTTGTTCTACAAGGCTTAAACTCTGACAAGCAATTGTCCTCAGAAGGTGACATGTTCAAATGGAGAAGCCAGCCTGTGGGCTAAAAGACTTAATGATGTTGAACCCAGAGTCATGCCCCGATGCTTAATTCTTGGCCTCTGTGTCAGCCATTGAGGCAAATTGCTCTGGATGAAGTGAGAAAACCACAAGACTTTTGAGAGGGATTTAAAAAAAACAAAAGGTCTTGTTTTTTTCAGCATGAATGCAGGCCTATTAATCATAATTCATATAATGATGTTTTATCTGCTGTTGCCAAACACAATACTGAACTTCGTACTGTGAAATCAAGCACAAAGACTAGTATTGTTTGGATTTTCTCCTTCTTCTTTTTATTTTTTCTTCTCTTTGTTTAATGTCCTGTTCTACTGATATTGTACTGTATTTATTAAAACATGCTGTCTTTATCTAGTCTCAAATATTGCTTTAACAAGTCAGATTCATTCAAATGAATCACTTCCATTTAGTTTCAAAAAAAGATTTAGCCAGTCTCTGCTTGTCATTTGTTGAACAAATGATGTTCTTCATTTTCAGCTATATGAATTAGGGTGTATTCTAGTGTTTCTGAGATTTGTATTTTATTTGTTCAAGATTATTGCCTAATTATGATCCTTCAAAAACCCTCATTGTTTGTGTTCTAGAAAAAAATAACTCTGATAACAATAAAATAAAATTAAATAAGAAATGATATACAGTACAATTCAAAATTTTGGGGTCACTATTATTACTTTTATTAAGCATAGAAAAATGAATTGATCAAAAGTGACAGTACAGGCATTTATAATGTTGCAGAAGATTTAAATAAATATAGTTATTTTTTTCTTTTCTATCCAGAAAAAAGTTCACATTTTTCACAAAAATATTAAGCAGCTGTTCTCAACACTGATAAATAAAACGTTTTTGAGCACCAAATCAGCGTATTACAATAAATGCTAAAGGATCATGTGATGCTGAAGACTGCAGTAATGGCTACTGAAAATTCAACTTTGCATCACAGGAATAAATTACATTTTAAAATAAAAAAAGACAATTTAGGGATTTTAAATTGTAAAAAATATATACATATTTTACAGTATTTTGATGATAATTATACAAAATATTTTTGAGCACCAAATTAGCATATTACAACAAATGCTAAAGGATCACGTGATGCTGAATGCTGCAGTAATGGCTGCTGAAAATTCAACTTTGCATCAAAGGAATAAATTACATTTTAAAATATAGAAAATACAATGTAAGTATTTTAAGTTGTAAAAAAAAATTCACAATATTTCGATAATAATACAAAATATGTTTGAGCACCAAATCAGCATATTACAATAAATGCTAAAGGATCGTGTGATGCTGAAGACTGCAGTAATGGCTGCTGAAAATTCAACTTTGCATCACAATTCAAAATTCAAAGAAAATTCAAAATAGGTATTTTAAATTGTAAAAAATATTTCACAAAATTTTGATAACACAAAATGTTTTTGAGCACAGAATCATGTCACGCTAAAGACTGAAGTAATTGCTGCAACTTTTAAAATATAGTAAATAGTTAAATTGTAAAAATATTTCACAGTATTTCTTATTGAACAAATGTTGTAAAGCTCTGAAAAACAAATCATGAGATTTTATGAATACATGAGGCCTCCAGTGAGGGTTTTAGTTGAGTTTTGGTTTGCCTACGCTAACACTAATAGATTAGCCCTTTGTCTATTTGTCGACAGAGCGCGTCCTGGTCCGCTGGCCTGTTTTCCCTGTTCCTGAGTGGAATTCTAATAGCGTGCCGTGTTTTTAATTGCAGAAATACATCCTTCCCCTCATTATGGGCAGCAAAGAGGACAAGAAGCATCTGCAGCGGATCGAGAGCAACATCGCGGATATGAGTGGCACGCTGACACAGACAGGTGAAGATTAATATCTTCATCACTTTTTCCTCCTTAACATTTTCCTTCATTTATCTGTCGCCAAAATCTGCTCACATTTTACAAATGACGGTCCTGTCATTTTGCTTTAATTTGAAATTGCTTGTTTACTGTCAGCTCAGCTTCAATTAATTACGTTTCGCTGAAAAGCTCTTAACCTCAGAATATTAATGAGGGGAAGAGGAATGACAGCGTTTCTCTTTTTTTTTTTTTGCCTTCTTAACTGCATGGCAAGAAAGTTCATTTTAATTTTCGGCGTAGTGGTGTGGCTCCCCCGGTTGGGCCCGGAGCCGCTGGTGATTAAGTGTGTGGTGACAGGTGCGTCTCCCGCCTTGGACAGGTGAGGAATCTCAGCTAGGCTGTCAGAGAGGGATGCCTCTCCTCCTCTATCCTCCCCCTCTCTTTACCCACTACGCAGCCGGTGTAATTAAACATCCCGGCAACCATGAAAGCGGGACACTTCCCGAAGAAACTTTGTCTCGTTAGTGCCGCAGTCGACTTGCAGCTGGGTGGCTCCTTGTGTGTACTGTAAATGACAATTCACTCTTGCGATGTTTTATTTATTTTTTTATTCTAAAGAAAGACAGTTAAGGACAACGGATGCCATTTATTTTCTTACAGTTTTTGCAAAGCAACACACTGATATTCCTCCGGTTCAGGTTATGTTTCACAGTTAATTTAAACTGTAATTTCAGATTTAGCTGTGCTTATTTATGTATTTATTTATTTTAATCTATTTGTTATATCTATTTGTGATATCTAAAGTTCAAGACAAAATAGACTATAAACAGACAAGTTAGAGAAGTTTTACATGCTGAAATGCAATTGGTCTCTTTGTTGTCTGTTTGCATATTTAATGAATGGTTTTGTCTTCTTTACATTTAACCATTAGAAAAGGGGTGCACCAGCATTTAAATTTTTTGTCTAATACGAATAAGCTGATAATTCTCAATAACAGTATGAAAATTATTTGTTATTTTAATTATTTATAGGGCTTAAAGCAAAAATAAGTTATTTTGGAAGTTGCTTTAGGCATCACAACATTATAATGTACAGTATTAAAAATGGATGTTCATTTTGAGTTTTGTAAAGATAACATTTAACTTTAAGTGAACATTAGAGGTAATTTTATAGACGCCCCTTTCTGCCACTGAATAAAAAATAAAAAAAACGGTGATTATGACTTTTTATCTCACAATTCTGACTTTTTTTCCCCAAATTGTGAGATACAGTTATAAAGTCAGAATTGCGAGAAAGTCAGAATTGTGAGATTAAAAAAATGCAATTGCGAGTTAAAAAGTCAGAATTGCATTACTTTACAGAATTACTTAATTATTTGAGTTTATATTCCGAAATTCTGACTTTATAACTCGCAATTGTGAGTTATCTCACAATTCAGAGAAAAAAAAGTCAGAGTTGCGCGATGTAAACTCGCAATTGCGAAAAATGCAGAATTGTGAGATAAGGAGTCACAATTACCTTTTTTAATTTTTATTCAGCGGCGGAAATGGGCTTCCATGTAATTTTGAGGACCAAATTTCACCTTTTTTTTTTAAGATTAAAGCCCTTTATTCCTGGGAGGCATACATCCAAAAAACAATTATTTTATTTTATTTTATTATGAAGCAAAGTTTCCTACACCATTGTTCAGTGCTACAGTAAAATGCATTTTATAAAAATTCTAATTTTGCGTGTTATTACATTTAATTTCACTTGTAAATTTTCAGCATAATTTGAGTGTAATGAGCTCAGTACTGTTAAAAAAATGCCTCCAGCTGCCCAAACACATTTCTGTTACAAAAACTTCTATGTGTTTCTTCTCAGTCTAATACCATGTAAACATCTGTTGATATAGAACACAGTCTATAAAGGTGAAACAGTACATGCAAAGCAGACACTCTTTCCATATCATAAAGAGACAAAAGACTTCTTGTTAAATATGAAATAGACTTTGTCAGAGTATGCTTGCCCTTTAGGTATATTGATATTTGCCTTAAAACCATGGAAATGATTTGGATCTGTGCGTGGACATATCTATGCATCTTCTGTTATGCATATGGTATTGTTTTCCTTATCCAGGGGATCAAAATAAGCAAATTTGGGGCATATAGGATAAAGGTGAGTGATTTTAGTCAGCTGCATCTCTGCATTACATTGCCCGTTGCCCAGTTTTTGGTTTGGGGAGGGTTACTGAGGCCAGTCGATTGTGAGCCATTGCGTGCAAGCTTGATGTGGGTTTCTTTATCTGATTATCAAATGAGCCTCTTCATTGCCATTTTGGTTCATATATGCAAAAAAACCCTCCTTTGTGTTTGGCTGCCTGTCTGGTCCTCATTTTGTTTGGTTTTTAGCAGGATTCCTGTTTTGTTTAGCGTCACATTCAGATTCAGATGATAAGAGTATTTATATTGTTCTGGACTGAAGCTGCTTTTCATATTTCCTTTGTGAAACACTTGTTCCTGACAATCTTTTTTTCGCCCCCCCTCTCTCCCTCCTTCCCTCCGCCACTCTCGTTTTCTCCTGGAAGAGCCGTACCTACCCCCAGTCACTCAGTCAGTCACGCCGCTGATCTAATTTGCTGTGGCTGCAGTAGCCAAGTTGCTATTGTAGTTAATGACTGTTTCAGTTAACAGTTTGGGAGAGGGTTGCAATTACGGAGTGAGTTTCCCCCTCTTCTCACAACGTGAGTAATAGCAAGTGACTGCCGCTCTTGCCAATTGCCCGCACTCCTTTGTTAAAGTTCATGTATTTCTCTAGTGCCAAGTATGCTGGAATGATGTATTCTTTTGAATGTGGCTCCATTACTCCTGCAGCCTTTGAGTGTAGGCCTTGACTCCCATTATGATTTCCCAACAACTTTCCACACGCAATTAATGAACAGGTCTTGGAAGCATTTTGTGACACGCGCGCGCTCGCGCTCGTGCTGGCTGTAATGGAATTGTGCTAGCTGCTTGGTCTCTTTGTCTACGGAGAGCATATTGGTGACCAGCTGGCCAATAAAGGCTCAGACAGGCCCGGACATATGCAGTGTACATTATATTGAGGTATTTACTGAATAATTTACGCTATACACACTGTCTGCCTCCTCACGGCAGCTGCAAAGCCACTTGCAGGATCTCAAATTCACCCAATTGTTTTCTCCAAAGAGAACGTTTGTGGAAACCCGAGCCATGCTAAATGGAGGCATTATTTCTTGTGTTTTGAGTATGAAGCGAGTGTTTGTGGGTTTAGAGGTCTGGTGCAGTTGCTGCTCGTTCTCAGTATAATATTGTTGGAATTGCTATTGACGTAAGCTCTGGTGGCATTCCTTCTCAGAACACATTTGCTTCATTTTGTTCAGATGTTTTTATACATGGTTATATTTCAAAGATCACAGAAAATGATGGGTAAAAAAGGATGGAATGAAGTTGAAGGCAATGTTATGAACTGATTTCAAACCTTAATCGCCCACTTGAGCACCATGGCTTAATATAATCTCTAACCATGTACTTCTACAGAATATTTGAAAACAGTATCATTCACCCAAAAATGAAAATTCTGTCATTACTTACCCTCATATCATTCCAAACCCATAAGACCTTCATCTTCGGAATACATATTAGGATATTTTTGGTGAGCTTTCTGACCCTGCATAGACAGCAACGCAGCTGACACGTTCAAGGCCCAGAAAGGTAGTAGGAACATCGGTATAATAGTCCATGTGACATTGGTTGTTCCAACACATTGTTGTGAAGCTATGAGAATACTTTTTGTGTGCACAGAAAACAAACATTTTAGTCAACATTTTCTTCTTTTTTATGTCAGTCTTCAACGCGCATTCAAATGAGTACCATGCCGCATGCGTGTGGTGTTGCTGACGCAGGAGCTGGCGTTCTGATGTAGAATGTCCATCTCTCTTAGTTCATCGTCTGTATGTTCTGGTTTAACTAAGTAGAACTATGCAAAAAAAAAATTGCAAGTCATCCTGTTTTATGTACAGTGTGCATCATCTTCTGCTTGTAAACAAGGCACAGTGCATCTGGGTTCTACGTCAGAAAGCCAGCTGGTACTGTCATGAACGCATGTCAAAGACTGACACGGAAGAGAAGAAATTGCTGAATAAAGTCTATTTTTGTTTTCTTTGCGCAGAAATAGTATTCTCTTAGCTTCATAAAATTAAGGTTGAACCACTGATGTTACATAGACTAGTTTAACAATACTTTCTACCTTTCTGGGCCTTGAACGTGTTAGTTGCATTGCTGTGCTGTACATGTGCGTCCTGCAAAATATCTCCTTTTGTGTTCCACAGAGATAAAAAAAAATCTCACTAGTTTGGAACAACATGAAAGGAAATGATGGTAAAAATGTATTTTTTTCAGTTAATTCTTTCTTTAAATATGTTTTGGAGAAAGTTAAAGGGATAGTTCACCCAAAAATGAAAAGTAGCCTATTATTTACTTACCCTCCAGGCATCCTATGTGTATATTCCTTCTTTCAGATGAATCCAATCATAGTTATGTTAAAGGGGTCAACGGATGCAAAGTTCACTTTTACATGTTGTTTGAACATTAATGTGTGTTGGCAGTGTATGTACACGTCTACCCTATGATAAAAATCCATGCAGTGGTTTTTATTAATCTGTAAAAATAATATCCCCTTTTTCAAATCGAGCCATTCTCAGATGCGTGTCGTTGTGGCATCACACCCACAGAGGCCGCTTCCATGATAGTTGGTTGACGTGTGTCTTACCTCAGACCTGCCCTAAATCAGCTGTAACAGTCCGACCTCCATTGTTTCGATGCCGGAGCAGGGATGTAAGTTGGACAAGAATATCTTCCGATTGAGCGATTGAGGTGTTGTGTTGCTGGATGTAATAATGAAGATAGTTGTCGTCATTTACTCCCAACATTTGATCCCGCTGAAAATGCAGTGTTTTATGTTTGCTTGTGAAGGGAATGCGCCTCCCGATCTACATAAATGCGTCTATGTTCGCGCAAATCATTTGTGATCCAGCTTCACCTAAAGCAGAAGTGAGTACAAGGGTTTTTCTTATGAATCTCTGCAATCACCTTTCCTAATAACGTGCTAGTTAGCAAGTTTCACGGCTAAATGCACTAAGTGCGGCTAAAGTAAACAATCTCTCAGAGCACAGCTCTTCACTCCACAGAGAGAAGAGGGGACGGGGCAAGCGGAGCTCATTTGCATTTAAAGGAACAATTCATCAAAATTGAATGAATTTTGCAGAGCTCATTTTGACAAGGTAATAAGGGTGTTGTTTTACACTACCATTGAGAATTTTTAACCAAAGTATATTATAGACTTTTCATTAAGACCCTAAAGAATCATATCAACTTGTGAAAAATGGGCATCCGCTGGCACTTCCAAGCTTTAGAATGGCATGGACGGGTGTTTCTCTTTGTCAGTCCAAAACAAGTCCAATAAAGTGCATACATCCATAATAAAAAGTGCCTCACGCAGCTCCGGGGGGTGAATAAAAGCCTCCTGTAGCGAAAATGCATCGATTCACTACAGGAGACCTTTGTTCACCCCCCCGGAGCCACTTGAAGCACTTTTTATTTTGGATGGATGCACTTCATTGGACTTGCTTTGGACTGATGAAGACAAACACCTGTCTATGCCATTCTAAAGCTTTAAAGAGCCAGGATAATTTTAATATAACTCCGATTGACTTTGTCTGAAAGAAGGAAGTCATATACACCTAGGATGCCTGGAGGGTGAATTAATAATGGGCTAATTTTTATTTTTGGGTGAACTGTCGCTTCAATGCATTGGATTTCAGATCTCTTGTTAATACAGTCATCTGAAAGTATGCTTTTGTACCATCATTATTATTCAGCCAGGAAAAACTGTTCAGCATCTCTTATTCTGTAAGTAGTCACCTAATGAGACAGACAAAGGCTGTGAGAGAAAGAAACATGTAACAGCTCTTAAGCAGAAAGTGGAAAGGCTGTTTCTATGAAAGGAGAGCCCTGGAACTGTGCGCCGGAGAGCCAACAGTCGGCAGCTAATAATATCTGCTGATGTTAATCCAATTAGAGTTGATTTAACACTTTACAGAGCATGATTTATAGAGGCGTTTATTGGTTTTCTGTAACATAATCAGTTTGGAAACTTAATGCATTGTTTGGGAATGCATGTGTGACTGGAAACAGGGGGAGAGCAACTTGTGCTCTGGGTTATTTGAAATGATACCCCCATTAATAACACCAACTCTGGCCCTGCTAGGGCTGTTTTTCTTGGGCTTTCTCTAATCCTCGGGACCAGCACAATCTGACAATAATTCAATCTTCAGAGAGGGAGGAAAATGAGCTGTATTTAGTAAGATTAGTGAGGACAGTAGTGTCTAGCCCTCCTGCCTCCCAAATGAGCGGCTTTTTTTTCCATCTTGTTGATTGTTTGGAGAGTTTGATAGAGCCTGCGTTTCAAACCCATGCTAATGGAGGTTAAGAGACCCTGATTTGATATAAGAGCAGACGTAGGTGATTAATCTTGGACAAATAGAGGTGTCTTATATTACTGATTGAGCTGAAGGCTAAATCAAAGAGAAAACCACTGCGTGTTGATCGTCGGTAATGCTTTCAAACAAACAGATACGTCGCTTTGCGCTGGATCTCCGCGGAAGCTGCCGTTTTCTTGCTCGTGAAGTTCTGGTAATTGTTTTGGGTCTAGTCTTATCTTCATTTGTGTGTTTTTGGATGCAGTCACCCAGTTGCAGATGACCCTGGCTTCGGTGCAGGAGCTGCTGGTCCAACAACAGAAGAAAATACAGGAGCTGACACAAGAGCTGGCTAACTCACAGGTAATCGCACAACACCTGCCACAATGTAAATTCTGACATCATGTTGTTCTAAACCTAAAGATCTATGGACCACGAAAAAAGATATTTCAAAACTCCAGTAATCTTTTTGATAATCGACAGCACTGTAAAAGTATTCCATATGACACCTAAGTTTTTCTCTTATGAATCTTAAGGATCAAATAATAGTCAAATAATAGTTATATGTGAATAAACTTATTCACTGGTAATATTCCCCTAAAGGGATAGTTTACCCAAACATTATATTTCTGTCATTAAGTACTCACCCTCATGTCGTTCCAAACCCATAAGACCTTTGCTCTTCTTCAAAACACAAATTAAGATGTTTTTGATGAAATCCGAGAGCTTTCTGTTCCTGCATAGACAGCAACACAACTGACACGTTCAAGGCCCAGAAAGGTAGTTAAGACATTGTTAAATTAGTTCATGTGACATTAGTGGTTTAACCGTAATTTTATGAAGCTGCAAGAATACTTTTTTGTCTGCAAAGAAAACAAAAATAACTTTATCCAACAATTTGTTCTCTTCTGTGTTAGTCTTTGATGTGCATTCACAAGAATATTGGCATTTTGGGTGAGCTGTCACTTTTAAATTTTTCCAGTAGTGCTGTAGTTGCAGTAAGTTTTCATATGGGGAGACAAAGCAACATTTTGGTTTGATTCAGTGGAAGTGACTGGGAAAAAAACAACAACAAACAAACAAACAAATCATACAATCTGAACATTCCTCCAATTTTTGACATTCTTGTCATTCTTGTCATTACAGACTTTATGTAAGGGCAGAATGTGATATGAATCTTTTATAGTGCATGTGAAAGTAACAAAATTTCCTGTGTTTTTTTGTTACATAGACGACATCAGATATTATAATTCATGTACATTACGTAGCACTATTAAACTGCGTAATCAACAGGTTGGAATGCATAATTTGCCTTTCATCCTCTGAAATACCTTAGGTACTGACAGCACAGCTAAAACGTCAAAAGGAAGCATCAAAAAAAAAAATCTTAAGGAATTTGGTTGTCTAAAATGGTTGCATTCCTCCCTTATCATGTCATTTCTCTCAGAGATATTATGAATGATAGTCTTCTCTTGTTTTGTTTATTTGTTGAGTTTAAACAAACCCTTCAGTGTGCATTTTCATAAGGCCCTTTGCGACGCTTGGTTTCAGGGGCATAGCCTGTAAAACAAGGCCATTTTGAGTTTAAAACAACACAGGGCATTTTTCAGTGACACTGAGACTGATGCCTCACCCTGATGTGAATATTAGTGGTGACAGAGCTCATATGCCGCTCAGAAGAGAAAAATGTGCATCAGCAGGACAAGGCATGTCATGGGAGCTCCATAAAGAACATGTACGACCATCTCCAGAACACTCAATCAAGCCATCCAGGGACAGGAAGTGAACCCACGCTGACACCCTCTCCTGATCTCTCCTGTAGCTGTCATTTGCTTTCTGTTAATTTCATCTGGACTGATACCTCATTTAACCCCCACCCATTCTGCAACTAGAAGAGAGGGAGGATTTTTTTTTTCTTTGAGTCCCAACTTAAAGGCATGGCAATTAAAAAAAATTATGGAGGAAGAAAATTATTATTGTTCATAAATCATGCTTGGGAATGTTGCCTGTACAGTTAGTTTGTATATGTTTTCTGTATTATTCATAATTAATCGCTTTTAAGCTTAGCTGTAAGTTATGAAGTTGCAGGGTTGTGTGATGGAGGATTTCCCATCATCTGTGGCAGCACATAAACAGTAAATTACTGGTTAAAAGTATCAATTATGTCCTCTATGTGCATTATTTTCATTTTGTTGTACTAGCAAATAAAATCACTTTAATGCGAACATAAATAAATAAATAAATATTTAAAATAATTAATTCTTTCTATAATATAAACTAAAATGTTTTTAAAATCTAAAACAAATTGATTTATAAAAATAATATATTTTAATAGTTATTTGAAGTAGTAAACATATGGAGTAATTATGTAGTAATTAGTCGTAAATATAGAATATACTCATTTTTATAGGTTTAAAAATTTTGAGAAACAAAAAGATAAATTAATGGATGAATACATTTTATATATTTTTTTTAAATATTAATCAATTATATTAAAGTAATAATAATAATAATAATAATAATATATTATTCGTTTTATTGTATATTATTAATAATTCTTAGTTATATTTTAAGTAGTTAATAGACTGACTACCAGTCAAAAGATTTTGAACGGTTAGATTTTCAATGTTTTTTTTTTTTTTTAATATTTAATATTTAAAACAGTTGAGAACATTTTTTTCAGGATTTTTCAGGATTAGAAAGATACAAAGATCAGCATCTATCTCAAATAAAAAGCTTTTGCAACATTATATACTATACCATTCAGCTTGGAGTCAGTATTTTTATTTTTTCTGGGGAAAGAAATGATAGAAACTAATACTTTTATTTAGCAAGGATGTTTTAAATAAATTAAAAGTGATAAAGACATTTATAATGTTACAAAAGATTTCCATTTCAGATAAATGCTGTTCTTCTGAACTTTCTATTCATCAAAGAAACCTGAAAAAATTCTACTCAGCTGTTTTCCTCAATAATAATAATTATAATAATAATAAATGTTTTTTTCTGAAGGATCATGTGATTGGAGTATTGATGCTAAAATGTCTACTTTGTAATCATGGGAATCAACATCTTGAAATGTTTTCAAATGGACTAATTTCAAAATAAACTAATTTGTTTTTAAAAATAAATGATTCTTTCTTTAATATAAACTAAAATATTTTTTAAAATATTAAACAATTATGTTTAATATATGCATAATGTATGTATATTATGTATATAATGTACATTATATTATTGTGTTTTTAAAAGTTATTAGTTATATTTTAAGTAGTATAGATGTTGTTCATCTCTTGTGGCAGTGTTGATTTTTATCGCATGCTAATTTAATGCATTATGATGTCATTATCTTTCAGAAGAATGCTCATGATGATACGGCTTTCAAATCCTTTCTGAAGACATGTGCTTATTATCTATAAAGAATAGTCATCTGAGGGAAATTGCCTGCTGAAAACACATTGCCATACCTCAGAATGTGAAACTCTACGCACTTTGTATCTTACGATACTGCGATAAATCATCTCGTAACGGGCTCCAAAAAGCGCTTTGGAATCGCAACTGAGGGCATGTTTTATGTCCACAGCTTGTTAAGCACATGGGTGTTTTACTCAAGCATCTGGATCCCGTAGGAAAACATATGCAAACACATCTGGCCTGGCAACAAATTGAAGTGAAAATATGAATCTCTCACCCTTCTGAAGTTTGCAAGAATTGCAGACTCACCACTACGCCACATCCCCCTCCCCCCCAGCATCCTTCCGTCGCCCTCTTGAAGTTCGTCATCCATAAACTGGCTTGCCAAATAATCTCCGGTTCACCTCTGCTGTTAAAGAGACACGCCTCCGCTAGTTCCAGAAAAAAATGGCACCACATCGATCTATTGTTCAAAACACTTTAGGTCATCATCCACAACAGCTGCCCTAAGTCAAGTAAAAATGGCTGAAATTCTCTGTCAAATTCCAGATTGAATTAAAAAGCTTCATTTGTCATGAGTGCCCTGCTGGAAAGCAGCAGTGTGTATAAAGTATACTTCACATCAAAACGCCCATTAAACAAATCATAAAGTCTACTTTGCGCTGATCTTAAATTTTGTTTTGAGCGATGTGGGGCCCTGTTGTCTAGAGCCATATGGGAAGTTCGGGAAATTATTTTCAGGTCCGGAGCATGAAATTAAGGACACGTGTTAAGCCTTTTGGCTGCGTATCGTTTTCATTGTGCGGTTTTCTGAGTTGCTTTTTTCGGGGTTCTTTACTCTGTGCAGAATGCGCCAAGCTTGGCAATTAAACTCTCTAATGCGGAAATGTGTGTTTAACCCGAAACACATGGTGACTCCTGTTTCCTCAGCTGCTAAGTAAACATTTTTATATTTATCTATATCTTCAAAGCCACACAAATAAAGTATATTCTGTGTTAAGAGCACAGTGGGCCTGTTTTTCTGTAGCAGTCACTCAAACTGCTCATAGTTTAACATTTTCTTTTTTATCTCAGTAGATTGGCTACATACTTTGTATTTCCTCAATGCTCACCTGATTAAATGTACTAATGCTCACCTGAAGCTGTTATTCAAATGGCGAATGATAAAGTCTTGGGCTGATAAAGAAAGTCAGTTGGAACTTCTAAAGAAGTGTAATTTTATTGCATTGTCTTTGTACAGATCATAATACTCACTGACTTTATCAGGTGCTAGAAATGACTATACGTTATTTTATATAGACAATATATTTTATATATAATTAATATATAATGCATAATTTTACTTTTTTTTTTGTCCATACTAAGAATCAGAATTTTCATTTTCCTTTCAGAGGGCAATCTGCATTTTTCTCTTTAAATGATATTGTGATATTTTCTGATATAATTCTCTGTGGAATGTTTTTTTTAGAGTAGTAGTTGACCAGTGATAGGCATTACTTAAAAAAAAAAAAAAAAAAAAAAAAAAAAAAAAAAAAATTGTTGTAGTTACTAGTTACTTCTCACAAATAGTAACTGAGTTACATCATTATAAAAGTAACTAATCAAGTTATTTGACATTTTAACATTTTTTTATTGTATTACTTAAAAAAAAAAAAAAAAAAAAAAAAGGTAAAATGTCAAATAACTTGGATGTCTCGAATATTAAATATGTTAAATAAATAAAATGGACACTAATAAAATAAATTATTACTATAAATCATTTTACACTAATCTATATTATCAACCCTCTATGGACACTTTGGCAGTTGAATCACCATTAGCTAGTCAATTTTTGATAATTTAGCATTAAACTTTAGTAATTAGAATAACCATGTATGAATGCATATTTGTCATATTGACTGAACTTAAGACTGGTGGTATTACTTAAGATATTGTTTTACAAACAATTTTTGTTTTAGTGTTTCTATAAAAAAGGGAAAAAACTAAAAATAATACTGATAAGATAACAAAACTACTATGAATTCTACTGCTAATAACAATATGTTCATGAATATTAATCACGTTGTCTGCGTTCGCTCAAACTGATTTGTTGAAATCAAAAGAGGGACGGTAATAGGTGAGCGCCAGCCAATGAGATTGCCGTTTGCACATTAGTTCCACCTACTACCGTAGTAACCGATAATTCCTTAAAGCTGAAGAATTCTAAAGGAACTCTGTTACTTTGACAGCAAAATACAACAAAGAATGTCGTTTACATGTAGCGCGTCAATTCTTCATGGTATATAAGTCTCTCGTTCTGTATCTTTCTTTGCATGTGTGTGAGACAAAGCGACAGCTAGTCATGTGCCTTCACACTAGAGTTTACGGTTTGTCAAATACAGGTAACCTTATGCTGCGCATCCATTCATTCAGATGAACTGAGAAATTAAAGTTAGAATAATATTAGAACAAATTATAGTACAGTGTTGTAGCAGGGGAAACAGTAATTTGCTTGATTACTCGTTACTGAAAAAAATAACACTGTTAGGATCGATGTTTATTTATAACGCCGTTATTCCCATCACAGTAATTGGCTGATATATTTGCTAAGATTTGGCTGTTTTGAAGTTATCAGCAAGTGGACATTGGAGACAAAATTCACTTTTACGTGGTATTTGCATATAAAAGTGTCATAGCAGTGTGTGAACATAAGGACCCTACAATGATAAAAATCCTAATACATTTTTTTCTCCAAAAAGCTTAAATTGTTTTGGTTAGAAAACCGTTTAGATTTTCTGAGTAGTATGATGTCATACTGCTCAGGCCCCGCCCACCACCACTGACGGACTGTCCCATGTTAGCATATTTCCACACACAGCCAGTTGTACTCTGTCCGCCATTTTCTCCACACTTGAGCAGCTGTAGCGACAACAATGCCTTGTAAGCAATGCAGGTGTTAGGTAGTTGGGTGAAAAAGCAAACATAAGGCTGGTTTCACACCACAAGCGTGAGCTTTAAAGAGACAAGAGATTTAAAGAGACATGCACCGAAACGGGACGCGGTAAACAGAGCTGTTTTTGATAAGGTAAAAATGGTGTTGTTTTACACAACCATTGAGGAATTTTAACCAAAGTAGGTTGCAGACATTTCATGAAGGTCCTAAAAAATCATACCAACTTGTGGAAAATGGGCATCCGATGTCTCGTTTAACTTCCAGTTTTGTCAGTTCCAAAACAGCTTTGTTAGACAGTTTTGATTTAGAATTTTTTAGCCTGGTCTCATGATGAAAACGTACCACTGGGAACTTTTTCACAAGACATGAAATATGGACAGCCATGTATGTTTCGTGACACATTCGATGTGAAATGTCCACTGGCTGGCACTAAAAGTTTGCCCCCCAGTTCTGACTTGAAATGTCTGTTGAGTGGTGCTATAACTCTAATGCTCCATTTTAAAATTACATCGCATCTGCACTACACCTAAACCTACCCGATAGTATGAACAAAAACGTAAAAACGCAATCACAAGCATGCCGCTTTAGCTTGTTTTTCAGTCTGTCATCCTTCAGCTCTTTCATCGTGAGTCATGTTTTTGACGAGATTTATACCCAACAGTTCATGTTCCGTGCCGGCTGAGCTACCGTGCAAGCCTGTTATGTCTGGAAAGCGAAACAGATGGAGCTGTAATCATTATTGTGTACGAAAACGATTACAAGTGCTCTGTTTTACCGTCTCTAGTGCTCATCTCTGTTGGAAACTGCAGTGATATGTACTTATTGGTACGTATTTCGCGTCTTGCGAAGTTTCCAGATGTACGTTTCCGTCATCAGACCAGGTAGGTTTAGGTTTAGCTCCAACCAGCTCCAACTCACACCTGCTTGGAAGTTTTTAGTAATCCTGAAGACCTTGATTAGCTGGATCAGGTGTGTTGGAACAAAACTGTGGAGAGCTGTGGCCCTCCAGGAATTGAGTTTGAGACCACTGGTTTAGGGTATTTTGCGTAAATGTAAAGTATGTGGTTTTTCAAATTCTGCCAGTTTGTGTAGAACTCATTTGCCATCACTGAACTGTATTGTGAAGTAGAAGGTGTGTCAGTTGAGTTCAATTTAAGAGTTTTTATATTTTATCCAAAGCGCCTTGATAATATTTAATACTGAATAACAGGCAGAATGTTGCATCTCATTCTCCATGTATATAAAGCATTATCACCTTGACTGGTTGAGTTTAATTGCGTGCTGTTTGAATGCAACGATAGCTGTCTTTATTAGTGGCTGCTCGTGGAAGATTAGGAGCGCTTCGATTTTTTTTTTCCCTCCCTTCCACCGCAAAAGGCCCTGCCACTGGGAAAGTGAATAAACAGGCTCAAATAAATTGTGCCAGTGTTTTCACCAGAAAACACTCCCTTGGGATTTATTTTCAAGCTGATTCCACCATAAATATACATGCATTAAGCGGCGGAAAAAAGCGGCGGAGAGGGAAACAGTGAATTAATTTGCATTCAGACGTTTCTTAACTTGCCTTGTTAAGATATTATCCGTTGTTAATGTTCTGCAGACATTTGCTTTAATGTATTCCATGTCTGACTGCTGTTTCGGTGTAAGTACGTGCATATACCTCTCTTGTACGGTACGCTCCACCTCCTTAAATAATTACCCAGACTGTAGCAAAGCTTTGTTCACACTTAAGAGGGTGACGAACCCCGATCACACTGCACTGACCCCTCTGACTGGATGGCTGCTCACACAGTCAAAGACATGCAGAGAAAGGCCTTTAGCAGCAATTAAACGGTCATCACTAAATGTGTGCGTGCGTGCGCGTTCGGCTCTCGAAATGAAGAATTGCAACCGTGGAACTTTAAACACCGCCGGCTGAGAGGTGCTTTGTAGCCTCTGTTAAAATATTATTTAGATTTTATGTCCGAGAAGTGTAAGCTAAGCCTCCGAAGCAATTAATTTTTTTTCCCGTTACAAAGGTAAAATGAGCAAGAGGTACATTCCAGCCTTATTATACCGGGTGCCGTGGGGAGTGTGGGATTAAGATGGCCATAATGAGGTGAGGCCTGTAATAAGAGTGTCTTCACCAGGCCTAATGCGCTCGGCTCGGATCAGATGTGGCCTCTTCGAAAACGGCGCACTTATCTGAGGGCTTTAGGAGCAGAAAGGAGACAAAACCGCCTTCCGTCCCCAGCCCTCGCTGTAAATGAGTCTGATCCTTTTCAGATGTGATTCAATTAATTTACTTTAGATTTAATTACATGTGGAAGAGTCCGAGTTATCCCTCTCCTCTCGATAGGGGGTCTCTGCTTTCTAACTAGCCGCCCCCAGTGACTCCAATGTTCTTAATTACACTTTTATTTTCCTTTTCCCCCCCAGCCCTTTTTTCACTTCCTCTTCCTGCTCTTGTTTTTCCCTCCCTTAGAGGGCAGAAAAAGTGGAGTGGGATTATGGGGTAGATGTGGGCTGTTTGTTTGTGCACGGTTCAAATCGGTGTTTTGAGCTCAGGTTCATCTGGCAGAACGTTTGGAGAGCTGAAATGGATATGTAGAGGTGCTACAAATCTCTTTCTCTTGAAGAGGGCTTCTTTTTATAAATTTGACAATACCAACCACCTGTCTATTTGGGGAAAAAATGATGGATGGATTTTTTTGGGGCCTTTATTTTTTTTCCTTGAAGTCATTTGCTATTCAAATGTTTGCTGGCCACTTCAATTGGCCATCACTCCCTTCAGCAATTCATCCCATGGCAAGCAGTTAGTGATAAGGCTTCTTTTAATAAAAACCTCCCTGACTTGATGAATACTGCCATTGTTGTGCCAGAGACCTCTTATCAAACACCTCTGTCCTGCTCAAATCAGCAGTCTGCAATATGGAAAAATATGTAAAAATGGCATGATTAATTCCCTTAGCCTTATTTTTTTTAAAAAGATCCTGACCTTCTGGGTGGAAAAGATACAGTAGCTGGGACTCGTCAGTGTAGTTGTGGTTTGATATCAAGACTGAAGACTCTCGTATTGGCAGTTTGAATGCATCAAATGATTGTGTTCATTGAGTGACTCTGACAAATCAAATTAGAAAAAGTCACACTTTAACAGATCGCTGACATTTGTGAAGTTTTTGCATGTGCTGCATACTAATCTAACAGGTTCTGGTAAATAATGCCTCATATGATGGAGCTTTCACATTCTGAGGCAGATCTTCACCTTTAGCGACAGTTAAGCAAAGAATAACCATTTTTACGTTTATAGAGGGTTCAGAGTGATTCTTGGTTAATGGTTTGAGGTCTGGAAAGCCCATAGTAGTAAATAGTAAGTGTTTTAAATGTGTGTTCAAAATGAAAACAATGCTGATTATCATTTGTAATTTGTCTCTTCAGGCCTCATCTGCCACCAACCGCATGCTGGAGTCTCAGAGCATCAGTGAACTCAAGGCTGAGATTGTGTCCCTGAAGGGTCTTCTTCTCAGCAGGTAATTTTTCACATTTTTTTAAAGGGGACATGAACTGTGAAAAACCAAAATTTCCTTGACCTCGTGACTAATTAAAGTTCATTGTAATATAAAAACATCCTGTTAGTTTCAAAACTCAAAACTTTGTAGTTAATCTAAAAACAGCTTATATTTAATGCAGTCTGCCAAAGCAACAGCTTTTGAAATGTTCTATGATGTAATAGGTAGATAAGTGCGCCTCAGCAGAAGACTGACATCACGGCCTGTTTAGTGAACGTGCAGGTCTACACAAAAACCAAACTATTAAGATGGCTCTAAAAATAAATGGGACACTGTGCAGCACCAGTTTGTGGAAAAGACAGTCTTTGCATTGCCTTCCTTCTGATCCCAATGTTAGGAAAGAGTGGATGAGCTTTATTTTTAATGAAGTTCCAGGCCACGTCAGTAAGAACGTGCTTTTGTACTTAATTTTACCACAAATTCGTTTACAGTTAGCCATAGCGTCAGTGACGCAATGCTCATTCTCTTATCTCAGGAAACCGAGGTTACGTAAGTAACCGGAGCGACACAATACAGCGTGGGATTTTCAAAAATATTGAAACTAAAAGATGATGCAGAACAGTGATGTCGCAACAAAAGTTGTGTGGTCACTATTGCTTTGTCTCTTCTTACAGACCGTTTGATGTGTACTGAGTTACTTATGTTTTTAAACCTAAATCACAGTGGCGTCATCCATCTGTGAGGAATGAATAGGGTGACCGGACGTCCTGTTTTTTCCGGGACAGTCCCGTATATCAGCTCTATTTTTAGTGTCCCGACTTATTTTAAAAAAATCATGTTTTGTCCCGTATTTAAAATTTCTTTACAAGTGTGTGATCAGAGCGAGTAGTAGAAGTGTTCTGTCACGCAAGATCAGCCTAACCTAAGGTAACTGAGCTTGTCGTAGAACAAAATTACCTTCCAATCACAATTCATTATCGATTAACTTGCAGTAAGTGAAGACGGGTTAGGCAGAATCACGCTGAATGACACACAGAAGCGCTTTTTCAGGCACGCGCCCGCGCGATCCCAGTTCTGCGATCAGTTCTCCTTGCGCAATTGTCAAATACACACACACAGCTGTCAAAATGTCCATCGTGTGGAGTATCTCACGGTTCTGGCCTAAGTGAACGTAAACAGGTGGGTGAAAACCGGATGTGTCAGTATATTACATTCATTCGGTCTTAAAGGCAAACCAGCCTAATTAAATACCTGTCTCATTTATGTTAATCAAACAACAAAAGATGTTAAATAAAGTGTACATGTTAAACTTACTGTATTAGAAAAGCAAGTGTATTTGCCTTATTGTTTGTAATTTGCTGCTTTAGTTTTATATAAAAACATAACTGTATGTGTGTGTGTGTATATAGGCTATATATTCATTTAGATATCATGAAATAAAATTTCTCATATCGTGCCACATGTCCCCAAAAGATTTATTAGGTTAACAGAAACTGAGGGGAAAGAAATTGCATAATTAACAGTATGACACACTGAATTAACTATTTTCTTCCCGCACAGCCTCTTTTTTTTGTGAGTGTAAAATAAAAAAGCCATTTTCTACTGTTACAAATATGTGACCCTGGACCACCAAACCAGTCATAAGGGTAAATTGTTTTTAGAGATACAACTTTTTGAAAATCTGGAATCTGAGGGTGCAAAAAAATCTAAATTTTGAAAAGACTGCCTGCAACGCGCTATTATTAATCAAAAAATATTTTTTATATTTACAGTACGAAATGTACAAAATATCTTCATGGAACATGATCTTTACTTAAAAGTAAAGTCATAAAAGAAAGAAATGAAAAATCGATCATTTTGAGCGATGCAATGTATTTTTGGCTATTGCTACAAATGTACACGTGCTACTTAAGCCCAGGTTTGTGGTCCAAGGTCACATGTCTTTATTTTACTGTGTGTTCAAATTAGTGCTCAAAACTAATAAGATGCACGTACTTAACATTTAACATCCTGAAAGTAGTGAAAGTACCCTTTAGTAGTGCATGTTTTGTATTATCCCTGTGTAAATGAGTACAGAGCATTGTTTCTCACTTGGGGCAGCTGATATTAGTATGCCTTGGGACGATTTGGCAGATAAATGTGTCTGAAATGGTTTGATCTGTGTGTGTCATATCGTTCTCTTCACCGGGGCATGTAGCTGGAACCGGCTCATTACTGGTTAATGAGGCCTGATGCATCCAACAGGTTCCCTCAATGCCCCAAGATGGATCTTCCCTCACTTTCATTAATGTTTACTTGATTATGTATGTATCATGCAAATTAAGATCTAAGTAATCTCATACATCTGAAATTCACACAGATAAAAGATTTCGTTTGTCTGCCGTTTCGTTCTCATTAAACATTTTAAGCTGTAATTGCCTTTTTCTTCCAGTGTCTGAATGTCTGGTTGTCCTTCTCAAGATGTGAGAACTTTGCAGTAAATACAAAACCAAGCTCACCATCTGCTCAACTTGTTGCCTTGTATATTCAAACAAAACCACCCTGACAGTACATATCTGAAGTTGCTTTTGAATCTATTTTACCTTTGTTGTGAGGACACGCTTTGTTTTGAATCAGATGCCAGGTGTGGAGTACATATGGACATAATCTCTCATGTACTTTCAGACTGACAAACCTGCTTGTGTTTCCAAAGCACAATAGCTGGACTCGCTCGTGCATATTTTAGGCAGAATCAAGCCTGAGGCACAATGTGTACTCTGTTGTGAGAGATTTCAGCAAACAGTTCGAAGAAAACGCTTGTAATTTTCTATTCACGTCCTCTTTCTTCTCAGGAGACAGTTCCCCGCTTCACCCTCTGTTCCCAAAATCCCTTCCTGGCAAATCCCTCTCAAACCCGGATCGCTGTCCAACCCGCCCTCCGTCAACCACACCAACAGCAGTAGCGACATCTCGCCCGTCAGCAACGAGTCGGCCAACTCCTCCCCCGTCAAAGAGGGAAACAGCTCCCAGGTCACCCCGTCCGGCTCGCACTGCCTCAACGGAGAAGTGGGCCTAGGCTCCATTCTCCCACTGGACCTGAAAGACCAGGTCCGTATGGAAGTCCAGGGGGAGGAGGAGAAGAAAGAGGACGACGAGGACGAAGACGAGGACGACGACGTGACCCAGGCAGATGAGGAAGACCACCTGAGCGTGCAGACGGAGGACAGGAGGGGAGGCGACGGACAGATAAACGAGCAGGTGGAGAAGCTCCGGCGTCCAGAGGGTGCGAGCAACGAGAGCGAGGTCGATTAGAAAGAAGCGTCCGTCCGTTCGCTTCTCCCAGTTTCCTTACAGTTAATTCAAGTTCTGAAATCACACCCTCGTCGCAGTAAAACAGCTACCGTGAGCATCATTTTAACACTGTACGAAAGCGGCAGGTGAGGTGGATTATGTTCCTTTCACTGCAGTTCTTTACCCTTTTGACTTTACAACATGCAAACTTTCAACGTGCAAACCAGAGACGGCACAAATCTTCTGCATGCCTGAACAAGCACAGCAACAGAAATTTCTGGAAAGACGACAAGATAATTATGACTTTTTGTTTTGCAATCCATACATTTCCCCTAAATGCTAGCTAGCACTTTTGCCAGAGACTGTAGTACGCCCATTTAAGTCATCAGTTGCATTGTAGGGACTGTAGACGCAAATCAGAGGCACCAAAGAAATCATAAAGTTGTGATCTGAGATTGTAGGATTCATTTCTACGCCATTTCTTTTGTTTTGATCAGCAGTAAACAGTTTTACACAGTTCCAACTCTGTTGGATCAGCGTGTTTGTAGACCTTGTAATCTGTCGTAGTGAAACCAACTCCGCTTCAGCAGTCCGTGCAACAACGAGGCCTTGTGATTTGTGATCAGAGCGATGGTGGATTCGAGATTTCTGCGGGAGAACGAAAGAGAGGGAGGGAAAACACGTATGGGAACGCAGACAATGAGGCGAAAGAGAAATGTGTTTGTCTCGGTTGTATCTCTCCAGTCTCCAGCAGGGTAGCTGATTTGGTTTATGAAGTATGTTAATAATCAAATGATCGACAAATAACAGATGTATTAGTTCATGCGGCTTGAAATGTCAAGGAGGCTAAAATCGGAAATCTAATACTGAAAGCCTGTTATATTGTATTATATTACATGACAAACCCTCCAGTCCAAATTATATAGGCCTCCTGCAGTGAATAATCTTAACATGAAACGGTGCTGGGGTTTTGTAATTAAACTGTGTAAAACAATGGATGCTTCAGCGGAGGTGCTGACAGTTGTGCTTTTCTCTTTGGGGGCTTTTCTCTCAGAAAGTCCTGAGAGGATTAAAAAAAAAGACAAAAAAAAAATTTCCCCCGTGATGCAAATGGAGAGTAACGTATGAATATTTAACTAATGAAATTACTCACTCGTCAGCTGATGAGAAACAAAGCCAGAGAGATCCTGGAGTGAGAACTAGAGCGGCAGATCCATTGTGACATTTTCACATTTAACAAATGACCTTCAGAGTAACCGGATTACAGCGCAGCCAGGTGAATTGTGGGTCTGCGGCACAATGCGAAGGCACAATGAAAGAGCTCAACTTGTCTGGCCATGTGTGTACGTCGTCTTACTTCCTAGACTAGGGATGGCTTAACACTAACCCACACATGAATAGCACATATTCATATGATACAATGACAATAGAAACCGCGTGTGTTCATTTGATATGCAGTGATTTTTTTTTTAACTCTTGATTTGAAAAGCTACAAATGTGAAGTGAACATTAGAGGAATAGTTCAGCCCCCAAAAATCTGTGATTTACTTAAATGATTAAAGGAGAAGTTTACAGATAATTTACTCTCCCCCTTGTCATCCAAGATGTTCGTGTCTTTCTTTCTTCAGTCGTAAAGAATTTGTTTTAGGATTTCTCTCTATACAATGGACTTCAGTGGTGCCTACAAGTTTGAACTTCCAACATGCAGTTGAAATGCAGCTTCGGCTCTAAACAATCCCAGCCGAGAAAAAAGGGTCTTATCCAGCTAAACAATTGGTTATTTTCTAAACAAAATGTACAATTTATATACATTTTTTTTTTTTTAACCTCAAATGCTCGGTGATGTGCATGTGTACTCTGTGTAATCTGGGTCAGTACAGTTAGGGTAGGTTGAAAAACTCCCATCTCGTTTTCTCATCCAACTTCAAAATCATCCTACATCGCTGCAGATGTACACTCTTAAAAATACAGGTGCTTCACAATTCCATAGAAGAACCTTTTTTAAGAACTTTTTTAACATCTGAAGAAAGGTTTTTTAAAGCAAAAGAAGGTTCTTCAGGTTATAAAAAGTTAAGAAAGATGGTTCTTTAATGGTTCTTTAAAGAACTTTTGACTGAATAGTTCTTTGTGGCACCAATAATGGTTCTTCTATTCTACTCTTTTAAAGCACCTTTATTTTTAAGAGTGTACCAACCCAGTGTTTGCAAAGTGAACGTGCAAAGATCAAACGCCCTTTACAAAAAAAGGTAAAACAGTGATGTAGGTTGATTCTGAAGTTGAAGGAGAAAATGAGATGGGAGTTTTTTGACATACAGTAACTGTATTGACGCGGATTACACAGAGTACACATGAACATCGAAGAGCTAGACAAGACGAGTATTAGAGGTTAAAAAGTATATCAATTGTAATTTTTTTTAGAAAATAACTGTTTCCCTAGATCCTTATTCGTCGGCTGGGATCGTTTAGAGCCCTTTGAAGCTGCACTTAAACTGCATTTCGGAAGTTCAAACTCACAGGCACCATAGAAGTCCACTATATGGAGAACATAATTTCTTTACGAATGAAGAAAGAAAGTCATAAATGTTTCGGATGACAAGGAGGTGAGTAAATTATCTGTAAATTTTTGTTCTGGAAGTGAACTTCTCCTTTAAACCTTTATGCAGTCTTTTATATTTTTGTGGAACGCTAAAAGATACATTTTGACAATTTCACACTGCTCCTTTCCATACAATACTATGACTGTTAAACTCCAAAAACACCATTAAAGAACCAATTCAGTCCAATTTGTTTGAATAACCGGTTGATTCAGTTCACAAAAATCACTACACAGTTCATTCACCAAATCGGATCATCTGGTTCTTGAGTTAAACAAAGTTCAAGTTCAACTCAGCCAGAGTGTATCCTAGTTAACAGCTCAAGAACTGTTCAGACCAAGTGTTTTTTGTCTTTTTTGGAACTCAGCTGATCATTATGAACTGTCATTAAAAACCCCTCAAAATAGAAAAAAAGGCTGTTTGGAATGACATGAAATGGAAAATAATGCAATTCATTTTAAAGGAATTAGTGAAGTCCATTTAATCTTGAAAGTAAATTGCATTTATTGGTGTCAGAAGTGTCTTTGCAGAGTGAGAGGAAGGAAGGAAGACCATCAGCTTCAGAAAGAGACAGATCTTTAGCTTGAGTGTGTGTGCATGTATCAGTTTTGCTTAAAACCACATTCAGGAGTTCCTGCAACTGGCAGGCTGTTTCTGGTAGCGTGGCGTCAGTGGCCTTTAAACAACTTAGTTTGCTAATTTTAGCTAATCGTTGTAAAGCCGCTGTGAGGTCTACTGAATTAAACATGATATAAGCCACATACTCAGTGCCTATATCTCTTTTAATATTACATTCTCATCTCCAACTGTGTTTTTACAACACTTCGGTTAAGAATCCACATCCTGCACCTCAGTTTCAGCAACTTGGTTTAGGGATTTAAGCATTCGTACTCATTTACGTGAGCTGGGTGTGTATGCGACGGATCAGTTTTATAAGTAAGCTTGCGTCAAAGGTCTGTAACGGTTTGTGTGAACTGCACATTGTTGCTGTATGTGACTCGTTGATGTTGTTGACACCCTGCCGGTATTTGTCACAGAGAAAATCTGGTATGAAAAGATGAATGTACATAATTGTAATAAATTTGATTTAACACAAATTTCCTGTTGATTTTTTTATTTGATCAGAAATAAATGTAACTTTGGTATCATGGTTTCATTGTAACAAAAAAGAGCATATAAGAAAGGAGGCATGGTATTCATTACTGAATTATTTATTAATGTAAATTATTCATACATAATACATGCATTTATTTTTTATTAGGTAATGTGCTGTTCCAAAATAGGCAAAAAGATTATAAAAATAAATGAGTGAAATTTAAATTATGCATTTGAGTTTACATAAGTACAAATGATTATTAAATGTAAATTATTTATATTTTTTCTATAATTTGCAAGTTGCATGAGAGCCTAAAAGAAAATGTGGATAAAGTCTGCATTTTCATCTTGCTTGAGATTTCACATTAGATCAGCATTCTTGTTGGCATTTTCAGTGGACTCTATTAAGTGAATTTCAGTCGATAAACCTTGATCCTAAAGCCAGCACTGTTGAAAAAATGTAAAAAAGGCCCCATTCCACTGTAGTAAGCAATACAAATATTCCAGTGCATTATCAAGTTTATGAATTTAATTTGTCTGTCAAGGTCTAAATGATCAATAGCCTTGCACATATTGATGTGGTGTATAAACTTCTCAAAGGTTCGATACCGCATCCCTTTGTAATCCATTAACCTCTCCCCGGAGTTCAGGCCAGGCTCAGATTTATAGGGGCTGCTGTAATAAATGCACTTGTACATCATTTAGTGTCTTATGGGACAAGTAGTGCATTCCTGTCCAGAAAGCCTCCTCCATCCCAATCTCCAACTTATTGAAGTGGTACTGTAGGTGAGGCTTACCGGTCATTTTGGCCCAACCTGACTCAAAAGCTGGAGCGGGGAATACAAGGAGGCCAAAGTCTAAATCTTTTCAAAGAAAAGGGTTTTTTTTTTCAGACACTGAAGGTGTCTGTCGTGCTTTTGCAGAGACTCAGGAGCTTCAACCTCATCAGTCGGCTTTACTAAACGGAGTGCGCTCAATAGGCTGCTGCTGTATTGATGTGTGCTGAACTCCATTGTTCTCCTGAACTGAGCACTCAGCAGGTTAGAGGGCTGAGTGTCTCCTTGGATCAATGCAAGGGTTGTTAGCCCTTCCTGCCCCAGGAGGTTCACTGAACACAGCCTGCGCTTGCAGCCCGGGGTGCTCATGGAGGAATGGCAATAGGGACGCCACGTCACTTTAAGTCCCAATCTGGATAGTCTTTTGTTAATTGTAGCTTACAGAGCCATTTAAAAAAAAAAAACAAGCAGCTGCTTCTGACAATTTTTGTATTTACATTACATACAGGGGATCACAAGTCCCTTAGAGGCCCATGATGAAATGACAAAGAAATTAAAATAAATTGCAATAAATTGGAATTACATAAATTATAAAATGTCTACAAAATATACAAATATCGTCAAAAAGTCCTCAAAGTCTTTTTTTTTTTTTTTTTCCAAATGTAAATTCATTCCCCATTTACATTTTCTTGGTTAAACACTACTTAAAACTATCCTATTTTATATTTTTGCATTAACAAATAATACATTTTCTTTTTATTAAAACTAAGTATGAATCTCATCAAGCTAGTGTTTTTAAGCATTTTACATTTATTCCAAAATAATAGCTTGAGGCAGTAACAATTTAAACAAGATGTGATCCTGGACCACAAAACCGGTCTCAAGTAGCACGGGTATGTTTGTAGCAATAGCCAAAAAAAACATTGTATTAGGTAAAGATTATGTTCCGTGAAGATAAGGATTTAGGTTTTTTTGCACCCTCAGATTCCAGATTTTCAAGTTGTTTCAATTTGTATCTCAGCCAAATATTGTTCTACCATACATCAATGGAAAGCTTATTATTCAGCTTTCAAATGATGTATAAATCTCAATTTCAAAAAAATTATCCTTATGACTGGTTTTGTGGTCCAGGGTCACATATATTTTTTTGTGAACTTATGTTCAGCTACTCTGTTTAATAACGTTTAACTACTTTTGAATTTTTCGGATCATCAGTCATCAAAGCTCTGTAAATATTGGTCACAGACATGGAGATTTACTTGAAATTTCACCAAGCTGATACTCACTAAAAACACCCACAGATCATGTTTTCATGTCATTTTAAGTTTTATTATCTAAGTGTGTGGGTTGTTTACTTACTTTTTTAAATTTGTTTTCTCATTAATGCCATTATATTGTTTATTCAGCCTGTTTGTCAAACACGCAGGACTAAATAAGGCGGGATTTACCGCATGAACCAATCACAGCTGATATACAGCAGTCATATCCAATCATATCGCGATGGAGGAATTGCCTCCCTCTCACGTGACTTTTCCCCATTCATTCTCAGTTACCCCCCACCACAAGCTTTTGGGGGTCTGTTAAAACTCAATGGGCTCAGGTGAGGTGAGAGAGACGCGGACTCCTATTGTAACTTTATCTGGTGGTGACGCTGTTGGACAGTTTTACATTAGAAAAACAAGTTTTTAATGTTATATTTTGTAATACTGGCATTGTTTTATTTTTGTACTACAAATTCTCATCCAGTATTACTGAGGAAGAATTTCTTTGTAATTTAATCATAGACCTCTAGGGGGTTGTTTGAAAGTGCTATATGTGCTACTAATAAAACTAAAGGAACACTTTTACCCCCCTCAAACATAACTTTCATCACTACAGTGCTGTCATAAAAATGGAATTAGAACACATTCCATATTAAAGATATCAGGCAATGCCAGTCATACCTATCTTTATTTTTAACAATAGCACAGCAGGTGCCCCATTAAAGCAGTATCCCTGGACACAGTCCCAGTCACCAGGGCAGAAAACCTCTCCAAGTTCTCTCAGCTTTGCATGAGAAAGGTCAAGCCTAATTCTACAGGGATGGACCGGAGGGGTGACTTCCTCCTTCCGTCTCAGATAAGATAAGCAGGAACGCATGCAGTGCTGCATGTGTAGGAGGGAGCCTGTTTGATGTTGTGCTAATGTGGGTCCAGACCTCTGGAACACCACTGGGTATCCTACACTCAAAGGGAATCCACTGATGGACAGATGGTAGCACACACCACGGGACGCTCGCGCTCTGTGCTGCTCGAGTCGGCTGTGTGCGATGTTGCAGTTCAGCCCGTAAAACACAGAGTCTGGTTTCCGTCATCGTCCCGAGAGAGCCTTGGGTGCACACGTTTGGAAGCCCCCTTATCTATACTTAAAGCAACAAGGAAAATTTAGCTTAAAAAAATTGTCTTATCAAGGAAAATCACCAAAAACTCACGGAGCCTTAAAAAGTCCAAATAGTCTATGTACCACAATATTCAAAAGGACAAAAAGTTGCAAAAAAAAAAAAAAAAAAAAAAAGAGAAGCTGTGAACAGTATGAAGATGGCAAAAAAAAAAAGGAACACACACAGCTTTACTGAAGAGCAGCAAACGTTTCAGACACAACACATGCTTCTTTAGTACCTGCAGTACTTGCAATGCCAAGTGCAATAGTCTTCTTAAAATAAAAAAAAAGATCACATGGTTCTTTGTCACAATATGTACTGATCATGTGATTTATACAAAATTACAAAATTTTATATGACCAAGAGTGAATTAAATGTATTCCACTCGTGAGTGTAATTAAGGCATACAAACTGGAAACATTCTGAATTCAAGGTTAATTTCACTAGAGGTTATGATATTTTTTATTTATTTTTTTCATCTTGTGCCCATGATCTTTTTTGTTTTAGGATAACTCTTGCACCCGGCATTGCAATTAGGCACTGAAGAAGGTCATGTTTGTGACCGAAACATTTGCTGTTCCTCAGTGAAGTTGTTTCTTAGTTATATATTTATTTGTTTCACATTTGCTTTTTTTATTGTCTTTTTTTCATCTTCATAGTGTGTGGGTCTTTTTTGCTATTTTCATACAGTATCCAGTGACTACTTTAAAGTTTTTGCCTTGATATTTAAAAAAAAAAAAAATATATATATATATGTTTTTTTTTTCCTTTTTTCTATTCACATCTTTTTGGTTAAATAAACATTACACTACCAGAATAAAAATCTATATTGTATTTTATATAAAGTATAAATCTCATCAGTGTAGTGTTTTTCAGCATTTTTTTGTATTTATTTCAAAATAACAACTCAAGGCAGTAACATATTAAACAATATATTTTATTTAACCACTTATATATTTCATTTATGAACTGATGTTCAGCTCTTCTTTTTTTTTTATAATAAACTTATTTTCAGATTATTAGTCATCACAACTCTGTAAACACTGGTCACAGACGTGTAGATGTAGCTTTAATTTCACCAAGCTGATTGCTCACTAAAAAAAACCCACAGATCATGTTTTCAGGCCATTTGAAGTTTGAATTTGACTTGACAAAGTGTTGATATCTAAGTGTGTGTGAGCTGTTTGCTTACATTTTTATGTCTTCCTATTAAGGCCATTATATTGTTCATTCAGACTGATTTGCCAACGCTGACAAACCACAAAGGGGGGGATTTATCGCATGAACCAATTACATCCGAACATAACCAGTCATATCCAGTCAGATGGCTCGCGTAACTTTCCCCCATTCATTCTCAGTTAACCCCCACCAAACTAACCGCATACTTTAGGGGATCTGTTAAAACTCAGTGGGCTCAGGGAAGGTGAGAGAGATGCGGACTACCACTGTAACTTTACCTGCTGATGTCGCTGTTGAACAGTTTTACTTTAAAAAAAGGAAGCTCGAGTTGAGGTGAAAATGGGCCAAGGTCGCGTGAGACAGCCTGCGTAAGACCTTAGTGGTCTAAACCCAAGTGCAACAAAGCCCGCATAGTCATAAAGCACTTTGTCATCACTTATATGATTGTTCAATCGAGCAGGATTGCATTTCGCCCTGCTGTGTGGCTGCTGTCACTTGATGTTCCTCTGGCCCTGTTTCAACTCTAAATGGAACAAATACCCACCGCCGTCGTCCTCGTGCGGCAGCGCTGTGGCACCGGTGGTCAAAACGGAGTCACGTCTCTCAGAGGAGGTATGGAAGAACAGAGGGGTGGGGTGTGAAAAACAGAAAGAGGGAGGAAAACAATAGCATGCTGTAAAAGAGAAGAATAAATCTTCGGGGAGCTGAGAGCCCCTGGAAGTGGTAATACTGGAGACAATATTTATGAATTGGCCTGTAATGAGCCATCAGCGGCATGGCGGATATGAGTGCGCCACCGGAGAAAAATGCCCTTGTCCTACATGGACCAGGGAGAGCATCCGTGTTATAGTGGGTAGAATGGATTATCTAGGGGTGCTTGTCGCTCATTGAGGATTCGGGACTGCAGGCGGTGACGGGGCAACAGGTGCGGCTCTCGCCGAGGCTTGCAAATTAGACAAATCGCACGCGCGACACCCGAAAGACGCCGCAGGCTCTGAGGAGGAAGTGAAAGCGATGCTCGACCTGGCACTGACTCTGCGTTCGGTTCAGATAGGACTCGCCCGTCCTTCCTTATCGCAGCCCTTCTCGGTGGTTTACTTTCCACATGCAAATGCAGGCTACAACCCTGGGAGGATGTGCCGGATGACACTGACACGCTCCCGTGCGCTGCCGCAACTCACCGCCTAAACCAACAGAGCTGCTTTTAGCTTAGAGCAGAGAGTTTATGCCTTAATTAAGACGATGAATACCACTGCTAACTTCCTCATCACGGTACCTGTGTAATTACACCAGCTCTGCTATATCCTGGAGCACAGCTCTTAATGACTGTGGAATAAGTAAGATGTCTGATGCCTGGAGAAATAACTAAGTCTCTTGTACAGCTGGAGGGTTGCTCTGTCATTAACGTGTTTATTAAAGACTGTTTAGAAATGTGCTGCTTGCATAAAATGCTGTGTGCTTTGAAACCGTGCTAAAATTGTTAGAAACAATAAAGCCATTAAGAGACCCAATATGAGGTCACAAATGCTGTTTCGCGTAGCATTCATGGCCCTCAAATGTGGATTTTCTCTGGCTTTATTTGTTTAGATCAAGGCGCACCAAAAGCAATATGCGTTACAGAGTGAAATAATCATTTGGTATTATTTCTAATGCATCATCCTCGGTAGCTCCGCCCACTGCAAAATCTCATTACTCCAAAAACCTGCAATCACATAATACGTTAAACATCAAATAACTTCTGATTGGCTGTGATAGTGTGGCGTAGCTCAGCAGTTTCAGGTTTAGTGTGCGCAGACAAATTGCTTGTTGCGTGTCAAAGACTGTTAGTCTCACAAGCCAATGTTTTGACTATCAGAATTAGATTTAGTGCATATTTTAAATTGACCAAAACCATCCGTTCAGATATAAAGGGTCCTTTTGACCCACATGTTTAACTATCATGCTTCACTGAGCTTAAGTGTTGTTTAGGAGATAGTCTTACAAGTGGGTGTATCAAACGTAAAAACTAACATCACTTTACTTTTCAACTATCTGCCACATATTCATAAATGTCTTAAAAGGTTTTCATGTCATGAACAGACTTCTTTCTTCTATAGATAGATAGTTTGTGTAAATCTTAAAATTATGTAAATGTGTTTGCCTCATTTAAACTTTTTAAATAATTATAGATTTAAAATATTTAGTATCTGTTATAATTCATATATTAACTTATTTAAATAAAAATAAATAAAATACATGTATATTGTGTTATATAAATGAAATATTTTTTCAACTAATATTTTTATTTTTACATATATATTATTCATGCCTTTTTTTTCTCCCAAGGTAGGAGGCTGTTACAGAAATTATTATATTTGTCTATATATGTAACTTTTTCTCTTAGTATGTTTAGTCAAGTCACCTTTATTTATATAGCGCTTTTTACAATACAGATTGTCAAATCAGCTTTACAGTATTAAACAAAGTCAAAGTTTAGTAAATTTGTCTGTAAAATGTTTGATTTTTCCCCTTATTGTTATGTAAATTCTATGTAAATAATTTTAGACTTTAAAAAGAAATTTTGTACAACTCTTATAATTTGTATATTAATTTATTATATTAATGAGATAAAATACATTTTATAATATTATAAATTATATGTATATAATTATATCAATTATATGTAAGTATATGTATTTATTATAATTCTTATAGAATTTATATTATATTTAAATAAAAATATTTTGTACGTAAACAACATATTTTTCTTTAATATATACATTTATTTGTGTGTATTTATGTATAAATAATAATTACACACAGCACACACACACACACACATTAGGCAAACTCACACTTTTATTAATCATTTGCCAGCCTAGATAGATAGATAGATATAATATGTTCTTTTTAATTGCAAATTACGTAAATGTGTTTACCTCGTTAAGTTCTATGTAAATAATTATAGATTTTCAAAAGAAATATTTTTTACAACTCTTATAATTCATATACTGATTTGTTTTAATGAAATAAATCTTATTGTTACAAATGAAAACATTTTTTTCAACTAACATCTAGTTGAGAAAATGAGTCAGAGTTAAAATAATATAATAATATAAATAATATAAAAATATTTTTAAATTATTAATTATATTGTTTATACAAATATTATTTCTATTAATTTATTTGCTCTGAAATGATTACATTAATAAGAAATAGATTATATAAACACACACTCTCTCCCTCTCTATATATACAAGCACTTTTTCAAACTTCAAGCACTTTATTATTAGTATCAGCAATCTTTCCAGTCTTCACCTCTTCCATTCTGCAAATATCCCATTGCTGATGTATTGGGTATTACATGACTGTATTTTAAGTGTGTGGAGTGAGGAGACCAGTGTGTTTTCAACCACCACCATAATGTGAAAGATTAGCGCAAGCCTCGTCCCACCTGTTTTCACTTTTCTTTTCATAAAGGCCGCAGCTGCTGCACCAAACAAGGCTTTTTAAAAGCTCTTATTTACCTTGACCCGGTTCACAAGGATGCACTGGGAGATTTTGTCATGTCCTTATGGTCATCATGCAAACACACACAGGCCGGTGGCTTTAGTGGCTAAGCAGAACTGCGGAGAACTGCTGAATGTCATCATATCCTGTGTGGTTCATCAAAAGAGCTGCTTTTCTAATTCTCTTTGTTCTCCCTCAATCAAGTCTGATTTAAGAGTCAGTTAAATGGACGAAATTGGTAGCTGGCTTTTATTTCTCCCTCCCTCTCTTCTTTCATTCAATAAGGTTCAATTTGAAAATGGTCTGGTTTGTATCCTTAATATACGAACGCCGCACTGTGTGCAGGTGCTTCTAATCACAAGAAGCGGTGCACGCACACTGTGACAATGTGAAATATCGCGATTTATCGCTTGCATTTGCGTGATGTTTTCCAGTGCTGATTGCCTGGACGTGTAATTTCACAGGGCCACGTCTCCATCTGTATACACCATTTTCGCTAAGTATTGAACATTTTCATCTTTCTTCAATACAAGCTAATTGGATTAAGTTTGAGCAATATTCATATTGCCGTGCATTGTGCCCCTGCGTGTACGGCTGCCAGGCAGCTCTGTTTTATAGCTCCGGCGCGCGCTGTCAGCCCCGTGTTCCTGCCGTCATCAAGGCGCTAAGGACCACATCAACCATCTCTGCTCATTCTCAGCAAGCCTGCTGGGTTTTCCCCCGCAAGAAAACCAACCAATTCTCTGTGGAATCGTGCTAAATTAACCAAATTTACAGCTTAGCACTTAAGGATCTCCTTAGTTGGTAAGTAAATGGCCCTCGCTGGCGTGCGCGCGTGCATGTGTGCGAGAGAGTAATGCCTTGTTGCTCCCAGTACTCTCTTTCTGGAAGGAGTCGTAAAGAGCTGAAACATCTCCCCAGTGCTCCAGAGATGGCTGCTCAGCCTTTAAGCAAACTGCTTGTAATCTAACAGCTCCCAGCCCGCGTGCCGAAGTCTGCTAAAACAGTTTTATTTCATCATTTCCACATATTTTTCAGCCCTGTGATGATTAATCCTTACCATGATTAGAGAACGCGCCATAATCAGGCCCGCGCAGAATCTGCGTGCGCGCGGCAGAACGCACTACAAATATACGCGAAATGAGAGCGCCTAACCTTCACAAAATATTACACATCCACACATTATTAAATTGTTTGGTTAATTTGATACAGCCTACTTTCAGCCAGCGGCGCCAAGGAAGGCTTTGAAGTGGAAAGGCCGGTCGCCGTCTGGCTGGTTGTGATGTCATGACCTGCCCGTCTCGGCTCATGAATATTAAGTTGTTTTGACCTGACATTGTGCGCCAATAAGAGTGTAGTTATAGAAAATATAAAGACATTTTCGAAACACTTTCTAATAAGGTACTATTTTCTAACAGTTAACATTAACTAATAAATAAAAAATACCTGTTTATTTAACTGTAACAATTACAACTTAATGTAGGTGGTTAATTTTTTTCACTTTAACGGCGTTAAAAATATTTAATGCAGTTAACGCAGGGGTTGGCCACTCCACTCACAACTGCTGTTCTGTCTCTTTTTTTCTTGACAAGATGTGCGTTTATTTAGTCGTAGAATGTCTTTATGATATGCTCAGCCCCCAGTGAGTATATAAATATATATATATATATATATATATACATATATATATATATATATATATATATATATATATATATATATAAATGTTTGACTAGGGTGGTTTACTATAAATTGTTATTGTATAACATTTGAGAACTGAATAAGCCAAATACAAGTCTTCCTGATCTCACACACATATCTGTTTACTGTAGTGAAAAACACAAAACTTTACTGTTTGCATTTCTAGTACAACGCTTTTTAAAAAAAAAAAAAACAAGTATGCGAACCTCTTTGCCACATGCACTGTAATATGTATTTTATTAAGAGTTACATTTTCAAATGAAAATGGCAACATGCTAGTTTTATAAAGTATGCATTCATATGTGTTAAGGGCTTCAGTCAGCTGAAGGAAACAGCTGTGGTGTGCAGGGTGACCACCTGTCCCACTTTGCGTTGTACCGCACAGCATTTTTATCCCTTGTCCCTCGCATAATGGGAAAAAGTCCCACATTTTCATCAGTCTGTTGGTTTTTGAATATTATATTAAGAAAGCGTCCATGCTTTGTATTTATTCTTTTTGCGGCGTAGTTTACACGCAAAGGATGCACGGACCTCATCAAATGATTTGGCACCACCAGAGTGGAAATGGTCGAGCGCGCACAGAAAAACATGATATTCTCCATTCATTTTAAAGGACAGCTTCACTTCCAGAACAACAATTTACAAATAATGTACTCACCCCCTTGTCATCCAAGATGTTCATGTCTTTCTGTCTTCAGTCGTAAAGAAATTATGATTTTTGAAGAAAGCATTTCAGGATTTTTCTCCATATAATGGGACTTCACTGGTGCCCTGATTTTGAACTTCCAAAATGCAGTTTAAATGCAGCTTCAAAGGGCAGAGGAAGAAGGGTCTTATCTAGTGAAACGATCGGTCCCGCAAAATCACATCTATGTCCCGCGACAGATCTATTGCCAGGTGGTCACCGTAGTGTTATGACGAGGGGTGAACGCAGTGAATACTTTACAGTAGATTGGGAACCGACTGCTCCCTCATTAAATTTTGTAAACTGTATTTATGACAAAGAACTGCACAGATGCAGATATTATAACAATCTATTGATAAACACACCTTGTCCTCTGTTTCTCGCCCTGCGCCACCGCGCTCTGCGGATTGAAGAACGTGCTTAAAAGGGTCATCAGATGCCCATTTTCTAGTTGATATGATTCTTTAGGGTCTTAATAAAAAGTCTATAATATACTTTGGTTAAAAATTCTCAATGGTTGTGTAAAACAACACCCTTTTTACCTTAACAAAATCAGCACTACAGAAATCATCACAATCTGGTCGAGGCTTCTTTAAATGCAAATGAGCTCTGCTCGCCCCGCCCCTCTCTTCTCTCTGTGGAGTGACGAGTCTGTTTACTTTAGCCGTGTTTAGCCGCTAAACTTGCTAACTAGCACATTATTAGGAAAGGCGATCTCCAAAGATTCATTAAAAAAACCCTTATACTCACTTCTGATGTAAGTGAAGCTGGATCACATGAACATAGACCGATATATGTAGATCAAGAGGCGCATTCTCTTCACTAACAAAGGTAATCCACTGCATCTTCAGCAGCTCAGATGTCGGGAGTAAATGACGACCACTACGTTCATTATTACATCCAGCAACACAACACCTCAGTCGCTCAATTCTTGTCTAATTTACATCCCTGCTCCGGCATCAAAACATGGAGGTTGGACTGTTACAGCTGATCTGAGGTAAGACGCTCATGTCAAGCAACTATCGTGGGAGCGGCCTCTGTGGGTGTGACGCCACAATGACATCTGAGAATGGCTCGATTTGAAAAAGGGAATATTATTTTTACAAATTAATTAAAAACCACTGCATGGATTTTTATCATTATAGGGTAGATTTATACATACACTGCGAACACACATTAATGTTAAAGCAGCATGTAAAAGTGAACTTAGCATCTGATGACCCCTTTAAAGAAAGACGGGGAGGAGCTGAAGCTTTTTTTTTTATCAGTGACGGAAAAATCTGAAGGCCGTCCGTCACTTAGACAGACTACACTAAGGGTGATCTATTGTAACTAGTAACTGTAATTCGCACTCCTTTCCAGTTGGTGACGAGTGCGCTCCAGTGTGGCAGCAGAGCGCTGGATCCAGAAAAAAACGCGACACTGTAACGAATCTTTTGCAATGCGTTTGATTACACACAGGCAAGTTTCCAGAAGCTACAACGATCTATCACGCTACATTAAAGAGTGCCAAAACGGTATTTATTGCTTGAGTTTCCTAATGAAATGGACAGAATTTCACATCTAAGACTTTGTTTTATATCAAAATTAAAAAACAAAGCTTAGTCTATTGCGATTTATTGGATGGGAGACGCACTATGTACTTTTCATTCATCAGCTGAAAACAAACAGCATAGACCAAAAGATCGATTAGTTTTAAGAAATGATATTGCTTAATGAAAATGAGAATATATTAAAATTGCTGTCACTGCTGGGTGTGATGTTGAACATGAAAAGTAATGCCATCTCATGTGTTCATCTGTTCTAAAAATAAAAATGTGAACAAAAATAAAAGCAATTAAATGTGTTATTATAATTAAAATATGAAAATTAAAATTAAGTGTAATAATAAATTATGACAGAATTTTTACAACCCTGTCCGTCAAAATGATGGACAATGTTGAAGTCTAACGCAATGATAAAGCCTGTATCATTTCATATTAAAGCGCAAATGAAACTACAAGAATGGTATTCAGATTTGCATCACGTTCAGCGACAGCAGCTCTTAAAGTAATAGCACGCCAAATAAGTTAATTTTAATTAAAGAACAAAAAAAGAGTAAATCAATATCTTTATAGCTTTAAGGATTTAACTATATTTAATTTATTTTATTTACTGTTTGTTAACTTTATTCCATTTTTGTATATTTCCTACTTGCTGAAGGGCACAGGTGCATGAGTTTATGTGAAGATTGTTTTAAGGTCACTTAAATTAGAAGTTCTTTTTTTTTAAATCTAATAATTGTTAAATTGATAGCTCTCAATTGTACTGTAATGTTGAATGGCTATAGTCAATGATTAAATATTAGGGGAAAAAATCCTAGAGACATTAGTAATATTGGTGTCAGTGATACTCACCTTCAGTCATTAAAAAAATATTTAACAAATATTGCAAATACACATCTTTATGTTGTTTCTACATTAATTTAAAGATGGAATGTGAAAATATTGCAATACAAAAGCATATTTAAAAACTAATGAGTAATCCCAATTAAACTTAAGGAAAAAATGTGATTAATTAGTTAATTTTTTAATTGAACGACAGCACTAGTTTGTTTACTTTAGTGTAAATTTCAGCATTTAATAATACATAAGATCAAAAGTTGCATCTGTTAATACTATTTCATTGGACCTGAGCAAACATGAACCAACAATGAAGAGTTATTTTTAGGTCATACTTTATTTTACTGTGTACTTGTTACAATGTAATTATACATTTAAGTATTGAGTAATATTAATTAAGTGTACTTACTATATGGTTGGGATGAAGGTTTGGTTTAGGGATAGTTGCATGTAATTATGGTTAATTTATTGCTATTACAATAGTAAGTACATGTAATATGTTTAACAAGGACACCTGAAAATGAAGTGTTCCCTATTTTTGTTAACTGAAGTTAAAGATTAATAAATGCAGTAACATGCATTGCTCATTGTTAGTTAATGTGGTACATTAACAATCATTGGCTAAGGGAAGCTTATTGTGAAAAGCTGCTAAAACTTTATAAGAATACAATTTTTGCAGATTCTTACTGGGTTTTATACATTTCATAATTGTTTAAAATTATTCAAAAACATTTATTTTAACAGGGGCATTTTTTTTTTTCTTTTTAATGTCTGTAATGACATTTGGGTTTGAAATGATTGTTTTAAATCTGCTTGGTAAAGGTACATTTACTCATAAGAAAATGACTAAGTAATCCACACAAAGAAAGGACCTGTTATCACTTGCTCAAAATTGCTATATTAAAAGATTGTGACTTTGGAAATTTGGCACTGTGAGATATGTGTGTATCTCAGAGTGAAATATTTCACTTGTTTATGTGCAGCTGTGCAGCTTCAAGTAAAAACTTGCGTGATTTCGACAGGTGTGTCTTTAGTTAATGTTCAGATAAGAGGATATTAAATCATTCTGAGCTTTGCTTTTGCTTTTCTGTTACACTGATTTGCCAAAATCAGAAATGCTGTCTGCCGAATGAGCTGGCTGTGTCTGACTACACACATTTAAAGTCATATTTATGCTGAAATCTCCCCTGATCCAGAACATAATTGAGCATTTCTCCTCATTTCAGTAGACATGAATACAGAGAATAGCATTTGTACATAGCGGGCCTGTGACATTACCGCCAATAAGGTCTTGTTAAAGTTAAATTGGCTGAATGTGTGTCTAATTCTCTTTTTCCTTTGGGGTCCCTGAACTTAATTTTTCACACAAGCAGCAGCTGCTACCAGTGGCTCGGCGGCTTCCTTATGAATCCTTTTTTTTTTTTTTTTAACTTGGACCAAAGGTCTCTTTAAATAAAGCCATGCGTGAATGGAAATGGCAAAATGAATGTGAATGCCAAAGGTTACGAGGAAATGGATGAGATTTACAGACGCAAACTAAAAACAGAACAGTGCTGCAATTATATGCACAAATGGAATGATTCTTTCAATGTTTATGACAAGCATATGAAATGTGATTTGTAGCCAAACAACTGTACGCTTCTGAATCGTCAGAAACGCACAGTTGTTACAATTTGTTTGTGGGCGTAATGCAATTAAACAATGCAATAAGAAACTAAATATACAGACGGCTTTCCCGTGAACTCGATTGCTTGAAATATTATGCTTGATTCTTGTGCATCCTAATAGGTTGTGTAGATGATGTGTGACCACCGCTGCTGTGACATATGTACAGAACACCTGTCGCATGTTTCTGGGCCCCATTGTTCCTCATGAGCTGCTGCTGCTGTTGCTGCTGCTGCGTCTCACACAACCTGTTCCTGGAACATCAACCCTGAGTCAGATCCAGCCCTGGTATGACTGCACAAACACACACGGCTCATTGTGATGGGAACGACAAAAAAAAAAAGTCTATAGAGATGATACATGTTCATGCAGTGGTGTGTTTAATGTGAAATCTGTCAGCTGAATAAGCTCAATATAAAAAATCAATTGTTAATTCCACATATGGTGGCCCGACAGTTTTTGTACATGTACTGTATGAAACATAAAAATGTATGAATTGCATTGCATTGCAGAACAAACAAATACAAGTGCAAACAAATAATGCTAGATTTTCTCTTTTTTTTTTCAGAATTAATGTTTTTGCAATGTCTAAACATATATACTTAATGCTACTGTTTAACAATTGAACACATTTTACAACATATTTAATTACATAAAATTCTAATTGTGTATATATACATTACCAATCAAAAGTTTTTTGCTTTTTTAAAGAAGTCTCTTGTGCTCAGCAAGCCTGCATTTAGTTGATCCAAAGTACAACAAAACTAACATTTTGAAATATTTTTACTATTTAAAATAACTGTTTGAATGTATTTTAAAATATTTTATAATATTTTAATTTATTGCTGTGATCATTACTCCAGTCATGTGATCCTCCAGAAATCATTCTAATATTTAAATTTGCATGAAAAAAAAAAAAAATGTGTATATATATTATTGTTATTATTATGTTGAAAACAGCTGAGTAGAATTTTTTCAGGGGTCTTTGATGAATAGAAAGTTCAAAAGAACAGCATTTTAAATAGAAATATTTTGTAACATTAAAAATGTTTTTAAACAATTTTTTATAAATTAAACTGTCCTTGGTAAATAAACATATTCATTTCTATAGTATCTTTCCCCAGGAAAATATACTCCAAGCTTTTGAATGGTATAGTGTATAATGTTACAAAAGCTTTTTATTTCAGATAAATGCTGACTGTTAAATCTTTCTATTCATCAAAGAATCCTGAAAAAAATGTACTCAACTGTTTTAAATATTGACAACAATAATAAGAATAAATGTTTCTTAAACAGCAAATCAGCATATTACAATGATTTCTGGAGGATCATGTAATACTGAAATCTGGAGTAATGATGCTGAAAATGTAGCTTTGATCAAGGGAATAAATTACATTTTAGAAATATTCTAAATAGTAAAAAATATTTCACAATATTACTGTTTTTGCTGTATTTTAGATCAAATAAATACAGGCTTGGTGAGCAGAAGAGACTTCTTTTCAAAAAAAACAAAATCTTACTGTTCAAAAACTTTTGACTTTTTGGTAAATTTAATGAAATTAAATTTAATGATTTAAAGAAAAGCATGCATGTGCTTGCTTGATTTGTCATTTGTTTTTCTTATATAAACAAAGACTTGCATTTTTAATTATGGCTTAAGTGTCCAAATCATATCTGCAACATCATTTACATAATTGGATGCAATTTAAAATTTATACAACAAAATCAGGAATCTTTTTTTCCCTCTCCCTTATAATTTAGACAATAAGGTGATCTGTTGTTTCAACAGCAGCCTGCGCTAGTTTGTAGGTTGTTTCCGTCTGGTTTTTGTGTAATATAATTTCCATAGTTGTCTTTTTTTTTTTTTTCCAAGATTATATGCAGGATGCCAGCTGGCAGACAGATGGTGGTGGCTTTACACGTTTTTATTTAAAGACACATCAGAAGGAAGAGGAGGGTGAGGCAAGAGAACAGCTGTAGCGAGTGGGACAGGACGGTATTTGCTGGTCAAAAGCGACGAGCAGCCTGCACAATGAAAGAAAAACAAACACTCTTTTAAAGTGCTAGAAACTTTCCCGAAATGCACCAGAGAGCATTTGAAGCCTAAATATGGCTCCGTGACTGAATCAGAATTTTATGATCTATTGTTTGTATACAAGTATTGAATTTGCTCTGTCTATAGAGAAAAGTAATAAGGATGTTAAAACGCCGTCTTCCTCAGTCAGAGCAGCGCTGCTGGGCGTCCTCTGTGTCGTACCACAGATCCGGGGCCTTGTGCCCTTTAACGGTGTTCGTCTCAGCGGGAGGGGGGCTTATTAACCGCAGTCTCGTTAAACCTTTTCGCTACTGCACAGCAGTGCTACCTAAGACTAACCGCACTGCATTTCGGGACAGCAAGCCATGAGATGGAGAAACACTGTGTGGAACATTTGCATTGTTATAATAATTAGAATTTCTTTATTTTGACTCTTTACAAATCCTGCTATTTTACACACATAAAATGTATTCAAGTGCACAGTATCTCCCAGGCAAACAGCTGCTTCAGTGTGAGTCCTGCGCCTTTGCACTTGAGACCAGAGAACAAACGGCCTGTGAGAGGGGCATGCCATATGCAAAATACATAAGTTCAATTAAATAAAACAAACACCAAAACAATAGCAAACAAAGAGTTGTGGATGGTATTAAATTATGCAGATATCATCGTTATTGTGATCGCACATGATATACAGCTTTGAAAATGATGACTTTGTTGCGTAAAAGGTAGAAATACACTCCAATGTTCAGTGCTACAATAATGTGACTCGTATAGATTTAATTACCACTAATTCCTCTACCACTATGGGGAAACCATGGTAATAACAATAAAACCTCACACACACACACGCGCACGCTTACATACTGTCGCACACACACACGCACATACAAGCAAACTATACTGGTGTTAGTTCAGTTTTTAACTTTTTATTCTTTATTTCTCCTTTTTATTTTCTTTTTAAAGGAAGCTTTTAATCAAAGAGCATTTTTGTTCATATATAGTTTTTACAGAAGAAAATACTATACAACCTTTTTTTTTTTCTCCGGAAACAATATTGTCGAAGATAACCATCTACACATTTAGTTGCCTATATTATGTTCAAAGCCGTGTTTAGGAAATAATTCATAATTTCCTTGCCTCGCTTTTCTTTGTTTATAGTCAATGAAGGCCAAGCAAACAAAAATCACTCTTCTCTCTCTTTTTTTTTCCTTTTAATTTGGAGCGAAGCACTGCAATAATTTCCTCTGTATAGAATTCATTTAAATTACAGTCATCATTAGTGTTACTCGTTAGACAAGCCAGGTTCCAGCATGCCTGTTTCATATTGAAATCGTCCAATCTTGGAAGCGAAGAAAAAACTTTTTTTTTTTTTTTTTCTTTTTTTTCTTAAATAAAACACAGAACAACAGTTCTTCGTCACACTGAAGACTATTTGTGCATCAAAGCAAAGTGAACTAAACAACATTGTAAAGCAAATTCCCTGTTAAAAGATATATGCCATAATTTCAAAAGGTAAAAATGAAACTAAAAAGTGCAAAAAACACCCTAGAATTTTCTCATTGCAAGGTCACATAAATATTAAATAACTTCTTATTATTGGAGCGAAACCACAGCTGTTGTAAAGAGAAAACAAAAGCTTGAAACATTGTTTTCTGTCTGTACAATTCATAAAATCACACACTTGCCATCACCAGCGTTAGCATTCATCATGGTGCCTTTGTGTTGCCTGTCCTCCATTCAGCCCTCTAGAAAAAAAAAGTCTCTCTCCTCCACGTTTCCTCTTCTTTTAGAAATAGATATATGATGCTTCTGAAAAAAGAAGCTTGAAAAAAGCCAGTCTCCATCCTCAGACTTTGTTGCAACTGTTTTTTTTCCTCCATGCTACAGAAACTGCGAAGGGAAAAGGAAAGTAAAATGACACCAACAAACGTCTTTTCCCTACATTCAGAGACGCTTGTCTCCTGCTCTGTGTTTGATGGACACTCTAGGACATCTATTTGTGGATCAAAACAAAGACATAGCTGTAATCTCCTCCCATTCATACTGGGCAGTAGCACCATCATCACATTACAAACTCTCCGAAACACAGGGGGCGACGACTCTCGCCTTTAAAACAGACCCATTTACAGTGAGACACCCCCACATCATCTGGTCATGCCTGTGCAATTAGAGAATAATGCAAAAACAAACAAACAAAAAGCCATAGTAATGCAATCAATGTAAAAGAATAACAAAACGTCTTAAATAGAGGCTTGAGTATCTGCTCTCATCTATACAAAAGTGCACTATGAATATGCAATGCCAAATGGGTCCTCATTGAGAAAAGGAGAAGGAACAGAAATCAAGTGAGAGCTAGCGTTCACTGAGATCAATGCTTTATGGCCTGAAGCTTTGCAGTCACTGGTCACTGTTTTGTTTGTCCTGAAGATGCAGGCGAATGTCCACATGGAATGGAGCCTATGACGCCACTGACCATGACAGCAGGTTTAAGTGAGAACTGTGATAATTGTTAATAATAACAATTAAAAAATAAAAAATCAACGGAGAAGCATACAAGTCAAAGCACTGATGCAGGCCCCTGCACTTCAATAATAATAATAATGACACAAGGTGTTTCTGAATTAATTATTTGAGCAACATTCTTTATAAAAGATTTCCTGCAATGTACGCTTTTCGTCGCTTTCGGGTTGGTACGAGGGTCCTGCAATCCAGTGACTGCAATTAAAATGTACATTAACATCCACACACATCTACTTTATATAGATAGTCATATATAGAGAGATTGTTTTTTCCTTATTTTTTTTTCCACACACAGAAAGTAACAAATGAAATCAAATAAATTAAAGTCAAACATGCACACACACACAAAAGACTGATGTGTAGGAAAAGGTTTACATAGCCACCCATGTGTAAAAGAGGGCCTCGTCTGTCTATTTCTCTGTTCGTTTTTTAATGCATAATTAAATTAATAACGTTGGTCATCTTGTAAACATCATAATAAATCATTTTGGGCCTTCACTTTTCTTGTAGTTGGTTGTTTTCTTGTCATCTGCCACGTCTCTAAGCATGATAAATGAGGCCACTCAAACTTGCGTTTGTTCAGGGAATTCATACAGTTCTCCTTCTACAGCATAGATTAGGGCTCAGCCTCCGGCTCCTCTTTATCCAGTTGGGAAGTCTCGGCGTGGTTCATGGAAGCATCAAAACTCTCTCCAATGTCTTTGTCTACTTCTGGCTCTGGCATGGAATCTTCATACGAGTCTGTATTCATGTCCTCCTCCGCTTCCTCCTCTTCATCGTCGTCGTCGTCATCGTCGTCCTCCTCGGCTATCGGCTCTTCCTCAGCTGACAGGTCGTCTTCGGGATCGCCGGATGTGCCGGTAGTGTCGTCCTGAGGGTTGCCCAGGCCCATCGAAGCAGCAGGGCCGGAACTGGTGGCCAGGGACAGTGGCTCCCGGTGTATCTTTTTGCTCAGGTCCATGGAGTCACTGAGGCCCAACCCAGCAGCGTTTTTCAGGAAGAACAAGGAGCTGTTGGTGTCCGTCCCCAGGTTCAGAGAGCTGTCGAGGTTGACCGCTGAGCCCGGATGCTCGTACTCACCGGCGGCGCCTGCCGACGAGAGGTACATGGCCATGTTGTTGTGGGTCAGCCCCGGTGTGCCCGGTGAGGTTGGGGGCATATTCATGGGCATCGGGGGCACGGCTAGGCCTGCGTGGTGGTGGTGGTGATGGTTGCCATCCTGGTTGGGGGAGACCGAAGGCAGCTCTCCCCTCTCTTGCTTCTCGTGCTTGCGTTTGTGGGAATCCATCTGCGACATGCCCACCACCGTGTGCTTGCACTCTGGGTAAGTGCAGTGGAAATGCGAACACTTGAGCTTGTACTTGCAGTCGGCCACCTCGCAGTCCGCGCTGGAACTGAACTGGCAGAATCCGGCAGCGCTGATCACATCCTGCTTGCCGTGGTGCTTGCGATGTGCCGTCACCTTGGTGCTGTCCGTGCAGCGGAAGCCGCAGCGCAGGCAGTGGAAGTGGGTGCTATTGCCGGAGAACTGGCAGTCGGGGAAGTTGCAGCACAACGACGACTTGAAGCGTTTGAAATCGTCCAGGACCAGGTTGTCCACGCGGTCGTGGTGCTGTGCGTGCTTGTACATGTGGGTGCGGCCGCAGAACTTGTAGCCGCAGTTCTCCCGTGTGCAGTGATAGTGGGTTACCTTCAGGGAGAACTGACAGGCTGAATCCTTGCAGTCCTCATAGAGGTCGTAGCGGCGGAACCCTTCTAGCATCATGCCTTCGTCCAGCATCTTGCGAGACGAAGCGGTCTTGCGGCGCTTGCCGAAGGGTGACATGTCCTCGATGATCCAGAAGCGTTTCTTGGCGCCAGTTGCGGTGGGAATAGAGATGGTGTTACCTGTTTGCAAAAGAGGCATATACACGGGTTAGACTTTACTCGAGCGGCAAAGCAAGAGTAGCCACATACGCCCTACCCAAAAAAAGGTTCCTCCTACAGCAATATACTATATAATGTGATTCCATGCCATAATCAAACAGAGGCAGTCCCATTTGTATAATGTACTGGTGACATTTTAACGTGACTGTCACGTCTAGGTATTGGGAGAGTTCAAAGGTGCTTCCGTACATCTGGCTTTATGGGAGAGCAGGATTCCCTCCCATAAGCATGAGGTCAGTGCTAATGATGGCTCCCTGTCCTGGCCGGCAGGAATCACATGACTCTATTAAAGCCTGGCATGATTAAACCAGCCCTTTACAGCAGGCTACTAATGGACAGCATTTTGACAGTGGACCTAATGGCAGGTGTGCAATGTACTACACAAGACTAAAACCACCACCAGAGTGGCTTGTATGAACTGCACTGCATGTGTTATATGCGAAAGAGTTTTGTAACTGCTAGCCCTAGAGCTGCAGTGTTCGAGTGGAGACGGGATAGGTACCTGCAGCGTCCTGCACTATAGGGACGTCATTTTTAACCGAAGTCGAAGTAGGAATGATGGGGCTGAAAGCTGGTGTGTTGGTTGGCATGACAACACTCCTAGTGGCTCCAAGAGAGGCGCTGAGCAGAGAGTATGACAGACAGGATGGGGAGAGGAGATATGGGAGCGAGGGGAGTGGCGGCCGGAGAAGAGCCGAGGAGAGAGATGGAGGCTGACTCTGGAGCGCAGACTGATGTGGAGGTGGAAGAGGAGGTGGAGGAGGAGGAGGTGCAGATTGAGAAGAAGGAGGAGAGTCAGCAGAGGTAGTGGTGGCAGGGACCTGACAGCCTGGTCCTACAGAGACACGGTGCCAAGGAAGGATGGAGACAGAGACAGGAAGGTACAAGACACAAGGGTGGGGAGGTAAAAAGGGAAAGAGATCAAGTAATGAAATAATGAAAGCCAAATGGTAACAAAAGTCAGACAACAGCCAAAAGCAACAGTGATGAGAATGGAAGATAACATTTGAAATCAAACTATAAAAATCAATTCAATGAAGGAAAGATTCAAAGAGCAAAGGCCCAGATTTAAAGGTGCCGTAGCATTATTAGCCAGTGAATTTGACCCATCGTCCATCCCTACAATCAAACAAGCTCTCTCAAAACCACCCTCTTAACTGACAATAGCTGTGTTTCCACCACCCTGTTTTTATGCGCATATTTAAGTATTGCGTCAGAAATGTGATGGAAACGCCCAAACGCTTTTGCGCTCACTTGAGGTGGTTTTTAACTTAATGTGAATAATGGGAAATGGAAAATGGAATAAATTCCTACATCCTTGTCAAAAAAAAGTCATGTTACTTTGCATTATGGGACGGCATAACATGACTAACCAGTGGACCGATCTTGTTGCGCAGCATCTGAAATGTTATGGTCATTCTTAATAATTCTGTAAAATTCTGTATAATTGCCTCCCGGAATTGTCTTACACGACTTCTTTCCCAAACAGTAGGCATTCACCTCCGAAAGCAATGACCGCATTTATGTGTCTGCTCACTTTGAGGGGCAAATAATGTGTCTTCTACTTTTCACAGTGATATTTAGTGCCAGTTTATCAGGACTTGGATGGAAATTGTGCTTATTCGCAAATCTTACAATTTTGCGCATAAATTAAAATCGCAACTTTGGATGGAAACCCAGCTATTGACTGATAGGCCAAGTTATCTGATTGGCTAAAAAGTGCAGACCACACCCAGATGATTTTTTGCAGTTTATAGAGTCTAGGGCTGTCACAGAGTTCACAGGACACCCACTGTAGGAACATCTGTAAATTTTATGTGTCCTATTCCAAAAAAAATCACTTTAAGCACATAAGCCTAAAGGAAAATGGTTGATAACTTGTGCCATTTCTGATTTCAATGACAGTAGAGATGAGAAAAGTCTGGGGTGCCTCTCCTATGTAGTCGCCACAGGGCTGGCATTAAGCTGAGCTGTATGTGGAGGACTATATAACAAATTTAGTGCTTTATAATTTAATAGATATCATTAGAGTGGAAAACATTTGGTATGAGTCAACTACAAGCAATACAGTGAGAGTGGGTGCAGGTTTTTACATTTCTCAAGGAAATTTGGTCTGACTGACCAAATAAATCTCTGAATATTTGCTTCATTGGCTACATCAAGCCTGAATTTTCATTCAATCAATCTCACATAATGCTAACCATATGAGGCTGAAAATTGATTGTAATTAAATAGTTGTTAATGAGGTCAACTCACCTGCTGGCGAACTATCATTGCCCACGGGGGTGCTGGTGCAACTACGGTCTTGGTTGGAGGACTCTGAGGAAAGACCCAACGGACTTCCTCCACCGGTGTAGTCCATGTAGTCATCATTATCGTCCATCATGCTGGAGTAGTTGGAGGTCAGATTAGAGTGGCCGCCCGCCATACCGGGCGAAGCTAGACTGGCCATGTGCTGCATCTCTTCAGGTCGTGAATGAGAGACCACCTAAAGTACAAGACACCAAATGCCTGATGAATAAAGTTGTTTTCATTCAAGTGAGCTTTGTAGTATACATGTGCCAATGGCAGGATTTATAAATTTCTCAGTACCTGGGAAGGAACTCTGTCGAAGTTTTTACCCAGCATCCTCCTCATGTGTTTGCGGGCATGGGAGGTCATCTGGTGCTTGAGCAGGAACGAGAACTGACAGCCCTCACGGATACAATGGAAGTGGCTGTTAACTTGGTTGTATTTGCACCCTGCAAGAGACGAGCGACAAAATTAACTTGAGCAAAGACCGTCTTCATCGCGCCTGGGTTTCAGGGACAACATATATCATGGATTCTCAACGAGGTAATGAGGACATTGTGCTTCCGTCCCGCGCCTGCATAATGCGGAGAGACAGAGCAGATGAGTCCAGTGTCACACTGGGAAAGTCGAACCTTTTGAAGATTAGACCTGTGGTGCTCTTTTATTACAATGACATCTTTTATTCAATTTGGAATTTACATAAATACATTCTGCATTTGGAGAAGCAATAATGCACAACCCTGCAAACCAAAGTAAACACACAATTATTTCCATATTAAATTCATTTTTCACGACCTATCTGTTGCTGGTGTGTTTCCTCCCCCTCACGCCTGTCCCTTTGTCGTTTTTCTTTTATTATTTATTTTTTTCTACACAAACGGCCCTACAGATTTTAATTGCTATATGTTTTCAAATTTAAAGACTGCCTCTGCGCACTAATCAAATATGGTAGGGTGCTCGTAATAATTTTATTGTGAATAATGCGTGCTGAAATAATTGAAAGAGTAGCATTCAGGGCAGGTGCGGGCTTGTCCGTTACCATGGCGCCCGTGGCGCCGCGCAACAAGCCGCCTGTTGTCAGATTGCTTTTGTACACAAGGGTGATATACTTTAAAAAGGCAGAGTTGAGTAAATATGAGCACATGCTGAAATATCAGGGCTCTTGTGCCACCAGATCCTGGTAACCTCATCGCCGGTGTTCTGTTTAATGTTGCTGCCATGGATACCATTTTCCCGGTCCAGCTGAACCATCAATTCTTTATGACTCTACGGCTTGCTTTTGTCATTTGTCCCTGGTTTATGCCACTAACAATGCAACAGGAGAGACCTTATACTCTGTGGACACTTGTGATACTTTCCACTCTTTTTTTTTTGTTTTCTTCTTCTCGACTTGACTTTTCTTCAATGAAACAAAGATTTACTTTTCATACAATTACTTCTTCAAAACACTTGGAATATGCAAAACACTTGGTCCTACAGACAAATACAGACCTCTTTTTTTTTGTTCTTTTATGGCTCAACGGCACAATCTCCATTTCCGCATGTTCTACGGAAGAAAATCAAATGGGTTTGGCTCGAAATGAGGATGAGGACAATTTTTTTGGGTGAACTCTCCCTTTAAGGGGAGGGGAGTAGAGAGAAAATAAAATACAAACTTTTAATCTGCCTGCTTGTGATGATGATCGAGGCTTGAAAAAGAGCAACACAAACAGACTGAGCTCGACAGGCACAGTAATTAACAAACATATGTAATTGCTCATTCCTGACAGGTTAAATATACCCAAGAAAACAACCTCTGTTTGATTGCCTACTATAAATACTGAAGTATTAATGTATGACAAAAAGGCAGACACCATTTTTCTCGGCCTGTTTTCTGTAATATAAATAAAACGTCCCCAGTTTTACAATGAGACAAGACCATCTTTAATTCCGCCAAACGTGTTTGTTCTGCAAAATGTAAACGGCTGCCGGCACGCTGACTCTGTTGTCAATGTAAACCGTTCAATTGACAAAATATCAATGTGCAGATACTAATGAGATAACAGCTTCTGAGAAACATACTCAAAATTCAGCGAATAAGTGCGAAGCGCTGCCGTTTCACGCTCTGTACGTTGTTGTGCTGCGAACAGCATGGCAATTAGTGACTCGACTAGAGGAACAGCACTTTTCCTGTAGCCAGAGCCAGTGGAAAAAGTGTTTTCATCGCAGGTGATGGCATCGATATGAAATTATAGTTACATCATCTCTGATTTCACACCATCTCTGATCCTTCCAGCTGCATTACAAACATCGAGCTTGCAGCCACTGCTTGAGAACAACGTGGGAGATTGTTTGGAAACACGAGTAACTAATGCGAACGGTGATTGAAACAATGAAGAGTGTGGGAGGCTGGGACATGGAATGTTTGTACGATTTCATGATGCTGAATGCACCAAATTACTTAGCAAACCACACCGAATCAAGTAAATTAGATTTCCAAAGGGTTGAGAGGATTAAAGGAACAGCTCACCACAAAAATGAAAATTATCTTCTCACATTCATTCTGTTCCATGGAACACAAAAGGAGAAGTTCTAGAAGATTTTCACTAGCTAATTTTTCATTTTTGAAGAGCTGTCTAAAGTGTTTTTCAAAAACCAGCCAACAGATTTTGAATTACTGTACATGAGGTTGACTAAACAATGACTGAAATTTTGAGTGAACCACCCTTCTGTGATCTAGATGTTTCTTTTAATACATGAAAAGCTGGTTCTTACCTAGTCTGCCACATTCTTCCCTCTTGGTGAAGTATTTGAAGCCGTTAGCGGCACGCCTTTCGGCTTTCTCGTGCTTTTTGATGTGCCAGGGCAGCTTGGTGGTGATGTTGGTGACGAAGAAACAGCCAGGTCTCAGACAATGATAATGGCCCCTCATGCGAAACTCACAGTGCTGTAGAGAACAGCAAATAAACAGAACTCAGACCAAGAACATGCATGGTTCAGTTTTCCAGTTATTACATAAACTCACAATCATTACTAAACCAACCATCTTTTGAACAAAAATGGGGTCTGATCATTTGTCAGTTAGTTACTCATTACTCAGGGTACCAAAGGGAAGAAGTAGGTTATGTGTGCTCATTAAATCCCTTTCCCAAAGCATGTGACAAGACCGGCCTCACTGACCAGCGGAAATCTGAAGTTTAGGTTCACGTCGTAGCCGCTGACCCCAATAACAACACACCAATTAGTTCATTTGGCGATTCATCTATTTCTAAAACAGCTCTTTTATCAATTCATTAGTCTGCGTGTGCGTGCATGTGTGTGTCCTCCGCAATGTAACCTGTTTCTGCACCACCATCTGTTTCCAGAGAGGCAGTTCCCCCAGGAGCACATAAACAGAACCCACTCTACTCTGGAGAGGAGGGGGGGAGCTCCGAGAAGTGGGGATGGGACGCATAAATGAATTCATTTAAACAGGTTTTGCTCCAAATGCAAGTTGCAGGAAGGGGAGGCTCTTTTTCTATTAATGATGGAATTTTTGATGAAAAGCAAAACTTGTTTATTTTATACAGCTTTGGGGGCTCCAAGGTGGTTTTTGTTTTTTAGTTTGTTTGCTTCTTGTGGAGAAATAAATGTGTACCTAGGCCTTTGTCTTCAGTGCTTTAAATGTAACTTATGCATTTTCAGCAAAGAAGGCTGTTTGTCTGTGCAACAGTCATTGCCATGGTGCTATGGTTGTTGTTGTTGTTGGTTGCCAGGGTGTTGCTATATATTATATTACATTATATTATTTATTTATTTATTGATGGTTTCTGCATATTGCTATGAATTGCTAGGGTGTTCAAAATAAATGCAATATATTTCTAGTTTTACACTTTGAAATCATTTAGATAATTTTATAATTTTCTTTAAGTAAAAATATTGTATATTATGGGTAAAAGTTTAAGTTTAATTAGAATTATTTGATTTGTTCAAATGATAAAGTATGTGCAAGATCTACACTACAAGATCTACATCATTTTAAATTTTTTTTAATTAAAGAATTAATTTTTTTTTACCAAGGTCACATTAAAATGATCAAAACTGACGATAAAGAAATGGATAATGTTACAAAATATTTCTATTTTAAATAAATGTTGTTCGATTCATCAAAGAATCCTGAAATTACATCAGTTTCCACAAAATTATTAAGCAGCACAACAGTATTCAATATTTATAACAATAATAAATGTTTCTGGAACAAATATTTAACATATCAGAATGATTTCTGCAAGATCATATGACACTGAAGACTGAAGTAATGATGATAAAAATTCAGCTTTTTCAAAACATAAATTACATTTTCTAACATTAAAATAGATGTTATTTCAAATTGTAATCGTAAAATTACTGTTTCTACTGTATTTTTGCCCAAATAAATACACATTTAAACAGAAAAGACTTACATTTAAATTAATCATCTGATACCTAACCTTACCCATATCCATACCCATACCCATACCCATAGTTTTTGCTCCAAAGTGCTAGTTGTAGAAACCACTTTTTTTGCCTCTTAGAAAGGCACATTTGATAGTAGCTTGAGAATACAGAGGTAAATTTTTGTTCATTATCAATAACATCTGTAAAAATTGTAGCAACCTCAGTTTTATATGGTTACATTTATTCTGACCCAGTTTTTTTTTTTAATTAAGCATTGGTCTCCCATAGTAGCAAGCAAACATTTTAAATCATGATAAACAGTTAAAACCACACATAATGGTACCTCAATACCATGGTAAAAATATAACTACAAGGTTTTATAGGTAGCCTATTTGTATGAAAAATGGTAGTCTAAAAACATTCAGTATAAATGCACACATGCTTAATCACAAATACATACATACTATAATTATATACCATTACTCCTGTAATAAAATTCAATGTGAATATTCCACATTGCTTCCACAATACCATGGTGCAGTGAGTGTTACTACAGTACATCCATGGTAAATGATGGCGATGTGTAGATTGAAAAGCCTTCTGACTGTCTTGTTGCACACAGCTTTAAACTAGTTTGAATCATTTGTGTTCATCGCTGAATTCAAGTGTTTCACACTGGATCTCACACACTGTTTAGTGCTTGCGTGACGGAGTCCTTCACATATCGCGTCTTTTGCGACGAGGTCGCGACGCGCATGCGGTACGACGCGCTCGGTTTTTTCAGGCGAGTCCGCGGCGCATCGAGATGACAAATACATCTTTTCTAGTGAGCTCGCACAGCGCGGCAGTTTGAACTTTGGTCCAAGCAGATAAATGGATAAACGGTTCATTCTGCTTTTGGCACTCTTCATATCGTTTTATCGAGGAAAATTATATGGTGTTATCGAATTATCGCCCAGCCCTAATTGTACTTATTTTTTTATGCAAGGCAATCTAACATAAAGTGGGACCAATAACTCTTACAAACCCCAACCTTTGAATGGAAGTGTATAGTATACGGCACTAATAATGACTGTTTGACACTATATTATCTCTAAAAGTCAAGCTCACCTGGTTAGGACAAAGACACTGGAGAGAATAGTAGGAGAACTGGTCTCGCACATTCACCAGGTTGTTATTGGGGTTAATGTGGTCCAGGCAATGTGATTCAGCCTTCCCGGATGTCTTACACACATATTTGCAATTTCCAAACAGACAGTGGAAGTGGAACTTATTCGAGTATTTGCAGTCTGTGGCCAGACAAGGATCACTGTGGGAGATAAGCGTGACAAAACGTCTGTCAGATATTTAAAACTGCACAGAAGACATGGAAATACAGGCGGCACAGACCATTCAAATCATACCACCACGGCATCACGAATTTACAAGAATGACAACGTCTACTCACTTCTCCTGAAACTGCAGGAAGCCAGGCTTGACTTGAGGCTTGGCGTTTTCCAGCGAGGTGGTAGCCAGAGGGGAAGTGGCTGGCATACTGGGCATGGAGGCGGAAAGTTGTGGGATCGATCCGGCCAGCTGCTTCCAGGCTTGGAGAGAAGGGGACGAGCTGTAGCCCCCTGACACAGCCAGGCTGGGCACCTCCATGGGAGGTGTCTTGGCCATGGAAATGGGGGCAGCCATTTGATTAGGGGCGCTATCGTTGGATTCCTTGCTCTCGTTGAAAGGGGGCTCTGATTTAACCTTCAGGTTGGCTCTCAAGTGGAAGCTAATGACAGAGAGGTGATTCACCCATTAGATGCGCTTTAATAGAGCTGCCAAACATAGTAGCAAATTAACATTACTAGATCATAATCATGTAAATTTTGTGTACGTGCGCTCGCGTGTTGCCGTGAACTCTAACATTTAAAAACTTTGATTTATCTTCATTATGTTTGATTGTAATGCTCCAGAACTGGAGCGCTCCTCACTTGGCGTGTTTGATGGCGCCGTCCACCGTGCTGAAAAGCGCTCCGCAATCCTCCACCAGGCAATGAAAATGTATCTTGTGCAAGAAATCGCACTGGGCTTCACAGAAATCGTCAGTGTCATACCTGTACAAACATGTGAGAAAGAGGGAAACTTTAAAAGGACGTAAAAGCTTGAATTGCTCGTAAATTCAGGTCATTTACTCTCGTATTCTCAGTTTAGCTCATCAGGATCTGACTTTGAATAAGGCGGTTTTTTTGGTGAGCCAAAAGCATCAGGTCTCTGTCTGGGACATTTTGCTAGGGCTTTGTAACTAAATACTGCACATAACATCACATGCTCTGGATAAATCTTCTCTTTCCACATAACAACCCGGGAACAAACACTGTGGATGGCACTGACAAGCACAAGGGTACATCATAAAGACAGATGGTGACAAAAACCAGACACCACCTTCAACAAAACACAGAGGATGTGGAGCCAAGACATGGCTGTGTTTTCTGTAATGGAAGATCTATTTGGGCATACTGGTGATAGCAGCTGACATAAATAACATGTTCATGATTTAAGGTTACAATTTATATGTATGTATAAGGGAACAACTGTATAAGTGTGCAGCTGTTTGCCATTTCTTCTCACGTTTTAGCTTTAGTCCTGCAGTCTGAGAATTTCACTGATTGTTATTATTTTAAATTGATTTATTTTACACCATAAGCACTTGAAAGTCAACTACCCAGTTATAAACCGAGGGTGTAATGTGTGTGAGCATACAGGTAAAATTGTGATGACTGAAAATAAATCAATAAATAAATATTTTAATGACTTCCAAAAAATCCAAATAAACAATATGTAATAAAGAAAAGCAATGAGAAAGAAAGACCCACAAAACTTTAACGCACAACTAGTGTGAAAAGAAATTAAATAAGTCTCAGTTCTATTCTGTACACGAGACTTTGAAAAGTACAGCTAAAGCTGGAAACGACTCTATAGGGACACGGGATGATTTCAGGCACCTGCGCAGGTAGGTCCTCCACTGCTCAGTGTGTTTTTCTGGGTCTGACCTCTTCATTACCCTACTGAGATACTGAGCTGCGTCTGAGCCGTCTGCCGCCTGCGCTCCCTCCAGCTCTGATTTCAGATCCAAAGCACTGAAGAAACCAGGATTCATCTACACACACACAAACACACGCTTAAGCACGTCTCATCACACAGTTTGCAAAAAGACTAGCTCTACTGGAGGACAGACCAAACGCACAAAAGAGTTTTCGTGCGCTTTTTGTCTGAGGCTTCAAATGTGTTTCCGTTGAGTTTTGTATATGAAGCAGAGAGAGAGAGAGAGACAGGAAGAGAGAGAGAGAGCTGAGCTAAGCCGTCAGGAGAACTAGAGCGAGTTTTCTATTTAAATCATCAAGGTAATGGTACATGCACACCATTTATATTAGTCATAGAAGATGTATGATTAAAACAATGTCCATTTTAATCCCCACAAAAACACACAACATTTAAATATCTGTTCGGCACCATTTCGTCTTTTTAAAAAATGAGGGTGACAGTTGCTCTTTTTTCTCAGCGCTGACTTTTTAATCAAATAATTTACAAAGTCCATAAATAAAGATAGAGCAGATGGAGGAGAAAAAGAAGAAAGCCTGGGAAAAAAAAGCACGGAGAGTTCAAAACAGCTCATCAAAAAACAAACATCTCTATATATCTGCCGTGGCAACCGGCTCCTGCTTCATTATATTAATTTGCGAGCGGCGGGCTGAAATTACACTGTATGAAAAATGGCTGGAAAATTTAAATGATACAAACTCATCCTATTAGCGGTGAAACATTAAAAAACAAACAGCCCCCTCTGCATCCTGCTAATTTGTCTTGGGATGAAAAGCGTTTGATGGATGAATCTTACCTTATTCATAAGTGAGGATAAAAGAGATGTATTTCCCGGCGCAGGGTGTCCGTTTGATTCAGCGCTAGAACACGCAAAACGAACAGTGTTTAGGCAGGATTTGCATGAGAACAGTAAATATTATAATTTATCCGAGATTGTGAATATACAATGAAGGCAAAACGCGAAGGAGGCTGGAAATTAGGGTTTATGCAAACACACTTTCATCTAAATGAATGTGCAAACATGTCATGCCTCATACTTGATGTGCATTATGAAAAGAGGGCATTATGGGAGAATTTTTGCATTCGTATGATGGATTTCCTCAAAGGAGGCCTCGCTGCTGGGAGAAAGAGGGAGCGTGTAAATCTCGTCCTCCTTGATCACTCCACGGACCCACCTTGCGAAGGGGGTTTTAACAAGAGCACTCACACTAATTAACACAATACGGCATTATTCGAGAGATAAATCACGGGCGGGGCGGGGCGAGGCAAGACGGGCCTGGGCGCGAGCCGAGAGGGGGGTTAAATGACGGGATACCTGTGGTCCTTCTTGCTCAGGTCCAGGCTGTGCTCCTGGACCGACTCTTGGGAGGCCGCAGAGGCACCGTCCATCGGCTCCTGCTTCACCTCGACCGGGTTAAACCGGCCCGCCTGAGCCGGCTGCCCCATCCCTGAGGAGAAAGAAGGAGAAAAACAAAGTTATTGTTGGTCAGCATTATTCCGCCGTGACGAGATCCAATCTGACTTCTGTCCCGGCCAAGGAGAAGACCAGGAGTGATAATTATTGCGGAATTATGTCAGGCCGTCAAGGCGTTTAAATGTTGATTGAGAGGCAGCAGGAATGAGGGAAAAAGACTCCGTTTTCAGCAGCGCTTGTCACAACTCATTTGCGGCCCTGCCTCTTAACTGGTCATTAAGAGGCATGCTAATGCTGAGGGAAAGTGGCAGATTCAGACTGCCCGCCCCTCCCTGCCGTCGCCGCGTGTCCTTGTTGGCCCGCCGACGGACGCCACTGAGCATGCCTGAAAGGAACATCTGCTTGTCCGTCAGATTAGAGGTGACAGCCAATCAGATCGGTTCAAATAGCGTGACCTCTCGATCGGATTTTCAAAATAGGTATGCAGACGACGTGGAGAGAAGGAGGCGGGAGCGATGCTGACGGGAATGCGACCTGGCTCTTCCTCCAATCCCCAAATGATTGAAATATTAATTTGTCCTCAGGCTATACAGAGAAAGCCTGGCTTTTGGTAGCCACTAAGTGGTATTTTATTAAAAAACGGCTAGGAGTTCAAGGCTCAAAGATGGAGCGCCGAGTGCGTCAGCAGTGATTGCGAGGCTGGGGTGGGTGTTGTTTAAGAAACCTGAGGAAAAGTGACAGCTAGCATCCACCCTGCCCTTGGCCTTCAGTTCAGAGGGCGTTTAACCATGTGAAAAGAGAAGAGAGCCGCTCCTCTGGGTCACAAACACAAACACGAGTTTATCTGATAGTGTCACTCTAACCTTCCAGACGCTTCTGATTTGACTCTGTGTTGGTTATAGAGGTGAACTAATGACTCATTGTGATGTGTCTGCTTTGGGCGCATCACATTCTAATAAAGTCAGTAGCTCATTCCAGCCCTATTTTCAGTCTTCTACTAATTACCGCCTGTCTTTTCGCCTAAAACTAGCCTAGTCCGTCCACCTCCAATCCGTCCAAATCTGCGGTCTTTATGTGTGAGAAGTGCGTTGTACTGATATTAACCTCCCCGCCTGTCCGTAAATGACTCTGCCCTACATCGGGCTTCCACAAAGCTCTCACTTTCTTTTTTTTTCTCGGTATAAACTGCCTGACGTTAACAAGGGACGTTTAAATAACGACCATGTGAGGAGAGAGTCATTAAACCTTCAGCTTTGCAGTTTCTATGACAAAAATCGGTGATGATCTAAGAGAGCGAGGAGGGAAAAAACGCACATGCTCACGACGCTGTGTTTTTCTGGAAATTATCCAAGAATAATGTTGTACTGTGTAATTACCTCAACGAAGTTACTGAACTCATGAAAGATCATTTGTACTGGGTGTCTAATTAGCGAACCCCTCAGATTTCAAGATCCTCCGAAACACTCTGGGGGTGAGCATGGATTTAAAAAAAAAAAAAAAAAAAAGAGAGTATTCAACTAGGAAATAACGCCACCTGAACAAATTAGCAAGCCACTCGCTTTACACAGTAAGACTGAGATGTGTTTTCTTTGCAAACTGGCCCTTGACTAAAAAAAAGAGCTTGAAAAAACAACAAAGCTGTTTGAAAATAGCCGCAGTAAACATCGTTCTCTCTTTTCTAACGCTGAGCTCTGACCACATCCTCTTCAAATTTTACCCAAATGTCCTGTTCACACGTCTTTTCTGAGCAAACGTGTAAAATTAGCAATGCCACATTATGATCTGCACTCTCAATTCTGTGTAGTAGGGGATTTTCTTTCTCTACTTTTCTCGAAGTTACCAAAACTAAATGCAAGGTGCTCACACATTACTCGTTTTATCTGCCTTCTTGTAGGTCTGTAAGACTTTTGTGAGAAGATCTGAACCCGAGACAAGGAGTTAAGAGTATGATGGCTTTATAGCAGCCAAAAATACTCTACGAATAGGGAGAATGAACATACCTTGTTTTTGTAGTACCTCACAGTAAATAATATTCATGGTAATCATTCAGTACGGTGGTATATATTAAAGTACAGTACCACGACACCCTCACAGCACATTTTTTGTAAGGAAACCCTCTTACTCACTTGCCAAAAACGCCTAAAGAGTAAAGACTTTACTTCAGTGTTTTCATACTGAAACAAGTAGTGCTTTTATATCCACACCAACACATACACACATCCCCCCTCTCTGGAGCGCTGAGTCATTTCTGCTTCAACAGTTTCTGATATTTCTTCCTCTATATCAGAGTGCATATAAAAAGCTGCTTTGTACCTCCAATTTCTCAACTTAATATTATTCAGGCTCCATTTGGTTGGAACGAGTGCACGCTCAGATAAGAGGCCGGTGATGAGGAAGCATGTAGAACACAGGCCCTGGGATCCTCCTGAGAATGCTATTAGAGGCAGCTTTACAGAGCCCACTCACTAGTTCAGCACTTATCTGCTAATGGATTGTGGGTATCATGACAATGATCGCTGCAATAACAAGACTGGAGCAGCAAACCAGCCCTTTAATATTTTGCCCTAATCCTGAAATCAGAGATTTGTGTAGCGTCTGTGGATAGCATGAGCGGATGACCTGAAAGTGCCCTTTCGCTGACGGGTATGTAGGGAGAAAGAGAAACACATGGGCAGACTGACCCAAAGAGCTGATGTTCTCATGATTAAACGCAGTGAGGCAAACTGATCCTTTGACAAAGTATCTATTTTCACAGCTGTTCAACATTGGGAATATCTAGATTAGTGGTTCTCAACTGGTTTTGCCTAAAGACTTGACAAGTCCTTCAATCAAATGTTGAAATTTAATAATATTAGGGATGCACAATATATTATCGGTTATCGGCCGATTTTAGTGTTTTTTTTTGTTTTGTTTTTTTAAATCAGTTTCAAAATGAATATCCACTCATCTTATATTTTAGCAAAACAGCATAATAATGATATTTTAGTTATTATTAATGATTTTAATATTAAAATGAATGACTGCAATGAAATTGTACCATATAAATATTAAGGTTACTATGTACAACATATGTACATTATAATGCTGTGAGGTATTGAACAGAATTTAAACTAATATTAATATTTTAATCATTATTAAATGTAATTATTTTAATATTTAAAATAACTGACTAATATTTATTGAAATTGTATCATATAAATATTAAAATTACTGTGTACAACCCATGTACATTATAATGCTGTAAGGCTTATATTGTAGCATTCAAAGTTTTAGTTGTTAGTCATGCATTTAAAAATAAAATACAATATTAATATCTGCCATTTATCGGTCATAATATCAACTATGATCATAAAATCAGCCATTTATCGGTTATTATCGGTTTATCGATATTGAACAGAATTTAAACGAAAATAATATTTTAATCATTATTAAATGTAGTTATTTTAATGTTTAATATATTTGACTAATATTTATTGAAATTTCATCGTATAAATATTAAAATTACTGTGTACAACCCATGTACATTATAATGCTGTAAGGCGTAAATTGTAGCATTTAATATTTTAGCTTTTAGTCATGTATTCAAAAATAAAATACAATATTAATATCTGCCATTTATTGGTCATAATATCAACTATGATTATAAAATCAGTAATTTATCGGTTAATTATCGGTTTATCGATAATGACAAAAAATTAAACGAATATTTTTATCATTATTAAATGTAATTATTTTAATATGTCATAAAAAATTGTATCATATAAATATAAAAATTACTGTGTTCAACCCATGTACATTATAATGCTGTGAGCATTATAATGCTGTAAAATCAGTAATTTATGGGTTAATTATCGGTTTATCAATATTGACAAGAATTTAAACTAAAATTAATATTTTAATAATTATTGATAGCTATTATTTTAATATTTAATATAGATTAATAATATTTAAATTAATATTCCAAAAAATAAATGTTACAATTACTGTGTGTAACTCACTAGCTAAGAAACACTGATCTAAACAATATGTATCTTACAAGCGAATAATATGACATTAACAAACCTGCATCTGGGTTACTGGAGGGCTTCAGAGCAGCGGCTGCCAGTCGAGCCATCATGGGCGATATCAGGCCTTTGCTGGCCGACATCTTCTCCATAATAGATGATGCAGCAAAAGAAGTCGGAGTGGAAGCTACAGTAGCAGCGGCTGGGTCCCCTGTTGGGGTGGAGGTCTGGGGTAGAGAATCACTGGGCATGGAGTGACCTCCAGAGGTGGCTGCGGAGATCAGACCGGCGGTAGAGGGCGTAAGCGGCATGGGCATTCTGGGAATGAGGGGGAAGAAGGGGTTGGAAGCACCTGCCAGCGCGCTGTTGGAAAGTGCCAGGGCCATGGGCACATTGCTGGGCAAAGCCTGGGATAGCAGGGTGGAAATGCGGCTGGCCGGAGGCAGAGCAGCGGTGGGCTTGACGCTGTGGCTGGAGGACATGGTGGTGGTGGGAGTGGGCAACATGTGTGGTACGGTAGAGGACTGCTGGGTCGTTGGAGAAGCACTTAAGCTGGAGTTCTTGCTGCTAATAGCTGAGTAGTCCATGAGGTCATCATTGCTGGACTCTTCCTGCTCCTCTTTGGGCAACAGGAAGGAGGAACTGAGGCCCAGCACGCCCGAGGAGCGAATGTGGCGGCGCTCGTGTTTGCGCTTATGTGAGGTCATCTGGCTGGTGGAGGTAAAGGTGAAGCCGCAGCCTTGGCGTATGCAGTGAAAATGGTTGGTGGCCTTGCTGTAGACGCAGCCTTCGTACTTGCACTCCTCGTATTTGTAAAACTTCTTGAAGCCGTCCTTGGCGTAAGCGTCGTCTTTGATGTGATAGCTCTTGTGCTTCTCGATGTCACACTTGTTCTTGAAGGTGAAGGTACAGCCTGGACGCCTGAGAGGTGGAAAGGTGAAGGATTAAACTCTGAAATGCTAGTTAGCACGCATTAAATTGAGCTTGGGCGGCCATCGTACCTGCAGTGGAAGTGGGTGGTCTTCTGCCCGTAGAACTGGCACCCGACCGTCCCACAATCCTCAGTGGCCCGGAACCTCTGGAAGCCATCGTTGATCAGCTGTGCGTTTTTCTTATGGAAGTTCTCATGAGTCATGACATCAGAGGTGCTCGTGTACACCTTGTTGCAGCCCACCTGACAGAAAGGAAATGAAAAAAGTGCTTTCATGAGACAAAGCGTGTGCACGGCTTGGAAATAAACACCATGTGTGAGTTTCAGTTTGTTGCACTGGATGAAAAATGCTCAGTATGAAACAGTGGCTTGGTGCTTGAGCTCTTGTAGTCTGCAGGGACATGAAAACAACAACTCGAGATGTGACACAAAAATAGCTCAGTTTGGCGATGAACTCAATGTGGGGAGCAAAGAAACAGGTGACCTAAAAAAATGAACAGGAAACATTTTCTCAAGATCTGAGCTTTGTTAAAAATGTACTCTTGAGACAACAACTCATAAAATATGAAAAGCAAACCCTTTACCCGAAAAAACAGGTGTGCGTTTCATGAAAACAGCTTCAAAGAGATAAAAGACAGGAGTATTTTTTTGTGATTTGCAATATGTGGCATGCAAAAGCAGCATGGTGAGGTAGCGTGTGGTTGAAACCTTCTTCCATTTAAGGTTTTAAGTCTATATTAGAGGTCTCTGCTTTAGGAGAAGAGTCAGGGGGGTTGTTCAGGGAGACTGTCACTTAGTTCGGTTTGAAAGGCTCTGTTACTCAACAGCAGCACTCTGGGCAGCAGACGAACGTGAACTAATGTTTGAATTAAAAGCAGCAATTGTATATCATCTCTGGCACTTTTCACCCGTGCAAACAGGGCAACTTGGCCATATTCAGTCAAACAATGAAAAAAATGCCACTCTGTTTTTTCTCCGTAAATCAGGAGAACGGGTGCCAACATCTGCCTGTTCTCACTGCTGTTAAAACAAGAGCTGAAATGTCTAATAACAATTACGCCGTTAGGAAGGCTTCAAAAAAAAAAAAAAAGGAGAATATATCTTAAGTCCCAAGCCACTGTTGCCTGCGGTGAAAAAAATGCTTGTCTCGAAAGTGACACCTTGAAAGTAAGCAGATGTATAGGATTAAACAGATCTGGTGGGAAATAATCTTTAACTCGCCACTTGGTACTAAAAGATGAAAAATGTCGAGTTGATATAAACAACTCGCAGAATTTTGTCCATGCCAATTAAGGAGTGAGGGAGAAAAGGGGGCAACGGGAGAGGAGGGGCACACCCTTTCATCCTTTTCATTTTTATTTCATTTATTCTGACAACTTTAGTCTCATCAGTAAAAAATGCTTTCATTTTGCATGCAAAGTAGCTTTTAGTTATTTTGTCACTGTAATATTTATATCTCGTATCCTGTACAGGTAGGGGAAAGTTCTATTTGCATGTGTCTGTATAAGGGTGAATGTGCATTTTTTTTTTTTTTTTTGCAAACTATGGGTTTTTGCTGTGGTTTACCTGCATGCAGTGGTAGTGGGTACTCTTGCCGTTGAGATGGCAGCCGTGGTAATACACACTGCAGTCATCCAAAGGGCTGAAGCGCATGAATCCGTGCTGCAGGGAGTTGTCTCTCTTCTTATGCATGTTATAATGCCTTATCACATCCTGCTTACTAGTGAATCTCTGTAAACAACAGATACACAGAGTTAGTAAGGTGGGGGAGGTGCTGTGTAGGTTCTGAAGGAAACCAGCAATGAGTTATTTTATTACTCATGCAACAGCTGCAGAGCATTGCGGCAGATTGCAGCCAGGTGGGTGAACGCTGCATAATGCTAGCGGTCCTAGCAGCAGGTATAAGGTGTATTCACTGTACTCTACTCGCAATGAATACTTTGAAGGGTGTATTTCATTTGGAGTTTGCCCTACAGACTCTCTTAACACTTAGCATTATGACTCAGATATGACATTATAGCATTTTCCAGGCTCACCTCCTTAGAAAGGTTCCCGAGCTAGACTGTTTATTACGCTTTATTTCACCATTTCTAATTAAGATGGATCACTTGACATGCGAGATCACAGTTGCGATATTCTCCGCTTCTGAAAAATCATGTTCCATGCAGATGGTTTTGGAACGTGCACGGGGAAAAGACAACAAACAAACAAACAAAGCAACCAAAAAATGTTTCTCTTTTAATTCCCGTCTGAGATACGATTCCATTTTTAATTAAAGTATTAAAGCACAGTTTTGTGCAGGGTTAGACAATAATAATGAGGAAATATGCTAAAATGCCCCTCCTCAAAATTAAAATCTCCTACACCACGGAGGAAAAAAAAAAACAAGCGATGTGGGGGGAAAAACCTCACTCTTGAGAGATCAGGGCAACCAAATCTGCAGTAATTGGGCTTGAGCTAATATTACAGGAACTGAAACAAGAGTAGCTGAAATCAATGAGCCTCTTCCAACGTAAATCCATATTTTCTACATAAATGAGCAACAGGAGAAAAAAAAATATGACAGAAACATCCACAAAACCTCATTGCCCATCTAGGAAGCTTATCTTACAGGCAAATAAAAAATAAATAAAGATATATAAATACACAAAGATAAATACTTAAATCTTGGCTATATATAGTGTTACATTTCCAATCCTGTTTCAAAAGAACAGAGCTGTATTTGATATATGAGCCGATGTCCGACAAACGGTGATGACAGGTATTTGGGATGTCGACAAACAAATAAAAAGAGATACTGATCTGGATCCGGCCACACTGAGCGGAACTGTGGAAAACAGCAGGAAATTGTATCAGTTGGGCTTCTGTACTTAGCGGAGCGGCCACACGGTCGTGCGGACATTTATTTTAGGATTCCCATCGCATTGCAGGATGGCCATGAAAGGAGAGGCAGGGCCGGTATGAAGTGGAGCAAAGGCTGGCAACCGCAGGATAATATTCCAGCACTGTGTCATGTAACATTTTAATGACTTATCAATTCCAAAAACAAGTTCATCGGAGCCTCACCTTTCTGCTAGGGTGCGCACAGCCTCCTGTCTGTCATTACTAAACTGCCAAGTTTCACTGACGCCTTTACATGCACGGAAATATTCCGGTCATATTCTGATTGTGTAAGTGACACGTAAAGGCAGTAACTAGATTACGCCAAAGTTATGAATATGAATACATAATTTCCGCATTCGCAGACACTTATCTAAAGCAACATTATTCATGACTTACTAGCACCTGTATTAATCAGAATTTTGGCTTATATTAAAATCATTGAATAGCAAGATTTGGGCGCTAACATTTTACAAACACTAAAACAAACTTCACAGCTTATCCAGAATATCGACCTTAACCAGAAAATGAGGTGCATGTACAATGCCGTCAATGAATTCTTAACCAACGCAAGTCCCCAAAACGGACAGCTTCAAAGGGACTTTTCAGCCGACTCTTCTTACAGTTTGAGGAATTGTTCTTGAATAACAAGAGGCAGCCTGCTGGGCTAAATAAGTCTCTTTTAGATGCAACAGCTGCCCTGTTGTCTTCAGCAGGATTCCTGGATGTTTATAATGAAAAATGTAATCAGATGATTAAAAATGAAGTGGGAGATTATGACTAGAGAGGACTTGATAAAGAAAAGACTGAGCGGCTCTCGTTGCGGGTGGATTTTGATGTCTTCGACAAATGCGCCCGTCTTTGCCTGCTCTTTTCCACCATATGCGCGTGAGCCGCTGCTGTCTGTGTTCTGATCTGCTTAATGCTGATTTTGCTGTGCTGAACATGACAACTCTGGGGACATGGATCAGATTAATAATGTGAAAGGGGATTATGAGTGGCCCAAGAGTATTAGCAGATGTCCTTAGAAAAAAAAAGGAGGCATCTTTTGAAAGTATTTACCATTAACCATGAAAAAGAGGAAAAAAAAAAAGGAAGGTCTGATTGAGTTTTGAGAAATAGCCCTCATCTATCTAAACCTGTTAATCCAGTACGGTGCCAAGATAAAAGGCTTGTCCGTAAGGTTTTGTTTGGCTGTTTCCTTGTGTGTACCCTGGCACGCTTCAATCATTTCCTCTAACAGTTATCTTTCTCTCCTGTCAGGAAGTGATGGGGAAAGAGTGAAGGTGAGCTTTTAAACACTCTCGGCATTATGAGGTTGTCCTTACAGAAGCCTGGTGCTTGGGTTTTAAGCCGTGAGGGATGAATGTTTGGGTGCGTCGAAGTATGCAAAAATGACCAGCTGACATAATCTCATTTATCATCAAAAAGGAGGAAAAAAGTCAACTCACCTGATAGTTACATTCAGGGTCCATGCAGTGATAATGCTCTCTGTACTGGTAAGCACAGTGCACATGGCCACAGTGTTGGCTCCCGGAGAACCTACAATCAGACAGAAATATCAGATTTGTGTCATTGTTAGTGTTTTGGCCGAGCATTCTGAATGCAAACATTATTATCATATTGAGCACGAAGATAAACACGATTTGAGAAACAGCAAGTGAGATAAAGCGATCAGTTTTTAAAGAGGGAAAAATCTGCGTTCACTGAAACGGAGTAGCATTTGACTATTTCTATTCCATATACGAAACCTCTAACAATGTGGGGGCTGATCTTGAAAGGGCAATTTAGCCTTTTATCTCCGCTTGATAGATGCCCTAACACTGACAGAGTCATCTTCACGGAGCTCAGAGTCATTACCAGGAACTATAAACACATAGAGAAAACAGGCCTACGCTTCCTCGACCATACGATTGCAATTCACTCTCCAGCCACAGCAATCTCCACCAAATTAGTTCCATTGCCTTCAAAGGCAGTAGGTAGACTCTTATTAAACTGTAACCCCCGACATAATTCACTCATTTGCTCGTGCTTTAAGCCCTGCCAAATCAGTGCTCGGCTCTCCAGGTTAACAGCCTATGCTTTAATCAGGGAAAGGTTAGGCCTAATAGAAAGGTTTGAGTGTGTCTCTGCGCGGCTTCCTCCTCTTCACTCTCGCCGACTGACTCGCCCGGTCTTCCGCGGATTGGCGGCGCTTTAAAGAGGCACATTTCCTGAGTGTTTACAGGCTGATTATAACCCTGACGATGATGACTGTTAAAAACCTCCAATTACAGCTCAAAACACACAAATAAACATTCGCACCGCCGCTGCCAAGAGCACCATCTGCTGAAGTAGAGAAAAAGCTAAGTAATTTTTTTCCCCCTACTGCCTGGATTATCCCTAGACTGCTTTTACAAATCACTTTACTGAGTTCATTAAGCTAATTGAATGGCGAATCCACTACCTGCTAAACGTGGGTGGTGTTCTGAAGGACTGGGGAGGTGGCAGGCGCTTAAGGTGGTTTCGTTCACTTCTTAAAGGATCAGTTCACCCAAAAATAATTGTTTACTCACCTACATTTCAATCCAAACCCTTTTGATATTTTTACCTTCGTGGAACACAACAAGAAAAGGAATTCATTGGCGTTTTCTTTTCAATGCAATTAGAGTCAATGAGTGCTAGAGAGTTCAAGCTCCATAAAAGTATCATAAAAGTACCATATTCCATATCTTCTGAAGCCAAATCAAAGTTTTATGACAGGTGTATTAAAATTTAAGCTGCATTCATGAGAGTTCATGACAGAAGTAGTATCAGGTCTGTGAATGAATCATTCATTTGAGTTGGATTGTTTTTAATGAATCGCTTGAGCTAAAATGAATGATTTGCTCACAAACCGAACTGATCTGGTTTTTGAGTTCAACTTAATGACTCACTGATCTGGTCACAGTAGTCAAAAGCTGGCTGAAAGGAGAAATCATGAATGACACTATCTGTTTCTCATGCAAAGAAAGTATAATCTTTAAAATGTTTTAATTTTATCTTCCAACTAAGGTTTTGAATGAACATGAAGATGAATAAACAGGGGTGAGCTACTCCTTTACGACAGAGATTGCAGCACAGGCTACAGTATGGTATATCACACAATCGCACCAGCACAGATGCACGTGCTCAACTCGCCCACCATTAGCAGCCCCTCTGCGTCGCACTCAAACATTCCCGGTCCTGTGTACACAGAAGCCCCCTGGGATGGCAGCCCACCCCGGCTGTATCACTTTGCCTCTGGACAATTCCCACTTGCCGCGTCAGGGGGCTAATGGGCCACGCTGCTATTCAGCGGCGGATTAAATATTAATATCGCCACGATACAGAGATTGCCGCACATCTCCCGTTACAATAGAGACACGCCGATCAAAGTTTGGCGCAATGGTGGGTACATAAAAGCATTTAGGAGGGAAAACAGTGACTAAACACTACCAGGGAAGCTCTTTAAACATCAAAACGCGGCAGCGCGAGGAGATAAAGAACTTTTTCCCCTTTTGTGGGGGGAAGGTGGGTGTAGACAAGTTTACAAAGCTGCTTTTTAGCACGACTGTTCTCTCATTAGCGTGGATGATTCCTCCCCCCCCCACCCCCCGATCCTTCAACAACCCCCCAATACACCAGGCTGCATTTGCCCTTTTTATGAGTCCTCATTTTTCTTTTTTCCCCTCCTCTCTTTCCTTTCTTTTTTTCCCAACACGGAAATTGAAACTGTATCTGGGCTTATCTACTGCCTCCCCGCGCATCAACTGCCGAGATGTTTAGACAAATTTTATGCATTATGCAGTGCAAATATCAAAACAGTTCTTGGCAGTGCCAGCAGAAGCCTCATTAAAAATTCCTTAATTAAATCTTCTTGCAAAATGTAATCAGTCCAAGGAGGGTTTTTGTGTGTGCACAAGGATGTGTGTGTGTCTGTTAGTGCCAGGGCTTTGATTTGTGGCCTTCATGTTACGGCTTGGGAGAGTAATCATTAACGCCAAAGCCACTTTGCCTTTTGAAACGCGCCTTTTTCTCTCTTTAAGGCTAGAATAAATAAACAAATGATAATCACCTTTCTACTGGCGCGACAAAAGGAAACAGAAGCCGATATTGGAGTGCGCGGCATCTATCTCCGTGCTTTGTCTGCGGTCGCGAGTGCCTGTCATTTAGTTGATTCAGTATCTTCATTTGAAGTGCAGATATTAGAAATGAAAGTCTCAACTATCTGTGCAGTCATGCCCGATGACACACAGGCACACGCAGGGCAGTCTAATGTGTCCCATGTTTTCACAAACATTTCATGCTGTTTGCTCAAGATTTTACGGAGTTCGGCTTCAGCGCTGGCAGGGAAACTGACACTGGGGGGAAAAAAATTACTCACTTTCCAGCCTTTAATTCAATTAATTTTCCTTAGTCCATAAACCTGGCGTGCTTACGCGTAATTTATCGTCCGCACAGAAAGTGTATTTTCGCAAATCTACGTCCTACTTTATTAAAGCGTAAAATATGTCCTCGATTAAAGAATGTTGTCGTGAAGTTTTGTGAGGGTGAGGATTTGCATACCTGGCGATATATTTCTGGTACACGTTGACGTCCTCTGTGGCAGGTTTCTCGGGAGGAAGGCCATTCCTATCATAGCATAGAGAAAAAAAAAAGAGAAAAGGATTAATGGTATGCATTCCATCAGTAATAAAAACAAACTGACGCAGTATTTACTTATGAGCCATTTCAAAGTTTGGGCTATCAATATACATTTTCTTCGATGGAGTAGCGATTTGGTTTGGGAATGAATCAGGGAGGTATATATGCGCGCTTTGATGCATGGCCTCCCAACAATGAAAGCACAGAGGGAAAAAAAAATGTTTTTGAATGCATAAATTATTTATGTGTGTTTTTGGAGAGAGCACAAATGCAAAGATGAGGGTGTGTGCCGAGTGTCAGAAAGCCAGAAAATGGCTGTGTGCATTTTATTTTGTTTGATTGGTCCTTGTATGAGGGATGACTATGGCTTTTAGAACATCCAATTCTCATCGATTTACCAGTTACTTGGAAGTCTGGGTTTGGTGGCAGCATTTGACTTAGCATCCCACCTTCATTGAATAAGCACTTAAAAGGAGGAATTCATAATGTAACACATTATACTCTGCGTGAAGCATTTTGTATACAAGGTGGCAGCGGTTCAGCAGCACTAACTCAGGACTGAAAATGTGAGCAGCTCCAGCAGGGGATGACCTGGGGTTAATCTGTCTCTTTAGGGGTGGTTTTGACAACAAATCACTGTATGTGTGTGTGCTTGCACATGGCCACATTGCTGGACCGCCCAGGGACTGCTGGAGAACAGCCTTTAGGTTCTTGCCAACCTGAACCATTGACAAGGTCGAGAAAACTCATAGAAAGAGTGCCAACCAAGGCCCTACAAACTTGTAATCTGACTTTAAAGCCAACAGGGGTCTTGTTGATTTTCCTGTCAATTTTTTGTCTAAACAGTACAATTTTCAGAGATTGCCTTACTTGACTGAGGAGACGGTTCCAGTAGTAATGGAGTCAGTCTTGGAGAAGCTGGACTTCATGTAGTCAGTGTTAAAGCCGAGGTGGCCCGCCTGGTCTACGGGCAACCCGGGAGGTCCCACGACCCCAGCGGGAGCAGCTGTATTGATGACTGGAGTTCCTGGGGTACCTGCCGTAGCTGGGAGAACGCTAGGCATCATCGGAGGATCAACCTTCCCGGGGACGAGCTTCTGGATGTTTCGAATATCGTACTTTGACGGCCTGCCGACCTTGCCGGTCTTAAAAGCGATGGCGCCGCCCATGTCAGGGTTGCCCTCTCCGGGTTTAAAGAGGTGCAGGAACTTGACGTTCTCCAAGTCGTACTTGGAGGGCCGCTTGTAGGAATTGCCGTTCTGCTGTCTGAGACTCTCACCCATCTTCAGCTTCTGGATGAAGTAGTCGTACTTGGACGCACGGGAGGCCAGGTTCTGGATGTGTGAGGGGTTGGCTGGGGGTGGGTTAAGCGGGTTTTGTTTGTGGTCCATTCCGGGTGGAAATATCTGACCCTCTGACCCCGCGAGGGCCGGCTGGATGAGGGGAGCGCTCTTCTCAATTTTGGAATTGAGCTCTTCGGGCTTGGTGTGCACAGGCCAGGGCAGGGTCTCCCCGGCCTTCAGCTTGCGGATGTACTCCTCATACTTGGAGAAGCGAGCTCGACGGGTGGCCTCCTCGCTGCTCAGGGAGGAGGGATCTGAGGTAGCTGCTTTCAGTTTCTCAAAGCTGATCTTCTTGGCCAGCTCATCCCGAACCTGCTGGTCATCATAGCCGAACATGTGTAAGAACTCATTCATGGTGTTGGCGGCGTAATCACGTAGTGCGGAGGCCTCTCCTGTACGGAATACAAAAAAGTATGTTATTTAACAAAAATAAAATAGCAAGGCCCAATAAGACAATTAGAAATTAACTCTGAACCATTAACTTTCATATAGGTCTGGAGGGAGGTCAGATAGTCAGGCAAAAGGAGACAATTTAGGCTGAAAGCTTCCCCTGCTGCTTAACCAGCCCTTATAAAGGCCAAATTACTGCTCTTTCAGAGTCTGTTTGTGCATGTGTGTGAGCGAGAAAGGGACACAAACCCCTCTGGCACCAGTGCACTTAGTTCTTGGCTCTGATATAGTGTTTACCACAGCAGATGAATGCAAAAAATCTCATCTTGTCTCAGTTTGTCTGTCAAGAGAGCTACCCCAGTACAAGCACACGGCTCCAAATGACAACTTCACAGAGGTGTCAGATAAACTCCCTCTCCACCCTGCCAGGACCCCTGCCCTCCACCAGACCTTTTTTCCATTTATTTGATTGCCTTTTTCATTGCTGGGCAAATGAGACGGTTAGAGGTAACATTAGCCACGGCCATGGTAATTAATACTAAAATATTTCAGCTTTGGTCTCATATTTCTGTGTTATTGCTAAATCGGTCTCTCGCCCGTGCTTTTCACATCTCCTTCTCAGCATGTAAAATAATCCCCAAATTTCCATTGCTGCATTGGGGCTAGTCCTAGCCGTGCTACATCAGTATGAAAGGTGATCCGGGAGATCGAAAGAGCATGAAAAATTTAAGAGAAATGTATCAGGTATTTGAGAGGAAACTCCCTACGCTTTGCCATGCATCATTTTAGCAGCTCCTACGGTGTTTGAGCACATCATTTCGTCTCAAGCTTAAAGATTAGAGCTTCATGACAGTCCTTACAGGTCTCCACATCTACTCATTTTCTCAGTTCATTGCTGCCTTGGAGTATTACTGTCATGCTCACCAAATAGGGTACTAAAAAGGAACTGAAAAGTTCTCTAGTTGCGAAAGGTATATATAAAGGTATAACTGCTTGATGCGACTCTCTGCACAGCATACAATAAAATTAATTAGTTATGTATTTGTATTGTAGATAAGTGTATTGCATATAATATATTTAAACATACATATAAAATATTCAGAAAATGCATTGAAAGCTATAGCCAGATGAGATTTGTGCCTCTTATGCTTTAAAAAGTCAATATGCACCAAAGTACACTGGATTCGTGAAAGTGCCTGCTATTTTGACTACATTTTGACAAAGTACACTCATTTATTGTTAATTATCCTCAATTTAATCACTGCTGAATCAGCCACAAAAAAAAAAAAAAACACTAACTGTAAAAATAATGAGCTATTATTACTTACTGAAGGATATTTAGTGCTACTGTACGAATCTCCAGAACTTCAGTTTGGCAGAGCAAGGCTTCAGTAATAAATTTGGCATCCAGTGACTGTATTTCTGTATAGGTCATGACTGCTTAGAGGGGTTTTGTCAGATCATGTGATTTTTACACAGCTTTAAAGTCAGGACCGGCTCTTTAATCTCCGTCCCTGAACATTTTCCAAGGGCAGCAATCAAAGACACTCCTGCTTTGGGTAATTGGACATATTCCATCTGTACCTTTTTTCAAACAGTTGGGAAACTCCCTTCATTTTCTGACAGAAATCCCCCTCCTGTCTCTGAGTGTTATCGGTCTATCATTAGCATTATTATTAGTGTCAAAAGTCATCTGTATGATATGCAGCCACTATACCATTTAAAGAGGTAGTTCACCCAAAATTAGCAACTTGTGTTGTTCAACTCAAAGTTATTTAGTAAATTTATTTTATGTTCAATGGAAAAAGAAAAACCAGGTGAGTAGATGCCAATTTTGGGGTGAATTTTCTCTTTAAGATTTTTGAGAGAACCGTCTTTCAATCTGTTGGTATTAGAAGAGATGTTGGTTGTACTACACAGAGGAAAAGTAATAGCTGTGGCAACAGTAGTAGCAGGTGGTAACAGTAGACAGGATGAGAAGTCTAACATGCCAGTGGGCGGCTCTGTATGCGTTTAATAGACTATCAGTGTCAGGAGAATGATTGGACTTAAACTGCACACATTATGCCAGGACCTAAGAGGAGATAACCTTTTAAAACAGCATGTAAATGAGTTTTCCCCCCTCATCCTTATCTCACACGCTCCAAATGATGTCATGTGCATGTGGTTGGAAAGCCATGGCTTTGGGGGAAAGGTACGATTTGCCTGGCTGAACTCCCAGCACTCTCTCTCTCTTCCTCATGTCACTGGAGAGTACAAAAAGAAGTGCTCCTAATCTCGCCACTTCATACTGGCAAATTCCAGCCTGTGACAAAGCCCTTGTCTACGTTTGAGGCAATTAAGGTACATTTTTCCCTTCGTGGTGTGATAACAAATGGGCATTATATCTCCTTTCTGCTCACCAAACATGGCCATCAGAAGCAGGCTGATTCTGTCTTCATGCGCTCCAGAGGGGGTGATGATAAGGATGTACATGTAAGGATCTATATATATGGACTTATCAAGGGTCCACTGACAACACAGTCAAAGCTGGGCTCTCAAACGAGTTTTTAAATAAACTTGTTCGGTTTTAGACTCAACTCAACCGTTTATAATTTGAAAGCTGTAGATTTGTTAAAATATGGAAGCCCGTTTCTGCCCCTTAATAAAAATAAAAAAAGGCATTTGCAAGTTTTTATCTCACAATTCAGACTTTTTTCTTGCAATTGCGAGTTTACATTTTGCAACTCTGACTTTTTTCTCAGAATTGTAAGATATAAACTCAAAATTGCCAGTTATAAAGTCAGAATTGTGAGATATAAACCCGCAACTGATTTCTTGCAATTGTTTATTTGCATTGTTTGAGTTTATATCTTGAGATTCTGACTTTATAACTTGCAATTTAGAGAAATAAAGTCTGAATTGCAAGTTTTGTAATTCTGAGTTTGTATCTCACAATTTTGACTTTTATTCTTGCAATTCCAAATTTATATCCTGCAAATTTATATCCACTTTTTTCTTGCACTTCTGACTTTTTTTCATAGAATTATGAGACTCACAATTGCACGTTATAAAATCAGAATTGCGATTGTTGCAGAGTCACAATTCTGAGAAGAAAGTCACAATGCAGGAAATAAACTTGTAGTTCTAAGAAAAAAGTCAATTGCGAGACAAGCTCGCAATTCTGAGAAGAAAAAGTCAGAAATTGTGAGTTTATAGCTTGCAGTTCTGACTATATTTCTCAGAATTGCAAATTTAGTTTCGTTGAGTTTTTTCTCGCAATTGCGAGTTTATATCACACGATACTGACTTTATAACTCACAACTGTGACTTTATAGAATTGTGAGATAAAAAGTCACAATTACCTTTTTTATATTTTTTTAATTCAGTAGCAGAAACGAGCTTCCATATCAAAAACACACCTCCATATTCAGAAAAATCACATCAAATTTGCTGTGATATCGAGAAACCACTTATTTTGTTAAATATTATTGTTAAAATAAAAATATTTTAACAGTGGATGATATTAGCTTCTGTTGGCAAAACTAAAGGTAGCTTAATCCAGCTAGCTGGCTAGCTAATGAAGCTAAATTGTAAATTTTAACAAACATCTTGTTTGGTCTGTTTCACTTTCAGCTGAATGGAAAAAAAAGGTGTGATCTATGTGTTGTTCATAAAAGCTGAGTTTGAAGAGAAACTTGAGCGGTGTTAGTGTCTAATTCCAAGGATTTTAGAATTATTAGAATTTTAAAATGTAATCAAATGTTACTAGAATATTGCAAACTCTCTCTCTCTCTATATAAATATAAGTAAAAATATGATGTCATTTATATACTTCAAAAATATATGAGTAAAAAAACATTATTTAATATATCTAATATTTTTATATGATCTATTGCCTAGAGTGGTTGAAAAGCATGGCATGCATTTGACTGCTATGGGAAAGGCATTCTGTGATTTTATGCTGATAGGGATTCTGCTCAGTCCCCTGATGTGAGGAGTTAAATGTTTTGAAGGTCGCAGTTTCTCTCATTGATCTTGCGATGTTTGTTAATTACATTGTCACTGATGTTGTGAGAGATAATTAAGCCACTATGTTTATATGCATAATTATGTGCGCTCCGCATCAGCCTTTGAAAGACAGCAGCACGAGGGAAGAAAAAATATTTTAATTGTGAGCCGCTCAGTAACATGGCAGTATAGATGCCCTAGTTACAATCAACAAAGAGAGAGAGGAGGGAAAAACAACTCAAGACAAGAGTGGTGACTAATGTCTGCTCACTGCAGTCTTCAAACGCTTTTTCTTCATTTTGAGATGCAGAAGCAGCCGGGGCCCAATGAAAGCAAAGGTGTACAACACAAACACATATTTACACACAGCTTTCTTTATGACCATGAAATAAACACAAAATGACTGATTAAAACCACAAAGCACTCATGTTTGCCGGAAAATACTCGATTTTCTGAGAAGCTCTTGGCCCTACTTCTGCAATGGAGGCCACAAGCATATAGGTGCTTATACCGTAAGAATGAAAAAAAAAAAAAAAAAAAAAACATGAAGCAGAAGAAAAACTGAAAGAAGAAAGCATTTAACAAAAAAAAGCACCAGCTTAACCTGATTTCGGTAGCTATCTGAGAAAAGAAACAGCTTTTAAACAAAGTGATATCTCTTATCTCCTGTTGTTATCTAGCATAGTTTCTGATGTACCTTTTGAGTACTGCAGTCTTCCTGAGATAGTCATAGGTGAAAGTTCACAGAGGTTTTAATGTGGAGATTGTGTCAGTTTCTGCAGATTTTGCTCGCTTGTTATCACTTTGTGAAAGATGGCAATGCATGCCTCGCGTTATCTTGATGATTGTATTGCAAATACAGAAGTAAGCGCAGTCTTTGTTTATTTCAACACTGCTTTCTGAAGGTCCACTCGTCGGGGCTTTCGCTTCACTCGAGACTTTATTTCTCTGAATCTCTAGGATTTAATCTCCTGAACTGACAGAGACCTGGAGTCTTGGCAGAGAAGGTCTACTATGTAATTGGGTCCGGGTGGTAGCTACGTTTTGTGAGCTTATAGAAAATCAAAGAGTCAGAGTGTAATCCTGGGTGTAATATGAAGCTTAGCCGGCCTGCCAACACTCTTGGCCCCTCGGCTCCTACACACATACGCGGCAGTCTCTTATAAGCCTCTTCTAAAAATTAATTTCTTCTTTTAGTTCCCGTTTTTCCCAATGCAGACTGTTTCTATGTGTTTGCAAATGGCAACAGCCACTCTTTCATGTTATAACTATAGATTTCTCTTTTCCAAGAAGTGCACTTGTGTGGCTGTGGCCCTGTCAAACTGTCACTGTAATTATGCTTGCAAAGCACACAGGTAAAGTAAGACCTGTGAAAACTGAGCCAGCAAGCCTTTGAGGAGAGATTTTATCTTGCTTATGCACTTTGTTTTGGCTACACACAGAAAAAAATACCGAACAATGTGATCTTAATAGTATTCGTAGGTATTTGTACTGTACATCAAGTGTGAATCAACATGTTTTTTCACACGCTCAACTGCACCAAATGAACATCATCTAAAACGTAAACATTTGGAGATTCGTACCCCCTGGTTTTACAGATGAAAGCTTAAGCCTGGTCCTAGGCTAAAATGTAAGCCTGAGCTATTTCAGCTGAAAGAAGACTGATCTTAAAATATATCAGTGCCACTGTTTTATCTCAAGATGCACACCAGTAATGCTTTTTTTCTACACTGTAAAAAAAAAAAAATTGTTGAACTTTTGTGAAATTGTTGTGTCAACTTAAAATAATTTGTTACCTGGCTGCCTTCAAATTTTAAGTTTAGTCAACTCAAATAAATTTAGTCAACTTGAAATGTTAAGTTGTGACATCTTAGATTTTTGTGTTGACTAAACTTACATTTTTAAGGCAGCCAGGTAACAAATTATTTTAAGTTAAAGCCACATTTTTTTTTTTTTTTTTTTTTTTTTTTTTTTTTTTTTTACAGTGTAAGGTAAGTTTATAAAATTACTTAAATGTCCTAATTGGTATAACCCTGGCTTGGTTTAAACCCTGTCTGTGAAACCAGGCCATAGAATAATAAATCAATGGAATTAAAAGGTTGGATTTATTTTATTTTTTTTATTTTTTATTTTTTTTATATTTTATTTTATTTTTTTTTTTTTATTAAGAATTTCTCAGGTAAAAGTCTTTTCATCCCAGAATGAGATTGGAAGTATTGAACTTATTTATCAAGAGTCCTTCATACATTTTTGCAAATATTTGTTTTGACAATTTGGATTTGTATGTCTACAGTTTGAAATGTTGATATTGTACACAAACATACAAAACTCTCAAATGTAACGTACAAATACCTATGCATACTAATGACATCATCCTACAAGAAAGAGGTGATACCTGGTGAGGAGAAGGAAGCTTGGCGAGGGGGGGCTTCAGTGGTGGGCTGGTAGCTGTCGTCCTTGTGCGGGCTGCCCTCCGAGTCCCTGTCCTCGTGATAACTGCCCTCGTGGGAGCCGGGCATGGTCTCTGCTTCTTCTGCGTTGTCTTCTTCATCGCTGCAGCCTTTGGGCTGTACCATGTACACGCCTTCAGGGGGACAATCGTCTCCATTGTTGGGTTTGAGTACCCTGTGCTCGCCCCCCTCTAAGGACTGCGGATCGTCAGCGTACTCGCCGTTCACCCACTTTTCGATGGCCTCGCGCCGTTTCTGGTCCTCCTCAAGGCTCTGGCCCAGGGTCAGGCCCTCTGGGAAGTCGCTTTCAGGCCTGTCGCCCTCATCGTAGTGCAAGCTGCCCCGCTCGCTGTTGTCCACTAAATCTGAGTCTCCCTCTGCATTCTGAGAACTGCCGTCGTACACCACCTGCTTGCTAAGCTTGGCACAGATCGCATTCAGTTTTAGGCCACCTTTCCTTTTGGCGGCCATCGTGGATTTTCCTGAGGTCTTTTCAGTGCATAAACTCCTCTCAGCTGTTGACAAAAAATAAGAAAGAAAGAACTTTTTAGTGGTTAAAAACAAGATTTATAGAAGTTAAAGACTTAGTCATTGATAACGGTTGCATCATTCTTCAAGCCAACCACAATGCCTTTCGCTAAAAACCACAAACCTGTTTAACTAAGTGCATTTTAACTAAGTGCATTTAAGTTTTTGTTTGCCGTTACTCTTAGATACACACCGGCACTCCTTTTCTGCAACAATAGAGAATTATAAAGAAAAAGTCACATGCTTGTCTGTAAGTCGCAGATGTCATTCACACCTACTTTATGAGAGAAGGTGAGAAAAGGAACGAGAGAAATATCTCTTCCTACAAACCGAGAAGAAAAACTAGATTGCAATCAGACCCCCAACGGTGTGTCAAGCCACCGCTACAGTGAGATTTAATCCTGAACATGACAGCAGAATAGAAACAGCCTGACACTGAAGACTGTCTTCACCTAAAGAGGCCCAGCGTCCTGCCAATGTGAGCCTTAACTCTGACAGAGCACAGAAAGTGCATCTGGAAGTAGAAAGAACGAGACAGAAAGCATAAAAGAGACAAACACAGAGAGGAAAAAGTAGCTAACATTCCCTTACCTCACATCACCTCCTTTCGCTCACCCTGCTTTGGTCTTTACAACTGTCACTCAAATTCGCCGTCAGACCTCTAAACCTGCTTATACAGTGCAGAGGACCACCACACTAACAGTTTTTCTTTACCACATAAACAGCTATTCTCATTTCAGTCGACATTTTAAACATCAAAAGAGTGGTTTGAGAGACATACGCCAGTCTGATGTACACACTTCCTGTGCATCCCGCTTGAATACAGACAGCTGAGAACATACTGATCATTCACACACAGTTTGGGTTCGCAATAGACTCACTCCATATTACCTGGCTGCCGCACACCGAGAGCATTTCCAGTTTCCGATTTCCACGGTTCAACGTTCCAATATTTCTATGGAAATCTGCATGTGAAGATTCCGCATGGGCCTGGTCATTTGCTATTTCACCCCAATGTGCTATCTATAATATCTATCCCAGTGTCAACTCCCCCCTGCAGCTGTTCTGGGTCCGTCCATATCCAGAGATGCCTTTTTAAGGGCAGAATTCTCTCACTGCTAAGTCACCCAAATCTGATGCAAAGATTTAGCAAAGTTCACTTTTAATAGGTTTTCCAGGCTTAAAATCGAGCCCGCTCGTAACGTTAGATGTTTATCATGCAGTAAATAAAGAATGGGAAACCTGCGGGACGTATAACGGTCTGTGGAACGCTTTAGCTGGTAGTTAGACGCTGCGTTGAGATGAGCTATTTCTAAACATCCCATGAAGCTGTCAATACAAAAGCTGCTTTGGTTCGAATGGATGCTTTAGCAAGAAAACACCACATTGTTCGTGATTTTAAAAACTGTGCAAAATTGAAATCAATTTTTTTTTTTTTTTCTTGACATAATGAGGTTTTGAAGGGACTCGGGGTTAGCCTGTTAAATACTAGATGTGCCGTGCACCCTGTGGCCCCCGGCACATGCTTTCTCAGTTACTGTATTTACACTCAACACTTCCTCTCTGAAACAATGAGCTGAGGAATTATGCACGCTCCGCGCTGCACCGCATGCATCTAAATGCCTCAGATGTGCTCATTTTTACTTTAGACAATTGCAAGGACCGGGTTGAGGAGGTCACCCAGTTGAGGACGGCAATTTTGAACCCAAAAAAGGAAAAAAAATATCAGCTGCAAAAACTATTAGGAAGTGGAAACATAAATTCTGAAGTATTTTTTCAGAACACCTCCAAAGGAAGATTGAGGTCATTTGGGCGTAACAGAAAAGGTCATTCACTGTTTACCCTGCTCAGTATTTCACGCTTTAACTAGTGATTTCCTTTGCATTGCAATCTCGCTTTTCCTTGTAGGAAATGACCCCTGAGAAGCGATCTCGTTCCATTACCCACAATTTATGTGTGTTTTTTTCTAAACACCCATGGTCAACACCCAGCATCTAAAATTAGCACTTGCCATGTGGCAAATGCAAATAAAAATTTGCTTTTGTGAGAAAATGCAACTACTTGTCAGCCGGTAATTTTATCAGGAACTGTAAAATGCATGCAATTCAATTCAAAGATATACAAATTGCTGTAACATTTTTAATTAAAAACAAAAAAATTATATAAATTATATATAAAAGTGCTTTGCAACGATTAATTGCATCCAAAATAAAAGACAAAATATATGTGTGTGTACTGTGTATATTTATTATTTACATATAAATACATACAAATGCATGGATATATAACAGAAAAAATGTTATATATAATATTAATTATATATTTAAAAATATATGCATGTAAATATACACAGTACTCATATATTATGTAAACAAAAACTTATTTTGATTGCAATTAATCGCAATTAATCATTGCACAGCACTAATATATATATATATATGGGTCAAAGATGTTAAAATGTCCACATCAAAAGAAATTTACAAAACTGATTTTATGTTCATAGAAAGCACATTAAATGCAAGTAAAGTGTTTACTTTTAAGGTTTCAAATAAGTTTTTGGAGAATAAAATATCAAAATTTGGTTGGAATAATGTTACATTGTCATTCAGTGTAACAATATTTATGTAATATTTTAAACACCATGCTTATTCTGACTTGTACATATTAAAATATATAAAAGAATAAGGGAGCATATTAAATTTTACTGGGTTTTAAATGAGGAAAAAATTCTTACTGACAATTTAAAAAATGTAGAATTACAACTAATTAGTATTTGGGGTGAAAGTAATTTGTCATAAATTGATTTTTGTAGTAAATATGGCTGACGACTGTTACACTGAATGACATTTTAGTGGGTGTCTTCTGTAAATTAGGAAAAAAATGTATGATATTTGTTTTTTGCTAAAAAAGAATAAACAAAAATGCAATTAAATTAAACAGAAAACAACAATTTAAAGCAGTATTACACTTTTTATGCTTAAACCCTTTGTCTTTGACCCATATACACACTTACTATTATATTTATATACCATTATATTTAATTAATAATTAATTATATTTATTTACCATTTATAAAGTAAAAAAAATAATAAATAAAAATTACCAGGAAAAATTCTATAAGAAAACAATTATTTCTAAACTGAATCATGCATATTAAACATGATTAAAAATTATATTAATGAATATAATATATATTCTATTAAAAAAAAAAAAAAAAAAAAAAAAAAAAAAAGCCCTTAGCACTTTTGCAAAAAAAAAAAAAATAAGGCTGTGCACTTGAAAGACATCTTTGTCTAGAGAAGAGATCTGAGGTTTTAAATGAGAGAGGATCAGGGCACTAATGAGACGCTCCGGAGCTCGAAAAAGACCACGGTAAACCAGTTAGTAGCTGCTGCATTAAATACATGCCCGGCAATAGATACGCCTCGGCTCTGACCAACAATGGAGATCGCTATGGTAACACGGCTGTTTACTCCAAGTCGTTTGTGTTCATGATAGCATGCAGTGCGATAAAATCAGTAGGGACGCAGATAAAAGAACAGCCTCTCCTCTGGGATCCCTCCCACCACTCTGGGGACCGGCACTCAGGTTAAGAAAAATAGGTGCAACAAACAGCAAACCTCAACGATTTGATGCGTCCCAACGTGTTTCGGCGAAACGCTATTATTTCAGGGCCTCGAAGACGGCTGTCAGCGCTGAATAATAAACGAACGGTGGGGATGATCAGAGCAAAAGCTTGTTTTCTTTAAGAGGTCCTGTTTATTGTAATGCTGACAATATTTTTGACTGGAAATAGTGCAGAGCTGGAATTGCCGTAATGCTTTTACTGTATAAGGAGAAAACCTTTGCGAAAAAGTCAAGAAACTATTCTAAACAGATTCAACAATAAGAGTGAGAGAGCTTCTTCTTTTTATCTGCTCGCACATCAAAGGCCCCACAAGCCCTGTTTCTTTTCAGAAGCGTGAGGCGGAGGACGCCGGGAATGACAGAAAAGCTGCCTTGAACGCGGCTCTCTGGGCCCTGCGTGTCTCGTTTAATGCGGAGCTTCTGTTTATGTGCCGGAATGATATCATGCCCAATCAAGTGGTGTTTCAAATCCTAATAATGCCGTTGGAAGTGCATTATTTGTACGAACGTGTGCTGACTGCAATCAGCCCACCAGAGTGAGGAAGTGGCTGTTAATGACTGCTTAGATTGGCGTGTCCTGTTCTTCCCCCTCTCCCTCTGTCTCTCTCTCTCTCGCGTTCTGACAGGAAGAGCATGCACGCTAAAGCTGGGATATGACATACTCCTTCTCACCTGGCATCCACTGCAGCGATTGTTTTAGAAACAAACTCTGTTTACTTGGCTAAACCCGAATCCCTCGACTTAGCGGTGATCTAACACTCTGATCTGCCCTGTCTGATTTCATGCAGACTTTCAAAATACGTTGACTAATACGAGGACAAAACCCTGGTAATACGGGGCATTCATTAATGCAACAGGCCTGGACAGCGTTGGATTATTTTTCATTATTTAAAGATCCTCCTGTCAGAGCAGTTTCTATCTATACTGACTTTTAAAAGCTTTATTCTGGTATTATAAGCCTTTTCACATATTTACTGACCTGGAATGTGTAGGAATTAACTTCCAAGGAGAGGACTTTGGACTTCTGACTGTCAGGGGCTTCTGCAAACGCGACTTAATGAAGCAAATGTCAAATAAACTAGGAGAACGGTCGCCTGCGCTTTCTCAACAAGATGGGGCCCTCAAAGAACCAGGTTCCCAGGTCTTTCCTCACCTACTAAAGCTCGGACACACACATATGCTGAAATAATCCCCTCTGTTTTATTTTGCTAATTTACAGCTTGCAGGAAGGAGTTTGTTTCCCCCGCCGCTCCGAGGGAAGGGAGCGGAAAAGTCAGCATCGGACCTGTTCTCCACACACCCTCGCTCCCCAGCATCTGGCCTCTCTTTCGATTTTATTACACAAGAATAACAATAAGCAGGTCTGCGACCCCGTCTACGGAATTTGCCGTATTTTTTCCAACGGTCTGTGCTGATGCTCCGAATTTCCATTTTCTGCATGCATATTTAATTGAGTTTTGTCCCAGTGGTGCGGAAATGATTTGTTTTTTGCTCTCTGTTCACTTGACTCCTCTTCGGAGTCGGTAACCCTGATTAAGACGTTCACGTTAATTTCCCAGCGCACACCTTTTTTTGTGCATTAATGGTTCTGATCGTCTAATTAAAACTTCTCAGCTTCGCTGCTGATCACCGCTCGTTGTGCCTCTGACCTGAAGTTTTAATTGCCGCGTCAGAGGCGATAATAATAATTTCTGGGTTCTGATGATTAAAAACAATGCCATTCCCAACTGCCGGGAAAAGATGGAAGGAGAGGCTGAGGTGAAGCATAAAGAAAAAGGAGGTGAAAGAAAGAGAATTAAACGGCAAAAGATGGTTATTTGAGGTTTGAAACAGGTTTGTTTGGTATCGCAGTATGAGCGGGGAGGATCGGCGCTCACGGGGCAGGTTTACCTGGTTTGCAGTGTACTGTAAATGAGGGCAAATATGACTAAACAAATAAAAAGCTTCTCAGAATTGCGCGAGTTTGGAAGAAACCATGCATTCCACATCTCTGTGATACTTGTTTTAATAGTTTTGCTTTTGGTCTTACGTTTTGTAATATGACAGTTCAGCGGAAGCTGATGTTTAAAAGCAAGTTGTTGCATTAAAAAGTTGTGCCGAAAATAAACGTCAGCTGACGTGTGCATTAATGGCAAAACTATGATGGGGTTTTATAAACTGCTCATACTCGTACACACTCTATCATTCTGTCCTTTTTTTTTTTTTGTCTGATGGACTCTAATGGATTTTTCAGATTCCCATGCAGGGATCAATTTTTTAGTGGGAGATACACATCCGGACAAAACAATTATGCTCATGAGTTTTTCTTTTTTTTCTCCCTGACTTTAAAGTTTTTTGAAGAAGCAAAATATGAATGCAGAGGGCATGCACACAAGTACACACATACTCTCACTCAAATCTGTTGTATTATTAATCAGTCCGTTGCACATCTGCTTGCTTGCAGTGTGTGTTTTTTCCCCATCAATAAAGCACTTATTGCTTTTAGTCTGGAATGTGACCTTGCATGTTGCATGCTGTCTTTGGACTGACCTTGAAGCACCTACTTTGACTTCTCCCTCTCTCTTTTTTCTCTCTCTGCCAGACTGGAACCTTCTGCCACATACAATAATTCAGTTACATCCCGTTGCAGGTAACAAAAACAAACAAGCCGTGGAGAAAAAAAGGCACGCACATACTTGCCGCTGAGGACAATGGACAGAAAATGGCAGATGCATATTTTGACGCACAGACGGAAAAGGAAACATTTTGTTTGAGCAGCGCAGTTAGGCAGCAACCCTTCAATTCTGAGAACAAATACATCCCTGAAGCCTAATTATAAGACAAAGCATGTAAGACGTCCCCTGAGGACAGAAGGACTGGAATAGGGAAAAGTAAAGTCTGAGGTGATCCGAATGGCTCTGCACGTGCCCCGATCACGCTCGCAAAGGAAGTTTGGCGCACAGCTGGCACAGTGTTTTCTGAAGAATAGGCCCGATTCATTCACAAATGAAAATCCTGTCATAATTTATTCAACATAATGTTTCTTTCTTTCTTTTACTGTGAAAGTCACTGGACCCCTATTGAATGGACCAAAAAAAAAGTTCAGTTCACAAGTTTGTGGTCAGTAAGATTTTATTTTATTTATTTATTTATTTTTTTAATGAAATCTTTTATGCTCACTAAGGCTGTATTTATGTGGTCAAAATACAGCTAAATCGGTAATATGTCCTTTGTAGTGTATTGTAAATTATATTTACAATATAAAATAACCATTTTTAATTTTAACTTATTCTTGATGGCAAAGCTGAATTTTCAGTGTCACATGATCCTTCAGAAATCATTCTAATATGCTGATTTGCTGCTTAAGAAACATTTCTTATTGTCATCCTAGATAAATAAAAGCATTACATTTTAATTTAATTTAAAAAGTATATATGTGACCTTTGACCACAAAACCAGTCATAAGGGTCAATTTTTTGAAACTGAGATTTATACATCATCTGAAAGCTGAATAAATAGGCTTTCCACTGATGTATGGTTTGTTAGGTTAGGACAATATTGGCCGAGATACAACTATTTGAAAATCTGAGGGTGGAAAAAAAATCAAAGTTGTCCAAATGAAGTTCTTAGCAATGCATATTTCTAATCAATTTTCTTACATATATATTTACGGTAGAACGTTTACAAATATCTTCATGGAACATGATCTTTACTTAATATCCTAATGATTTTTGGCATAAAAGAAAAATTAAAAAATTTGACCCATACAATGTATTTTTGCCTATTGCTACAAATATACCCATGCTACTCACGACTGGTTTTGTGGTTCAGGGTAACACATAGAGTTTGAGTTTGAGTGCACAATGTCAGATTTTTCATTTTTGGTTGAACAAACTCTTTAAAAACATCAATGGTTGTTGAGGGCCTACTGTAAACTAAGATTTTTACATTTAAAAATAGCATCACGCGTTGGGTGTAAGTTTGATTGAAGCGGACCCCGGCACACAGGGTTAATTGACCGAGCTGCCATGTTTGAGGGGCAGCCTGCGTGCGAAGCGAGAATTTGACAGGAATCAAGGTTATGAGGAGAGGCTCCCTTTGCCACTGAAGGGCACTTGAGCTGATATCTGCACAGATTAACTGCTTGAGATGTATTTTTGTCACGAGGAGCCGCGGTTAGCGCGGGGCATCGGGGAGGCGAGCGGACGCAGAAGGGGGTGGGCTACTCTAGTTCCTCCAGCGCAAGGGCACAACGAGAGGTTGGTGGCCGCTGGAGCCGCCCAGACCGGAGTCTGTCACTCAGAGTCATTATCTGTGGGGATATATTTAATTTAGTGGTTCCGGAGCTGCGCTGCTGAGTAAGCCAAGCCACCATTAGGGCCGTCCTCCGGGGGAAACACAGCACACGCCGCTCGATTAGTTATCAATTAAGAGTGCAGAAACCTCCACCTGCCGTGTGAGAGAGAGGGAAAGAGTGGCAGAGAGGAGCAGGACCCGGACCACGTCTGACTTTTTCAAATGTTTTCCTTTGCCTCTTTCCCTCTCGGGCCTTCCGACGTCAGGTTAACCTTGATATGAAGCGCTGTCAAGCTAGATAACGTCAATCAAGGAGGGCCCTTTCAGATAACCTCAGTGTGAAACCTAAAAAGCAACCTGTTTAGATGTTTAGACATGCCCCCTCTCACCAGCATATGAATTTCATTAAAGAGAAATGAGTTGTGGCACTTTCTTAACAAGACTCTTAAGACATTTTGACAGGCTTTAAGACACTTTGCTGTTAAAAAAAGGGATGAATTAAGAAGCCATGCAGTAAAGCCTCTGGGTAAGACAGTAAAAGAAGGCAGAACATCTACAGGCCTCACTGAATGTTGTAAAGTTTGGGCAGGATATATTTTATTAAACATATAATTGGTTTAATTGTCACAGTCATGAACCACGATTTGCTACATGTCAACCACTGAACATTTTCAGTAATTCACATATGTTAATATTAATATGTGTTGACTTTATTTTTTTATTTAAAATGTCTTTCTCTTCTAAGAAAACATGTATTTTCTTTCTGCTATTTTTAACATTTGTGTTTCATATGCTGTAGCTTATTCATATTTTTGAAGTGTTTTCTTAAATTCTGCTTGCGTTTTATCGCACCCTGTAGTTCCCGGTGCACATCTTCTTCAGAAACGAGAAAAGGAGGTGATGTTAAGTCAAAAAAACTACATTTCCAGACAGGAAGCCTTGCTGACAGCTTCGATCCCTGGCCACCATTAAAACATTTGCTCTGCTTCACAGACTCTGACATTTTTTTTTTTTTTTTTTTTTAACATTTTATGCACAGAGGAACAAATTGCAGGTGTCCCCCCGAACTTCTCAGGTTCAGACTCTCTTACTTCTCTAAGTTCCCTTCTGCAACAATAACTCTTTAAAGCAAACCTGAACTCTATTAATCTAGGCTTTGTTTCAGTGAAATGTGGTCAGTTGACAAGACTGAAACATCTGAATCATCCTGTGTCGTGAAGCTCAATATGTGTTGGGTAAAACAAACAATACAACAAAGCACTTACTGTAACTATAATAAGAAACTCAAATCTACAACATGAAATGAATACGCACAGCGTCATCTACCAGTAAAAATGTTTCACACCACAATTTTTTATACTGAAAAATCAGTAGGCAAAAACAAATTGTAGCTACGTTTTTTTATTTAATACTTAATGAATTTAATTATATATACGCTTTATATATTTAACATGCAAACTTTTGACTGGAACCGTCACCGGTTTAAGCTCTGGTATATATTTTGTAAGGCGTGCATGATTTTAAACACCTGCAAATACAAGAGTCATTCTCAAAGATGCTTTTAGCATTTTTTGCAAGAACACAAACTCAAGTTCGAAAGTGAGAACATTTCATACCTGTGTACAAAAACAAACCGATACACTTGTGAGGGAAAAAAAAAAGGCTGTGGCTGCTCTTTCTGAAATCATCGTGAGTAGAAAGAAGCTTTACAAAAGGTGAGCGTGTCTATGTGTGTGTGTGTGCTATTTTGGTCAAAGAACAAGAGGAAGTATTGCATACTGACTCAAACAAAGAATATGCTTTTGATAAAACCACATCAGCTTCTTGTATATTCTACACTAAAACAGGCTGGTTTCCTGATTTTTTTAGATGTGATGTGCCCTCAAACGGAAGCTACACAAGTAAACAGCACAACAGCTCAGTGCACAACAAAACGAGCGGCACACAAATGATCACAGACATTGATAACAGTTTCTAAACGAGCAGCGAGGGCAATATCATTAACACGCCGTTGTTTTTCCAATGCACTAAAAATGGCACAAATGCATTTAGAGCTTCAGCCACACACGGGTGGCAATTTTGCATTTCACCTGCATTAGCATTCGACTTATTATTATTTTAAAATGAAAACGGATACTCTGTTGAAGTGCAAATCTGATGAATTACCGTAGCAGATTGCTGTTATCAATTATTAAAGCATATTTTATAAATATTCAGGTCTGTCATGCATCTAATAATGAAGGCTTTGGAGAAGGTTACTTCCTGTGCGCATCCTAACGTGTCAGAAATATCACTTTTAATCACAGCTCTGTCAGGGTTTTTGCATTTGAACTCAAAAAGAAAAAAAAACAACAACAAAAAAAAAGCAGCATGGCTCACTCTCTCGCTGTCTTTTTCCTCTTTCACTCATCAAGGATGGCCAGTTGCATGGCCACATCATTCAAAACCAGTACGGCCCGTGCACACATGGCCGCTGTGTGCTGCGGCACTACGAGCCTGATCATTTGAGGGGAGAATAATGCATTAACGTGGTTCTACCTTCTGGACACACCTAGTCCCTGAGCAAGTGCAACCATATGGTGCGATGCATATTCATATTCCTCTGTCTGCACCTCTGTAATGCTTAAACAGTACTTCATAAACTTCAAATGGGAGGAAGAGAAGATGAAAGGGAAAGACTGACAAAAAGGTGAAGAAAAAGTTTTCCCCCCCTCCATGTTTCCTGTAATTTTTTTGGTTTCTGCTGTGGTTTGTCTTTGAGATAAGGACGGCTGCTGAAACTGATCCCGGTGCAGTGTGTATATGTGTGTGTGTGTGAGCCTGAGGTGTCTGGCTGTGGGTAAACTGTGTTGTCAGGTGGGCTTGCCGCTCTCTCCCCAGCAGGGTAAATACCAGGCGAGGACGATGTGGAGATTAACGCTGTCAGATCTGCAACAGTAACCCTTCATTATCAGAGCACCAGGGCCTACACACACTCACACACTGTCCTCCACTGCCTGGGCACAGAGTTAGTAATTACCAAACCAACCTCTTCCTCTCGCTCTCCTTTTCTCTTCCTTCTCTGCTACCATCTACCATGTTTATCTTTCTACCATCTATGTATGTCAATCATTTTGTAAGAGAAACACACATTTTCTCCGCTGGAGCTATGTACATACAAAATCCTGGATTCAATTTATGGCAGCTGTGTTTGCCAGAAATTCACACACACATAAAATATGGTTTCAGGCTTTCTAATCTAATACAATAAAATATTATAATATATTATTGTTATAAGATATACAATAATATCATTATTATATGACAAATTATAAAAGACAGAACATATAGAAAATAATTAAATGTGATGTATAACAGAAAGTTCTGGAAATGTCACTTTACCATTTTCATTGTGAATTATAGGTGACTTTTTTTCTTTTTTGCACTGATATGTTACATCTATACATATATACACTTAAGGTCAAAAGTTTACATACACCTTGCAGAATCTGCAAATCTTTTCATTATTTTACCAAAATGAGAGGGATCATACAAAATGCATTTTATTTTTTATTTAGTACTGACTTGAATAAGGCCTTTCACATAAAAGATGTTTACATACAGTCCACAAGAGAAAACAGTAGTTGAATTTATAAAAATGACCCCGTTCAAAAGTTTACATATGCTTGATGATCCACAGCTGTTTTTTTTAGCGAAAGTTGTTCATGAGTCCCTTGTTTGTCCTGAACTGTTAAACTGCCTTCTGTTATTCAGAAAAATCCTTCAGGTCCCACACATTCTTTGGTTTTTCAGCATTTTTGTGTATTTGAAACCTTTCCAACAATAACTGCATGGTTTTGAGACTCATCGTTTCACACTGAGGACATCTGAGGGACTCATTTGCAAATATTACAGAAGGTTCAAACACACATACTGATGCTTCGGAAGGAAACAATGCATTAAAGGGGGTTAAAACTTTTGAATTTGAAGAACTTCTTTCGTCTTCTGGGAAATATTTAACTTTCTTTAGCTTCTCAATGAAAAAAATACGATATTTAGGCAAAATAAGAAAAAAGTACACATATTCATTCGGTTCAAAAGTTTACACGGCTGGCTCTTAATGGATCATGTTTCCTTCTGGAGCATAAGTGTCTGTTTGAACCTTCTGTAATTGTTGCATATGAGTCCCTCAGTTGTCCTCAGTGTGAACAGATAGATCACAAGATCATGCAGTCATTGTTGGAAAGGGTTCAAATACACAAAAATGCTGAAAAACCAAAGAATTTGTGGGACCTGAAGGATTTTTCTGAAGAACAGGCAGGCAGTTTAACTGTTCAGGACAAACAAGGGACTCATGAACAACTTCCACTACAAAAAAAAAAAAAAAAAAACACAGCTGTGGGTCTTTCAGACAACAACATAATATTAAGAATCAAGTTTATGTAAACTTTTGAACGAGGTTATTTCTATAAATTCAACTACTATTTTCTCTTGTGGAGTATATGTAAACAACTTTTATGTGTGAAATATCTTATTCAGGTCAGTACTAAAAAAATAACATGCATTTTGTATGATCCCTTTTATTTTGGGAAAATAATTAACATTTTGCAGATTCTGCAAGGTGTATGTAAACTTTTGACCTCAACTGTAGTAAACTACAGTATGAATAAATATACTAAAGTAAATACTCTATTATAAATATGCTATTGTAAAAAAAGCAGTAGTATTTTTAAACATTAATAATTGTTAAATATAAAAAAGATTTTCATTAAAACATAAAGGAAGATAATTATAATACAAAGTGTAAGGTCATTTATAGTTTTTAATTACAAAAATAATTAAATTAATTTAATAATTAATACTATTAATACGTTTTACAGTATCTTACAGTAAAATGACACACATGGATATGGTAAATCTACACATATATAGTAAAGTACAGTAAAAAAAAAAAAAAAATAATTAATAAATTTATGCATGTTCTAACATATTGAGTTGTGGTGCTCATTTGGATGATGCATGTTCGAATCCAGCTCATGTAATTTCTTAATGAAAAATAATCTACAAAAATAACACGCCATGTTTAAATGACGTCCCAGCCTTTTGCCGGGCGGCCTGACACAGTTGATGGCGTGCCAGGCACGGTCACAGTATGTGTGTGTGTTTGGTGTATTAAGTGGCGCTTTATCAAATTAGTTTGGTACCCAGCTGATGAGTAATAAAGGTACAGTGGAGCCCCCACTGACTCCCAGACATCAATCCTCTGAGCGGGAGCCAAACGCAAGGCCTGGCACTGCCTGAGGCATACAGAGCGCCTCTCCCCACTGATCAGCTTATGGACTCTCTTCAACCAAACTAATATTAACACTGGGCATGTGGAGGGCTTCAGCTGTCTTACCACGGCAAAGAATAACGCTTAATGGACACTGTAACAGGTAGGTCTTTTATTCAAACCGTTGCTTTGGGCTTTTGTTTTTCATCTTGTTTACCGTCTTTATCAGAGTCGATGGCCTGCCGCTGTACATTTTTCCAGACGTCGTCCTCTTAAAACATTGGCTCTCAGGTGTCGAACAGACAGGAGACGAGAGGGGAAATGATAGCGAGATCAAACGCAGGACTGGAAGGACGGCGAGAACAGAGAAGAAGAGAGAGAGGGAACTACTGCCGCACGACTGTAATCTCACTCGGCGTTGGGCTTTTACACAAATACAACAAAATGCAAAGCACCAGAAGAAGGTGCAACTGAGGGGAGGGTGGGACATCAGAGGGCTTCAAGCCCGTCGAGGAGTTGTGTGTGTCAGTTCAGAGCAGCCGCTGGGACTAACAGTGGAGAACAGAAGGTAGCAGCAGGCGGATCACAGCCGATCAGGGGCCCTGAGAGAGATTCTGTCTCCTCCACCCCAGAACTGAGCTCGAGTCGCTCTCCGCAGTCACATATTTATCCCGCCCGACTTTACACAACACCCTCTCCAATACAATTCCCGCTAATTTCACAAGCTTTCAGATGTTTTGCTTGACGCTACTGTGATGTTTGAACCTTCAGACAATATTTAATATCAGAGTTGTGGAGCTTTGCTGTGGATAGAAAGTTTTTGGCAACAGATCTGGGGTTATCACAAAAAATTTCTAGGACAAAATTTTAAAATGTGGGCCCAATCTTTGATTGGCACCATGTGTAGTTTTTAATTACAATAATGTTAATCTAACTAAATATAAGTTTTCTGAGGCCCCCAGTAAGGCTTGGACCCAGATTGAGAGCCATTAGAGTAGGACATACCATATATAATAAATAAATTAATAAATATATTTTTGGTCATTTCATTTTGGAGATGCAGAAAATATATAAATATATATATATATATATATATATATATATATATATATATATATATAATAAATGTTATATATTAATTGGAATCATTATAGAATTAATTATAAATTATTTAAATACCCTTAAATAACTACATGAAATTATTTTAAATCATTTAAATAATTAACATATTAATACACAACTATTTATCAAAAAATAATTATTTAAATATACTTGAAAAGGAAGTTTCCAGATTACACTCCTTGCTGGTGTAAAAAGTTATTTATCAGAACCCAGGGCACAATTTATCAGAGCCCAGGACAATATTCTTGGTTGTCCCAACTGATAATGGACCTGCCAAAAAAACGCCTTTAAAACGTCTGAACATCAACAAGTGCCACCAGCAAAGCATAATATCACAATTCCATCTATATTCTGATCGTCAGAACTCTACGGCTGGAAAAAATGGCTGTGATGAGGGCGAGCGAGAGATCTGAAAGAGGCAGCTGTCGACGTGACGGATCTGATCGAGCTGAAACAAAGACAAACAAAGCTCTCTCTGCAATATGAGTTTAGTTAGCGAGAGAGTTAAGAGAATGAGTTACGGCCGGCATGCTGCTGGGGAAGGGTGTATTTATGGGGGGATTGAGTAGGTTTAAATCCCTGCTAAGAAATAAAGTCATCCCTGTGCAAACTGGGGAAAATTTCACTCAGCCTAAAAGGTAGTTTAAAAAAAAAAACACACAAGACCCTTTTTTTCCTCCAAGCAAAAGTTATGCCCATGTGCTGAGATGGAGGGATGGAGGAATATCACACTGAAGGGAGCATGAATACTTTTGGTTCCCAAGTGACAGAGGCATAAATGAATTGAAAAGCTGATTCCTTTAAAACAGCATGCTGTTTCAGTGGAATACCTGCACTTATGATAACACTAAAGACTTGCACCATGTCTTGAAAAAGAACCAAGAACTTCCAATTTATTCCTTTCCTCAGTCTGGGAAATGCGTTTCCTTCACAGCGTGCTCAAATACACCTCTCCTCTGGCCGAATGCCCGTACATCCCTCCCTACCCCCCGCCCAGTAATCACAATTATTACTTAAAAAGGCTCTATTTCTACATTAACTTAAAAGGCCTATATCTTTTTCTTCCCCTCTTAGTTGGTGCACCCTCACTTACTCTAAGTATCTCAATAAATCAGCAGTTACTGTTAACATGTACTCAACAATTCAGTCATCAATCTCCCCCAGCTCAGAGTGAAAACAGAGGGGAAATATCTGCTCAGTAAAATCTCCCGTGCCCGTGTTTATGCACGGAAACACACACACACACACACATAGAGACTCGCTATCGCACAAACAAACAAACCAATCCGCTGGGACATCGGAACCATTGCCAGATCACCACGGAAACGCAAGCCAAATTCAATTGTGACCTCACCTTTCACTGAGGGCTCAATTCCATCAGCAATAGAAACAAATCAACAAGAGGGTGGAAAAGAGACAAACTTCCTTCCTCTCTCTCTCTCTCTCACTCTCTCTTTCTCGGCCTCACCTTTCAGGCCTGTACTAGGCCCGAAACAGCACATTGCATCCATGGCAGTGCACTGAGCTCCATGCAAATTCGTGTTTAGATTTAAAGACACTGTATTTATTTAACAAAAAGGGGAAGATCTAATTGAACGCTGGAACAGAGCGCATCTTCCAAACAGAAGCCCTGTGGAAAATCCTCCAGTTGACAGAACAGCTGTATCTAAACAAGCGCGCGGGAGCGCGCTCGATACCGGCAGTCACTCGCTTAGCTGGGCAAATAATACCACTTGTCATCTAACTGAGAAATTGTGAGCAATCACTAGCTCAGGCCTTGCTCGTAATTAAGAACAGCAATTTGAGAGAAAAAGTACACAGTGACTAATCCACATCCAATATAAACAAAAATTACAGGAGACTAAACGTTTGACTCATTTAAGACTAATAAACTGTTCTATTTTAAGAACTTTGAGACACCTGTAGAGTGTGCGTGTGAAGTCTAAAAGCTGCTATTATTATAAATAATCTAATACTTAATTTCACAAATGGAATTGTAGAATTTTGAAGGATTCAGTTTAGCATAAGTTCATAAATTAAAATTCAATTAATATTATTAAATGTTTTGTGAAATTCTAAAACTTAGGAAAGTACAGGAAAATGCATAAATATTCTTTTTAATTTCCCATAAAATTTTAACAATTTAAATAATAATTTAATAATTAACAAATATGCAAAAATGCTTTGTGAAGTTTTAAAAGCTTGAACAAGAAACTATAAAAAAATGTTTTTCTGTGTTTTTTACATACAATTTTAATTAATTAATCATTCATAATTAATTGCTTTTGTGAAGTTCTAAAAGCTGGAAAACTACAGCACAAACTGCATATTTTTAGTTTTTAATAAAATCTAAAAAAAAATTAATGAACAAACTAAATAATAATTTAATTGTAAGTAAATCTAAATAAACTGAATAAATTATTTCACTTTTCGTGAAATTTAACAAGCACATACAATGTCACTTATGCACCTAAAAATAAAAATCACTCCTCAACTTCATATTTCCATTCAGTCATCACATCATAGTGAGGTATTACTTTACCAAAACACACAGTGAAAGTAATGAGTGCCTTTGTCATTCTACACCCTCACGCCCACCCCATCCACAGCGTGCTCAAGCCACCAGCATCTCTCACTCTCTCTCTCTGTGTGTGTGTGTGTGTGTATGTGTGTGTGTGTGTGGCGCCTGGCGCAGGTCTTACCTGGCAGGAGACAGCCCTCCTCTCTCTGTCTCACCTCTCCCTGCTGCTTTGGAGGAATTCTCTCCACAAAGCAAGGCATTTTTCTCTTCTCTCCCTGTGCGCCTTTACGGCTGGGCTGCACTCGCCCTCTCTCACTCTACCCTTCTCCTCTCCCTCTCTCACTCGCTCTCTCTCCCTCTCTCTCTCGCAGCACAGATGTCAGGGCTGCGCGTGTTTACCCACTTTACCAGTAGGGGTCCTTCAACACCCTCTGCTCCCCACAGCCACTGTGGAAAAACAGGCCCGGGAGAGTGAGATGGAAAGAAAGAAAGAAAGATAGAGAGCGAGAGGAAAAAGGGCCACTTAAGCCGATCTCCCGCGGTACGGGGCTGAGTGAGACGGAGCGGAGAAAGTTAGACTGGTCAGTCACTGGAAGTCACAGTGAGCTCAGTCCGTTAAAGTGAGACCCAGAGAGAGAGAGAGAGTGAGTGCCTGCAGCTGACAGTAACAATGTGCCACATACTCCTCTCAGTCCACTGAAACTAGACACCACTCGTACCTTTAAAGCGGAAATCTTTCAGTTTTTTAATCAAATCAAAATCAGCCTGATTAGCTCAACCAATAGCATTAGTTTAGGTGGGGCTATCTAACCCAATAGCAGTTTAGGGGAAAGGAAACCTGTTGGAAAACAATCATTATTTTTGCTGAGAGACATATAAAAATAAATACAGATTTAAAATAATAAAATACATTTATATGTACACGTAAATATACAAAGAACGACAACAGGAGGAGGCAAAAAACTTTTTTCTGAGTAATTGACACAAGTCTGTCAGATTTGACGGCTTTGGGTTATTCTTCGGCGAGGAATTTCAAGTTTTGCTCCTACTTGTGGGGCACTTTTCGCATTGCAGTATTAACGCCTGGGCTACTGCCCGTCCGGACCCTCTGTCACGTCTAATGACAGCCCTCTCTCTCTCCCAGAGACGAGTCACTCAGACAGAAGAATTTGAGACTAAGCCTCAAATTAATATCACGGGCCGGACAGCCTCAAACTGCACATTATGGTAAGTGGAAGGTTTCAAGGGTGAGCTAAAAAACAATCATTCTTTAAATACGAGGTGTGTCGACGGAACAGGGGAAATAATGTGGAATGAGAGCAGGGACCTGCTACTGGACTCAAATGGGAGGATGAGCTTTGTGTGCGTGTGTGTTAGGGATACTCGTACCCTCCTCCATTCGAACGAGAGGTGCTGTGTGTTGCCTCTCAATTCATTCATGCAAAGATTGATTGATCAACACAGAAGCATTGACCTGCTGAATATGGAAACTTGTCCAGTGTTGTTAAAGTTGACATGAAATCAAAATTGACCCTATTTGCTTTCGCATATCACTTTGCATATTATTATTTTAGAAAAAAATGTGCCTTTGTAATCTTTAATGACTTCCTCTGAAATGACTTTCCTTTTCCACTGACGTTACTTAAGCTAACCAATAATCAAATGAATTCCCAATGTACTAAATAACGCTCCAGTTTTACAGCAAACTACAGTTCTCTATCTAAAATAACAGGATATAAAATCCCAATTTAGCTTAATTTGCTTACAGCTGTGAGCAGGATAAAAACCGGACACATTATCCTGGACTAACCGCTAATGGCGTTAGCACGAAAGCAAATTGACAGTGTTTGAGTGAAATTAAACAAACAGTGGAATAAATACTTCAAACAAAACACAGACTGAGACAGGTTTAACAAGTTTCTGTCACTTTTTGCAGAGCTATCATTATATGTTTTGGTTTGTGGCCTAATTGAAAATCTATGACAGAAAAGAAGCTAACGTAAAATGTGTATTACAAAACTAATAGCTCTGAGTGGATAAGCCACGACTGAAGTCACTGACAATTGTAGCTGTGAACTTTACGAATGAAGGGTTGAGGTGATTTTGTGGTAAAATGACTGTAACGCACAGCCTCTCGAGGCCCATTGCTTTATTATTTTCAAAAGCAAAGCGGGGTAAGTATCCTCGGAGTGTATTTCATACAAAAGCAAGTTATTTAGTCGACGACCTCAGATCACGGCACTTGCTCTCTCTGCCAGTGTCTGTTTTTCTTGTCTTTTTCTTTTTAACAGGCACTTCTGCTGTCATTGCGCTGGGACGTACGTGTTCCCTCTAAATGGCTTTTCTGACAACTGATCTGTAAATACAGCCAGATCTGCAAGTCTCTCCTTCTCTCTCTCTCTCCCTCTCTTTCTAGCATCAGCAACCCCTACCCTACAGCAACACACACACACACACACTGCCCCCATCGCAGCCCCACGGCACGTCCCCCCCTCTCTCTGACAGCCCCCTGCCCTCCTCCCCATCTCCATTCCCTCAGCCACTATAAAAACACAAATATGCCATAACTCAGCTTGCCCTGCCACGCTGCCTCCATCTTGCCCTGTACCAGGGGGCCCCTCAGGAAGGTCACCAACAAATGGCTTTCCGATTCACTGCCCCTGAAATAATTTTGTGTATTAAAACCTGAATCTGCACTTTCTGGCATGAAAGCTTTTCTAATTATTCTGCCGTCCTTGGGATAGACACAGATCCTTCACACGGGGGGAAACAAGCGTCGGACCTGGCTGTTCAGCCGCCACAAACATCCGCTCTCCGTCTTTTTTCCTCTCTCTCTCTCTCTCGCTCCTGCCCCCCTCCTCCTGCCCTCCTCTCATCTGCTCCCCTCTCGCCGCTATATAGCTACCCCCCCAATCTGTTTTCAAAGCGTGCCTGTCCTTTATTAAATTGTTTTCTTTTCCACATTATCAGTTGCCATGGAGACCTCATCTCTCGGATTATTTGAATTTCATTATATCTATTGATTTGGGAGCATTTCATCTTTTTTATTGTTTTTCTGTCAATTTTCGAAACGAATAACCATCTAATTTGCGTCAGTGCTGATTACGTTCGTCCCTCAATAGAGGTCGGCAGCTGCGCCGGGGAAACAAATCAATGAAAAACATCATAAAATTCGAAAGTACAATCAACCAGGATATGGGTGACATTCCATGGTTGCTGAAACTAAGTCATCAAAAAATATATACTTTTTTTTGCGCCTCCGAGTGCGAGCGTGCGCTCGCGCATGTGATATATATGCATTCGTGCAGGCGTGTGACTCAATATCAGGCGATGCTATAGTAAACTCAATCTACTCTTCAATGCCCCCCAGACCAAAACAAAAAATGCTTACTTTGTGTTTAAATAATTTATGCAATTTTAGCATTTATATATAAATTTTTTAATAAGCCGCTTGGAGCAAAGTGGCCATTAACAAAATACACAGCTGTCCAGTGGGCTGAGCACTCCAGATCAATTGCACTTTTTTATGACATGATAAAATGCTTTTAAAGCAATTTACACAAATATGGGAAAAAAAAAAACCCTGCACCCGGGCTTCATTTATTCATAAGCCGGGGTATTAAAAAAACGTCGTGCAAGAGCCAGCATGAGAAGATGGTCCCAGGCCTAACCGAATCGGACTAGCTGTCCTTTCTGCAAGGACATAAAGTTTCATTACCGATGCACGCAGTCAAAGGCAATTTAGAAAACACAATGTGCAAAAGAAAAACATCAGCATATTGGAGGTGTTTGCGTATTAAGGGGCGCCAGCGCTTTGTTTCCCAATTTTATGTTCATTATTTATTTTTGCCCAGGACGGTCTGCCATTGACACCCCACCCTCGAGGGAAGAGCGAGAGAGGGATGGATGGATGGATGGATGGATGGATGGATAGATGGGGGCATGTCCAAGGTGAGAGAGATTGTTGGGAAATAATAAGAGGTCCTGACAGGAGTCCACACCTCAGCGGTACACACATACACGTGGCAGACGGGTGTCACCGGGGAGGCAAACGCCAGTGTGTTTGCATGTGTGTGTGTGTAAGGAGGCACAAGCAGGTGTGTGGCACCGGACCAACACTATCCATCAGCCACTCTACAAACAGTCCCGGGTCTAACGCTGACATTCTAATCCGTTTCGTAACGCCAGTTTTGTCACAAACACGGTTACATTACGTACGTCATGCACTGCATGCATAACAGGTGTGCTATTATTTTTAACAAGAGTTTTGGGGCGACTCAATTTCCTTTGTTTCATTTCCGTCGATGCTGTTCAAACATTTTAGGCCAATTTCAAAACATCATGAAAATCAAATTGGAGTTTTATGGCTTTTAGTCCAAGCTAATATCTATGTGCTAGTGTAGTTGACAAATCACTTAATAACTTCCATTAATAACTAGTACATATTTATTTATATATAATATATAGATACTGCCATTCAAAAGTTTGGGGTTGGGAACATTTTTTAAGGATTTTGAAAGAAGTCTCTTGTACTCAAAGCTCAAATAAGTTTGCAAAATATTTTTATAATGTAAAATAAATCAATTCAGTTTTATTATATTTTAAAATATAATTTACTCCTGTGATGGAAAAGCAGAAATTTCAGCAGCTACTACTCCAGTCTTCAGTATTACACGATACTACAGAAAACATTTTAATACATATTTGTGACCCTGGACCACAAAACCAGTCATAATGGTCAATTTTTTTAAATTGAGAGATATACATCATCTGAAAGCTGAATAAATAAGCTTTGCGTTGATGTATGGTTTGTTAGGACAATATCTGGCCGAGATACAACAATAAAATCTGGAATCTGAGGGTGCAAAAAAATCTAAATATTGAGAAAATCGCCTATAAAGTTGTCCAAATGAAGTTCTTACCAATGCATATTACTATTTAGAAGTTTTTATATATTTACAGCAGGAAATTCACAGAGTATCTTCATGGAACATCATCTTTACTTAATATCACAATGATTTTTGGCATAAAAGAAAAATCGATATTTTTGACCAATATAGTGTATTTTTGGCTATGGCTACAAATATACCCATGCTACTTTTGACTGGTTTTGTGGTCCAGGGTCACATTTGCTTCTCAAGTAACATTTCTCATCCTCAAATTATTAAAAACATTTATAAAAAGCAATTTCTATATAATTTCTTCTTATTATGTCAATGCTGAAAACAGTTCAAACCTGCTGAAAACCTGCTTCATATTCATGGATTCTTAGATGAACTGAAAATTTTTAAAAGAACTGCATTTATTTAAAATTTATTGTAAATATCTTAACTGTCGCTTTTGATCAATTTAATCCATCCAAGCTAAACTTTTTAACAATTGTTCATACGTATTAATATTTACAGCAACTCTTAAATTAAACCAGACGAAAGTACTGATGACTCACCTTGCACTACACATTTTTGTCCAATCAAATTTCTCCAGAATGAAAATGCCCCGCCCCTTACTACCACCCATTTTTGGAAGTAGCAAATAACCATACATAACAGACTATAGGCTATGCATATACAAAAAAAGAAAGGCGTGAGGATGAACCGTCTGTACTTAGCAGGTTTTAGCGTCTATGTACATGTGCATGTTGTGGAGACTCATCTACTGTTTGGTTGAGGAGTGCAGAAGCTGAGCAGCAGGCTAATCTCATTTCAAAGCTTCTCTTCTCCTCCTCATGTGCTGACAGTCCTGGCCGCCTGCGCTCTTTATAAATGCTCTGCTAAGGGCTCCATGTTTGCGACACGTGTCAACATTTGACAAAGCATTACTTTTCGCACACAATATCCCGCGCCCGGGCCTCTGAAATGAGGTAGCTAACAAATTAGCTTTTTATGTTTATTTGCGCGTGGGTGTGTTTGAGGAGAGGATGGGCGGAAGGGGGAGGCTGTGGGGGAAAAAAAGCGAAGGACATTTACGTTAACGTTTCTGTTACGCTGAATGCGTTCTTTCCGAATCAGCTTACAAGCCTTACACAAAAAAGTACTCTTGTGGTACCACGGTAAAGTGTTGTAAGATGTAAAATAACACTGTTCTTTGATATATAACACGCATATATAACATGTTTAGTTACTTAGGTAAAAAAAAGCATATTATATTACAGTGAAGCAGGAGACAAAGAAGGTGCTAAAGTCACGACTCCCACTGTCTATTGGGCAAACACATTTCTCTAGCCCAGGAGACTGGATAAATACTATTTTATGTATCACTATATGAATTCAGAGACAGTAATTACACCATTCTCTTGTGCTCCCACACAACAGCGGTGGATCTGAGCTGTGACAGCACAAAAGTGCAGTATACTGTACAATCGTAGGTGTATAAGTCACTTGACAGCTCTAGTTCTTGACAAATGAACACCACAGAGGCTTCATTGATCCGGTTTTTAAATGTTACATTAATAAGCTGTAAACACTGTGTTAAAACCACTTGATGTTAAGGAAATGACAGGTACTGATAGGATTGCTCTTCCCTGTCGGCTGTGGGTTAGAAGTAAGGACGGCAGTTTTCAGAGTGATTTCAATATTTGCCACCCCAGCGGCTCGCCTCTTCTCTCTTATCAATGTGGCAACAATAACACGCTTGTGTTTCAAACCAAACATTCCCACAGTGAATAATAGGCTATGTCTGAGTCCAGCCACCAGCAGCAATTTGTTTACACTGGACTGATCATAAACTACAACTTCCTACTGAAAAGCTATTTCTGCTTGACTTGATGCTCACAATAGCATATATCAATACAGAGAGATATCTGGCCGCACATCCACATTTGGTTTTGCTTTTGAACATGTGTCAATCGACCACTGTTAATAATAACAAATTACTATTATATGTGAATATTAACAAATATTTAATACAAATAAATTTTAAATTTAAATATTTAGGGGAAAACTAAGATAGTGATTGTTTAGCTGACTGAAATATGACTGCTCCCATTTTTCTTTTTAAAAAAGGCTTTATGTTTGTCTTTATCGAGGTCACCATGACCACAGTATTTGTTGGATATCTCGCTCTCTGCGCCCACAGCCATCATGTCAATCAATGCATCTTCTAATTAAAATGATCTGTTGCCTAAATGTGACGCACTTACACAAATAAGCACACAAACCAGGGTCACAGTAATGTACATGCTTTCCACACCTATAGACCAATGGATTTCCATGACTTTTCCAGTTTGGGTTTACTAATTTAAATTATGAAATGTAAAAATAAATATTATTTACAAAATCTGAAAATATAAAACAAAATGTAAAACAAAACAAATATACTTTTAGAAAAAATAAAGAATAATTTTATAAAGATTGCACTCACAAAAAGCAATTTCCCTTGACTTTATCTGTTTGAGATTATATAATTACATCATAAAACCTAAAAATATATTATTTATAAAATTAAAAAAATATATTATTTCATTATTTTTATTAAAATAATAAAAAAAAACATTTTCTAATCTCTAGTCAATTCTTAAGCAATTTCTAAAAAAAAAAAAAAAAACTTCTTAATTAAAGAATTTATTAATTACCATGAACAAGTTCCAGGCGTGAAAATCACAATACTCCCTGATATTTTCACACTATACGTAGTGAAAGAAGGGGGAAAAAAAGAAAAAAAGAAAACATTAGAGCCCAGTGAAATAGAGACTGGCTTATGGAAAGATAGAGGTCTGGTCAAAGCTTGCCCAGACTAACAGAGCAATAAAGCATCATGTCCGTGCACAGAGGCTTTAAAAAGCACAATTAAGAAGGACCCAGGTTAATAATTAAAATGCATAATTATTGACCCCTATTTTCAATTCCTCGTAAAGTACATTAGATCAGGAAAACAGAGAGGACAGAAGGGAGGTGTCTCTAATGCACTCTTTCCTGCTTGAACTTCCTCTACATCCTAAAGTGCCAGTTCGCTATTGAGATTTGCACTTAATGAGGGTCCGTCACAAAAAAAAAAAAATCTCTGAGACCATCAACAAGCATTACAATCACCTCCCCACCCCCCCAACCACTCTCAGTGCCAATGCCCACCCGGAGAGCCGGGCCAGACAGGGGAAATTTGAGGGTTAACTGTCCCTTAGGGGGCTATCAATGCACGGAGAAACCGTCACTGCTGGTGCCCCCCATACTCGTTTGACAACCAGGCCCTAACAGATTAACATGCAGTCAAGAGTGATATATTTCCTGCCAAGTAGTCAAATCACTGCTGTATAATGATTTTGTGTGTGGGAAGACACAAGAGGGACACTCTTAATTAAGAGGAAATATTTGTTTTGGGGTTATGAATCTGGACGATTCTGATTGGTCTACTCGCAGCGACACTGTTTAAATAGGTCAGTCGGGTGATAAATTGTCATTTTGACACATTAAAACTGTGACGTCAAGAGGCTGGAGGAGAAAGAGGGATCAGCCGAAGAGGTCAGAATGAAATGGCCTGGTACAAATGGAGGCCACTGAAATTACCGGGAGAGTTCTTCAAAATCCTGAATGCCAAGGACAGGTGGATTAAGGTATTAAAACAATCGCATTTCAGTCTTGAAATAGTCCTGCACACGACTCAGCATCAAGCCTATCTGTTCAAGATCAGGTGCGAGCGACTTCGCAACCATGCGCGAGATCTGCTGCAAACATCAGCTAAAGCTAATGTGAGCAATGATTATGGCAAATGTTCCTGAAACAATCCCATCATGGGAAAAAAAAAAATTGTAAATGCACCCAGATGGTGAGCTGCTTCAGACTGACATTTTCCGATGGCATGCTTACATGCAAAACTGAGAAAGCTACCAGAATTCAAACGAACTGAGCATTTCAGTGTATTTTTTCCTCCTCTAATTAATATCAGAGAGCTGGCTGCAAGGGAGACGGGAAGACAAGGGTTACGCTAAAGTTCAGTCCTGAATCTATTTACAGTGCCGAATTAATAAGAACCGGAGGTGATAATAGTGCCGACACATTCAAACATTTGGGTGAGTGATTTTAATTTAATCAAAGCCGTTTAGTACAAGTCTATTCTTTAGCGCAACAACTGTGGAGAAGGAAAAAACACTCCATTTCCCCCTCGCTTTCCAGCCATCTGAGTGGATGGAAACCCATAATTTCTTCATACACCGCTATATAAACTAATGTGGTGTTGATGGTCAAGCCTTGAAGTGTATGTGCTCATTTATGGCTGTTCCCTGCGAATGAGGAAATGGTCGAGAGAAAAGACTCTTAATACTTTAAAAATTCCATTAGTGAACTCACTGCCATCATGGGACCGTCTCCGACAGAGGCACTTTCTTCACAAGACCAAGAGTTATGTCTTACATATCTCTGTCAAATGGACCGGTCTGTGAACCTAAATACTCCTCAAACCCTATTCAAACCCTTAGACGATAAAGCTTTTTTCAGTCTTTTTAGGATAATTTAATTAAAAAATAAAATAAAATAAAATAAATAGGTTTGACATTAAGGATAAATCTACAAACTGCACTGCTTGTAATGCTGATAATTAAGGTGAGCCGTGATGAAATTTAAGCCTCTTAGTGGAACGCGAACCATCTGGGACAACAATATTGCTGTGAATGTACAGCCCATAAGCATCCGCAGTCATACTGTACCCTTGGAATGCACAGAAAATGACAGACAGAGAACAGGAAGCCAGTGAGAGAGAGAGGGAAAGGGAGAGAGAGAGAGAGCAACCTGTGCCCTTCAGTCTCAGTTAAGGCACAGCTAACCAAGTCTGACAGCTGCCGGCTCCTTGACAATTGGGGTCAGTTAGAGGAAAAGTAGCTCAAGTTTTCATGGCTTTGCAGGAGATGTTCAGGAGCAACTGCCCACCGCAGCATCAAAGGGGATTAGAGGCCGCAGCCATCTGCTGCCAGGACAGGCCATGGGCCTTTCATGTCCTTCTTGGAGAGAAAGGCAATCCTTCCGTCGTACACCGTAGGGGAGGAAAGGTCTAGCTGGGAGGGACATAGCCAATTAGACTGAAATCAGTGAGAGAGGGAAAAAAAGCCAAATGTATACTATTAATAGCAGAAGGATTGTGTTGGGGTCTACTTATATGGATGACAAACACATCAGCACAACACTTTTACGTTGTCACAAAGTGTTAACTTATTATATAGCCTACGTTTGTGCTACAAATATTTTAAGATACCTGAAAGTCAACCTTAAAAGAAAAAGTATAGACTTGCATTGAAAACGATGAAGCAACCGGTCAGAACCTAGCGCGGTGAGACTTTTTTTCCCTCTCTTACACATTTATTGACAAGCTGTGCCAACATTTTTCTTTCAGCAGCTAATTTGTTTTGGGTCCCGTTCCTGGCCTCCCCCATGACTGTTACCTCAATAGTCTGCTACCTTTCAGCTCAGCAGCTCAGCACTTGACCCGCCGTCGTCGCTTATTTCCAGCGCTCTAATTGTCGTTTAATCACATATCAACCTGTCACTTAAAGAGCCCCTTTTTCAATTGCTGGAATTTGCATATTGTGTGAAACTAATTTCTATCAAAAGCTCTGCTGGCTGTGAAAGCGTTCGCCTACCCGGTCTCTCTCGCTCACTCTCTCTCTTCTCCAAAGCGCCTGATATTCTCCATTCTGAGTACAGGTTTGTTAACAGCCTCACACATATGGTGACAGGCGAGATAAGGAGCTGAGAGCTCGTGACGGAAGGTGCCGGTGAAAACATGATGTCATAATGGAGGGGTTCGGTGGGCAACCGCTGGGGTTAATATCACCCTCCACTCAACGGTAATGGCATACATAGGGAGCGCCACAAGTGTAGGCCACACGTCTGCTTCCATCTCACGCTGGGATTTGATGATCCTGGCCGGTTTTTACGGCGAGGGTCCTCGCGGTGACAGTCCTCCAGAGATGGACAAGTTTAATTAGGGAGAGGAGGGAAGCTCTTTGTTCCTCCTTTTATTATATTAATTGATAAAGGGGGCCAGGAAAGGGGCTCTGGGGGGACAAGGATGAGGGAGTGTTTTCAGAGGGGTTTAATCCCGTTAGAGGCACCGGTCCGTACCCCAGCCTCACTGGGACACTACGCTAGCTTTTCACCTCCACCCCCTTTTCCGCGATCTTCCTCAAGGCTGTTACTCCGCATGACGGACCATAATGAAGAGGTCTTTTTCGGGTTCAAATGGGATGAGGCCAGCAGATGCCACCCTGCTTGAGAGAACTGATCTTTTCTTCTAATGCTATTATACATTTTAATGTACAAATTTGGACCAAAAATTTGATTTGACACTTTGACCTGACCATGTTTTTTTACATACCTTTCTATCAAAATTATCTGACATTATCAGGATGAATTCAGTTTAACTCTTGAGTTCCTGTCATATTTTATTACCATTTTCAGAACTATAGCAAATAAACTGTGATAATGTGAGCAATTTTGAAGGTGTCTGAATAAATTATGGTTTGACTGTAATTCATCAGAATTTGTTCTGATACAGTTTAACTCTGAGTTCTTGTCATATTTTATTACCATTTTCTAAACTATAGCGAATAAACTGTGATAATTTGAGAAATGTTGAAGGTGTCTGAATAAATTTTGTTTTGACTGTATATATCATATACACTGTATAAAATGAGTTAAGAAAACTTAAAAATTCAAAGCAACGTGATGCAGATTTTTAGGTTCGCTCAACAATCTCTGTATTTGTGACTCAAAAGGTCCTGTATACTGTTTTACAATATAGCGGATCCAATATTGAGATTTATTGGTTATTATTAGTATTTCATTGATCTGTGTTTTAAATTTTACCTTTGTAATATTGAATATTTGGTTACATTTTTGGTTAAAATAATATGTTTCTCCATCAGACAATCTGAAAATTCACAGAAGTTGGGTTCAGATGAACTGAAGCACTGACAATATCCTAAAAGTGCACACTTCATGTACTAATACACACTAAGTTAGTCTCAGCCCTGATGCGTTGTCTCATTGAAGGGTTCATCTTAACCTGAGCAAGTTCCTTGTCATTTTTTTTCAACAAGGAGTCAAGATGTCTCAAAACTGTCAAAAGCATTTTCCACGAAGCTGAAGAGAGGGACAAGAGGGAGACGGGAAAAAAAACCTCACGCGCAGACATACGCGCCGACACGGACACACTTGTGCGTCCACGCTCGCGAGGCTGTCAGGTAAATTAGATCTGAAAGCTGACAATTTCTGACCATATTTCCTTGATTATTTCGAACAAATGCACACCAGCCGCTCTAAGGAGATTAAAGTGACATAAAAGTCTCAAGTGGGAGGAGGGAGGGCAGAGAATCCAGGTCACCCCCATTTGTCCCCCTGCCTGACAGCAGCTATATCGCTATCCAATCCAATAAAAATCCCCCCCTCCTTTTGCTTTAATTAATTTTACAGCTAGCTTGCTTAATTACTTTCAATCAAAATCCTCTTGCCATCACAAAATTAGAAATGGTTCAACTCCATTAGTCTAAATTCTTCATTTACATACACAAAGACTGTCAGCTCTTGCTAAGCAAACGGCCTCTCGCCTGATGAGATTGTTTTTTTTTCTTTCCCTTCACTCTATCTCTCTCTCCCTGCCCTGCCTCTCTCTCTCTGTCTCTATCACTGTCTTTCTCTAATCATAAACATGTTTAGTGTTAAAGGAGTGGTAGGGATGTCCAAAACTAACTTTCAAAACTGACTAGACAGTGGGTTGCCAGTAAAACTTGTCAACTAATCAGAAATCCTATACAACTAGATTGATTTTAGGTTCACCTGAGTTTTCAGGGAGCATTTAAATAAGATGAGAAAAAATAAATGAAAAAAGTTACTCAGACTCACCTTTTAACTAGTCAACTGTCCACTGTGAATTATTCTTAAAAAGTAGTATATTTTATTTTCATTACAGTTTATATTTCTAAGAAATTTTGTTCTTTTAAATATTATATTTATCAAAGAATCCTAAAAAAAAATATATATATATTAAGCAGCACAAAAGTTTTCAACATTCACAATAATAGAAATACATTTTAAAATGTATTAACATTGAAAAGATACTTTGAATTGATTTTTTTCCCCACAATATTACTTTTTTATGCTATATTACTGAGCAAATAATTGCAGTTTTGGTGAGCATAGGAGACTTTCAACTTGACATTAAAGTTATAACAGCCCTGTATCAAAAAGTTCAGTAAATCAGTCATTTTGCAACTTTTCACTTCTTGTTCCCTACTGACAAAAACTGAATATGCACAAAAATCTTTGACCAAAACATACTCTTTAAACAGGAACAAAAAATCTGTCTCAAACCGAAACAAACATTCTTTGTATCAAATAATCACGGCAGCAAGTCATACTGTAAATATATATATATATATATATATATATATATAACCTGAGGTTACATATATATATATATATATATATATATATATATATATATATATATATATATATATATATATAACCTGAGGTTATGACTTTATCGCATTTTTCAATCACTTGGAATTTAATTATGAGTTCATAGTTTTTACTGAAAAATCAGATTTTTTTTTCTGAAACAAACAGTCTTTGTATCAAAAAATCACTGCATCATATTGTAAATTAAAAAAACAAAACCACTAAAATGCTTTAAATTGAATTGTTGCACTTAAATGTTCACTACAATTAATTAATAGTAATTATTTAGTAGTATTATTAAATATAGTAATTATTTAATAGTTTTTACTGAAAAATCTGAATTTTTGTTTCTGAAACAAACTGAAATAAACAGTCTTTGTATCAAAAACAATCACTGCAGCAAGTCATACTGTTAATAAACTGAAACAAACAAACAAACAAAAAAACACTCAAATACTTTAAATTTAATTGTTGCAATTAAATATTTACTAAAAATTGAGATGTCAAACTAAGGTTACGAGTTTGTTGCATTTTTCTACCACTTGGAATTTAATTATGAGTTCAGTGTTTTTTCATGAAAATTAGAATTTTTTTCTAAAACAATCACTGCAGCTGCATACTGTAAATAAATAAATAAATAAAAAACACCAAAATGCTTTAAATTTAATTGTTTCAACTTGAATTTTCACTAAAAATCAAAGTGTTAACCTGAGGTTATGAATTTATCGCATTTTTCCACCAGTTGGAGTTTAATTATGAGTTCAGAGTTTTTACTGAAAAATCATAAAATTGCAAATTTAAATGTAAGGAAATATTATGACATTATGACATTTTTTTTGAGTACACAGGTGGCAGAATAAGGCAGTGCAGTATGGTGTGCACTAATACACCCATCCTGAGTCTCTTGCCTTTTAGGCCGGGGCCACACAAGCAGTCATCAACTACCGTAGTTTCGACGTGATATTCAGAGGCCACACAATAATTTCCACTAGTGACGCGTCCTCTCCATCACACTCAGTGCCCAAGGCCTGCACATCAACAGGAATTAAGGACATGCAGACACAGTTAGTGGGCTGGCCATGGAATCAACCCCCAGCCCTGCTCAAATAACTAGGGCCCTGTAATAATGACAAAATCAAAGCAGGCCCTCGCTGGTGCTATGGACGTCCCCAAGCATCACCACTCAACCCTGATATCCACACACACATACACGCACAGACACACAAAGTGCTGACTCTGGCATGGCACGTTGTTCTGTTTGCCCTCACTTTCCTTGACCACACGCATACAAAGCCGCAAACACTCACTAACTGGGATGAGCTTTGATCTGTTGTCTGCACGCTAAACATATTATCTTTCAGCTGCTCGCCTCTCGTGCTGTCCTCGCTGGTGATGATGCAGAGAGAAAGTGACTTTGGAAAAGACTTATTTGCGGGGTTTCATTTCAGAAGGTTCGTGTCACTTAGGAAATCCGGGCAAGGAGCTATTGTTTTTTTTTGTTTTTTTTTTTAAATATGCATGGTTCAATTCCAGGTGGATAAAAAAACACCATTTTTTGTCATTAAATATCCTGTTTTGCTCATAAATGCAAAAGTAAAACAGAAACTGTTTAAACTTTTCATTTATAGTAGCAGGAGTCTGTGATGGAGGAAGACCCTGAAGGAGGGGGGCACTGGGTGCCTGTTGGCTGGCTGGTGTTGAGCAGCAGTTCTGCATCCTACAGAGCGCCAGCAGTGCTTCTCTACCAGCCCTGCTCATTTGGGCTTGGCTAATTCTGTCACTTTGCTCCACGCTGCCCACGCTGAGCCTCTTTAAACAGCTCCGCTGCACCTCCGCTGCTTCCGCTCTCCTGCGCACCTCCTTAACGAGGGGTCGCTCGTACCAGCGGAACAGCAAGTGGGAGCAGCGGGCTGATTGTAGACCACTAGTTCACTTTAGCGGAGCTAAATAACCTGTCTGTCACTGGCTTTCCTCTCCACTCATGCAAATCTACAGCTGCAGGGCAGATTTTTTTTTTTAATGACAAATACTATATAGACAGAGCATTAAAGAGTATTATATATATATATATATATATATATATATACAGAATTTGCATGTAAATGCATCTAAATGTAAATAAGAAGTTATAAAGTTTAATATGATATAAATGTAAGATAACTATTTTTTAAACTAATAAAATATAAATGTGTACCTTCAATGCTCAAAGCAATATAAGTAACTTTGAATAAATGCATAATTATAATACATAATAAATAAAAGTTATAAATAAAAACAACAACAACAACAAAAAACAATTGTTCTAAAAACAAATGGCTGCTGAAATACAAAAGAGATACAGCAGCTGAAAAAAATTCTATTGCATTATTGTAAGATTGTGGAACATTGCGTGTTGAGAAATAATTGCTATTCCAAAGAAAGATTATAAAATATGATTACATTCAAATCATGCAGTGACACCACACGCTGCAAAAAAACAGCACAAAGGCACATTCATTACGTGCACAAAACAGCATAAAGACAGAAACATAAACAGTGAACTGGAGAACTGTCCCCTCATTGTTCATCTGACTGCACATACATAGAAAAACAGTGTTTTCCCTTTATCCAATTATTTAATGAGAAAGGGAATTTGCCCCAATTCCCTCATTTTACAATGTATGACATGCTATACTACACAAAACAAACATGCATGGAAAAAAAACAAGTTTAAACCCCAGTCTTTCCGTTTGAATTTCCCAGACACTCATTGTTCGGAAGAGTTTCGGATGATTTTAGCCGTGATTTAATGTAGCTTGTTAAAGAGTGATGATGTCAGCACAATAGAGGAGCCTCTAAATCCACCACATTCACCCAAAATGCCTCGATGAGATAATCACGGGTGACGTCTGCGAAAACACTTATTATATTCGCCCATCGCCTGGCTGAAGCTGCTAAAACTCATCAGTGTTATTCCCTATTTCTCTCTGGGAACGAGGAGGGGGGAAAAAAGATGATCTGAACTTTGAGGGAAAATTTGTTTTTAAAGGGACAGTGCTTTATTGCTTACCGAACATATTGGTCTGATTTTCTGCGAACAATCACACAACTTTGATGTATTTTCCTTTTATGAATAGCTTGTTTTTCTGAATGCTAAAGCGAGAATGGTGAATCTTGGGCTCTCTGTTCTTGTGCACATGGGCTTTACCAAAGTCCCATAAAAGGCTTGGAGCTGACAACTCAGCACTGGAGATAAGAAAAGGATCAACCTGAGCCTTTCTCATAGCTTAATTTATTTTAAATCCCAGCTCTATTTACCCAGCGCAGGCCAGCGGCCATTGTCCACCTAAACCTAGAGAAACTAATCGGTGCTTCAGTGTGGCACCACCACGAAACTAGTCAGGTATTTATATGTATACGTCGATAATCTCACTACGTTCGGGGGCTACGGCCTGAGTTGTGAGTCTGCTGGGTCGAGGGCAGCGGCTCCCTGTAGTGGAAGTTAATAATGAGCGGCTCTTCGGCAGTATGTGATGTGGACGTGAGGTCCTAATCCTCCGGCTCGCCCCCACGGGGGGCAGGCCTCCACCCCGGCACCTGTTTATCAACGGCGAGAGCCGCACGGTCGAGGGAGGGGAAGCGCAAGGCACTCGGGCCGCTCACGTCAGACAGGATATCTTCTCCGATGCGCCAGCACTTTAACCCAGCCTGTTATTAAAACTCTAATCTGTTAAACATGTCAATGTTAGCACTTTTAGCGTGATTAATAAAGCGAGACATAAAGCAAGACTCCAGAGTGCTGTGCAGGCCTTTCTGTTGCCTTGGGTTGTTTTGTTTCACGCGTTTTTTTTATTTGTTTGATTTAAATTCTTTTTTATTTCGCCTCATAAACGGTTTGAATTATCTCCTCACACATACATAATTCTCCAAACATTTTCTTTTGGTATGCGCCTCACGTCAATCAGTTTTTCAACCTGAAACCGAAAATGTATTACCCCGAAAGATAAATATTCAAGACTAACTGCGACATATATCTTCACGGAGCAAACTCGAAAACAGGTTTCCAAGACGCTAGTATCAAACCGGCTTTATAGAATCTGAAACAGTGTATGTGCTCGCAGAGAAAATAGGGTGATGCACAGCAACGGTACTGAGGCGGAGGGGGAGACTTAAAGGATGTGATTTATCTGAGCTTGATTGCGTGTTAATCGAGGTTACGTGTATTAAGTGGAATCTAATTGGAACAGACACTGGCAGCCTGACAGATCGACATGATGCAGATGGATTGAGAGAGAGAGAGAGAGAGAGAGAGGGGGTGAGTGAGTGAGAGAAAGAGAGAGAACGCAAGAGAGGGATAGCGGTAAAGCAAATATGAAGCTACTAAGAGGTGCTTTCCAAAATGAAACAGGAATTCATACTTAACCTACTGGAGCTACAACGAGTCAAAAACTTCAATAACATACATGCAACAAGAAATTAGAATGCAATTATTGTGCATAAACAGTGTGAGCATGTTGTTGTAAAGAAATCAAAACAAAATGTAACTTGCAAACAACTTCCTTGCATGATGACATCACTAAGGCCATCATCCAGTCACTTCGTGATGGACAAAATAAACATTTATTTCTCATCAAATGTCCTGTTTACAATAAAAATGTATCACATTACAGAAATAAAATGGCTATTTACACTTATATCATGATATTAGGATGTTATAAAAATTAGTTTTACAAGAGCCTGGCAAGTTTTCACAACTGCACCACTCTGTTCTGGCATGCGCACTCCACTGCCTCAGTTGCCACAAACATTCATTTATGCTTTATTGGAAACAAGGGGGAAAAAAAATATCCTCCCCTTCAGAAAAAAAGCCACAGCTGCTCCAGTACATCTCACCTCTGGGAGCCAACTGCCTATGTGTACTCAACTCACCAGCTTTTTCTATCCCAGAAGACAACTGGTTTGAAGGCCCTTGCTTTAAATCTGAAGCATTCACCCTATGACTGAGTGCCCTTTGCAACATTAGTCAGAAAAAAGGCACAAGAGCCACACCTGTTGTGCCAAACAACTGCTCTCTGAAAGGCTACACAAACACGTAACAAATTATACCAACAGAAAAGGAGGGGGTGAAAAATATCTGTAGCCGCACGCCAAATGCCGAACGGGAGGAGGTGACTTTAAGGATTCTCTCTCAAATGAGTGTGTGGACACAAGCCTGTTAACAGACATCGATTCCATCGGGTCTTGGACTCAGAAATGTCATTTGTAGTCATCTTTTATCACAACTGTGTTCAATAACAGCCCTGTGTTATTAACAGCAGCACATACCCGTCGTGGATGACTGTGTCCATTCGCGTCCCTTCATTTTGCACTCGTTCTTGCATGATAATTACACAACTGATGATGGGAATGATATCATTTTGTGCTGTAATCTCAGATTATTTCACGTTCAGTCAACCCAAGTCTAAAAAAAAAAAAATTAAATTGCTTAGTTTTAGAATATGATTATGGTGCATGGTGGACATACAATGAAAATAATGTATTTTTTTTTAATACTTGACAAATTGTAAATAAAACATTATTGGAGTATGTTTTACACAACAATACTGCATCAGTCTTACTACTCTCAAAATTTCACACTTGCGCTACTTGTCGTTTCTTTGTAAACAACAACAACAAAAAAAATGGCAATTTCATTCTAAAGAGAGAAAGAACGTACTGCATTGTTTAGCAACGACTAGAGAGAATAAACCCTCACTCGTCAACACAAAATGCTCAAATCGCTCTCGACACAGTCCCGTCACAGTGCCGAGACAAGGGACTGAGCTACTCCTCTCCTCCTTTGATTTGATGCATGCTGACTGTTACACTAATGGCATTAATAAGGACAAAATTACTATTTTGAAACACTGACTTTTCATCTTCCTAATCTGTCTGGCCATGTCCCTGCCCCCAGCCCTCCATTACGGGACCTGCGGACGGGTAGCCTTCCCATTGCTCGGTATGCCATGCAAATTGATTGCAACATTTTGAGAGGCCAAGAAGACTATGATCATTGAAATTTGACCCTCAGCTATTTTTAAGTGTTTGATTGAGATAGCAACTCATCCAGTTCAGCCCAGATTGGCCAGATAAGATTTCTCTTAGTCGGGATATTCTTCTAACGTGTGCCAGAGGCCAGCACAACCGTGGACTTGGCTTGCAAAACCAGGTGTTCCAGCAGAAACATGCAGAAATTTGGAACACAAATAAAGGAATATGGATATACATGTATTGTAATGTGCAAAGGGAGGACTGGTCATGCTCTGCTAGGCTTTGAGCTCTAACATTGAGAGAAATGACACAGTATGATCAAGGACATGAATTGCTCATTGATTTTTAGCGCCAGCTTAACTATCCATTCCAATTGATTTTAGCCCGGCCGGGTTATGCGAGTTATGGCACTTTTAATGCATCTTCTGTATGGCAGCTCACTACTGACAGAGAACAAATTTCGAAGCGCACAGGAGGGAGGGAAAAATGTTGATATGTAAAACAACTTGCCAAAACATGCGAGTTGTTTTCTCTCTATCTTTTCTCTCACTTCAGCCCTCTCTCGCCCAGTTCCTGGTTGGGAAATATGCACATCATAAAAAGTGTACTTCAGTCTCTAATTATTGGGATATGTCAGTATTTTCACCTGAGAAAACCTTTGCTGATTACAAAATAGAGGCAAAGTGATATAAGTCTGCCGAAATGTTAATTACAGCACATAGCTGCTCTTTGTGCGCCAGTGAGAAAGTGCAGAACATTCTAGGTGCACAGGAACCAAATAAAACCTTTACTGCCTCAACATGCACACCACATACAGTATACATTTCAGGCTGAGAATATACAGAGCCTGCTTACCAGAAGTGAATCAAGTTTCCACCAAACACGCACAGAGAATGTGGCCAAAGCTTATATAAAAATGCAAAATATTAGACACGAAAACAGCAGCTTTCTGAAATAAATTCAGTTTCGTGGATCATTCTTAATGTATCTCTTCTCTATCAGTGGTATTATATCATTTGCATCAATTATTAATTAAGCCTGGGTTTAGTGAAATAAGAGATAATGTGAGACATGTGATCCAATAGATGGGCTAAATGTCATCTGTCACAGAGAAACATGTTAAAATAGAGGCTCACTTTCCTGTGCGGGCTCAGCTTTCACCCTGGGGAGGGGAGATTTCTTTTACTTCTGCAAAAAAGTCTATTACGACGCCCTATTGGTTCAAGTACCTATTAAGTTTGAAGGACATTTCGTTCTGTTTTCAAGTGGGGTCAGATTGCACACCGAACTGAAACCCTAAATTTCAGAACTAACATCTTCCGTTCTCTCGTCCCACCTGAGACATCGTCCCTTTTCATTTCCCATACTCCACCGGTGGCCTCATGAGACAGGCTTAATGCAGATTTCGGCGCAAATGGGACGTGGAAGTAGCCACCAGCGCTGCGTCTATAAGAGCGTCAGAGTGCGTGGGTCAGGATGAAAGACAGGCTCCCTGTTAAAGCCGCGAGAGCCTTCAGCCATGCGCTTGTTTCGCTCTGCCTCATTCATGCTGTGGCCGTTGAGAGCAAACTGCACACTGATTCATTTCAACCAGGATGACAGGCTGTATGTGGGGAACATGCTTTAAATGCGCTGTATATGATGTCAGCGAAAACAGAAGTTAGATAAAACTGACAAAACCTCCATTTGGGAACACCTGGGGACATCCTCAATTTGGAAAAATTATTCTAAAGTAAATTCCACGCACAAAAAAATGCATACATATGAATAACAGTCTAATATAAAATGATAATAATGAATGATTTATTATGAGTTATTAATTAGTATTTATATTACAAGCTTTAGTAATTATAATTACCTTAATTTAAACCAAAAGAACTTACTCCACAGAAGTAAATGTGTGTGAAGAACAGTATTCAAACTCATATTTGCAATGCTTGAAATATCTAAGATATTATATCTTCTTTTTAAAGGGTAATTAAAATATTTAAATGTAATTAATGACAGCGTACACTAACTATGGCTCTGTTCTTTCACAGGCACACACACCTTTTTTGAAAACACAAACATGAACACCCTGCAGCATTATTGACGATGTGATAATTCTCATTTGAAAAAGCGACTTCACACTTGTGCGTGTGCTTTGCATGACAGCATAATTACAATATTTCACTTTTCCTGTTGATTCACTCTATTTGTGCACAGCAATGATAGAGCCAGCACAAACCGTCTGCCAGTTACAACAGCAATGAGATACGTCATGGAAAACTTTATGATCTCATGTTCCTGTTAATCAAGGTTTGAAAAAAGCGAAGTCCTTCACTCCTATTTACCTAAACCAGCTCACTTTGTGTAGCATTATTTTATGGGTTTGTTGTTCTAGCGTGAGGTATTATAACTTTGCATTCTTTCCCAAGGTCAGCTGCTGGCGTGACACACACAATATTTGCTTATGGGGCTTTTCAGGTCAGTTCTATTATATTTACATCAAATAATTTTTGATAAGGGATGTAAAAGACCTATAAAACTGTACCATAAATGGGAGAGGTGTAGTTGAGAAAAAAGTACAAAAGATCAACAGGTTTTTTTTCCTTTCCTTTTTTGTAATCTTTGACACGTTGACATTTTTGTACTGAACCTTGCAGAGCAATGCACCTAAACTAGGCCAACAAAGTGGGCACCAGCTCTTGTTTCTGCCCAAAGTACCTGTCTCTTATCTCTACAGCTCTATAATCACTTAACAAAGACTCGGGCATTTGCACAAATTAAAACATCAATAATGCACGAGTGCTTTTCAGTTTCTGCCACACACACCCCAGTGCCGGGGCAGCAGCACTCTCTCAAAATGTGCCACGCTCTCGCCCCGAGAGACCTCAAATCCAGTACCAACCCACCACCCCCTTGACTCCGGAGGGGTGGGGGTGGGGGGGAATTAAACGCAATAGACGATCGGGGGAGGGCTTATTTTTTAAGAATGAGGAAAAGTGGCGCTTCAGTGTAAACAGCCAACACCCTTGAGTGGCGTACTTCCATAAACAACATCACCACGGCATGGCCACCGTTTGTCATTAGCGGTCTCACTGCGAACACAGACATTGCTTTAATTCGGGCCTGGGATTCTGCCCTATCCTTACATATCTAAATCGGCAAAGGCTAGTCTCTTATTTACAGGGATGAGAGCGACCAAACCATCATAGCGAGATGAAATACTGCATGTTAAATATGCATAAAAGGGGTCAAAACAAGTCCACTATGGGAGAAAAGGAAGAGAGGAAGGGTGGAGGAGAAAACATTAAAACTTAAAGGGTCCGAAGACAGAGCCAGGGGGTGTTCCGTGCGAGACGGTCCGTTAGGACATGAATCTTGTCCACCACATACCTCCCGGAATGTATAGTCTATACCTTAAATAGGAGATAACCATTCAAATAGCGAAGGATTTGTAATGTGTGCGCTTGAGCCAAATGTGCATGTTTGCGAACATTAAACACATTCCTTCTACGGGCAAAAAGATGTCAAAGACAGACTAACTCATGGAGATTCATGCACACACACACACAGGCTTTTAAGCTGACGCATTACAATTAAGTTGCTTATTTTTCCCAAGCATAATATTTCAGCTTTTTTTCCAAACAGATTATTTCATGTTCAGAGCTAGTTTATCATTATTCCCTAGTTTTTTCCTCTCCTCCCGTTACCCTTGCAAACAATCCCCTTGTTAGCAAACTGTTAAGACAGGCGCTTGGTACACAAATTGCGCTCGACCAAGCGAATTTGTTTTGCAAGGATGACCTGTTTAATCATCTCATTTTCTTTTGCGGACGTTTATTCATCTGGTTTCCACGGTTACGGAGAACATTAAGGGGCTACAGTAATAAGGCTGGAGAGTCAAACAGGTAATAAAAAAATTAACGCCATTTTCCAGCAGCCGAGGACGCTCTCTGAAATGAATCAGGGGAGAGGGGAGCGCACACGCAGGTGAAAAGGGGCCTCCAATATTTCCAAACAATTAAGGGCCGGGCGGGTTATTTCACTCTGTAGAGAAGCTCAGATGGGTGTCCAATGGACACGACACTTTCATAACAATCAGCGCGCGGCTGTTTTAAAGTCGTAATCTTCCCTTATTTATCGTGATACTCTGATTACTTATCAAGACAATCAAATCCATCTGAATTACGATTATTAAAATTTCTTCCAACCATTCTAAGATAAGATTACTGTTAGGTGCCAAACATACAGTTGTATAACTTTAGATAATAAAAATCAATCAATGTATTTAGATAAAATATGTAAAAACAAAAATATTTTTTTAATCACAAATACATTTTGGAAATTATTTTTGGCCCTTCTTTAAAGCCTTCTAAATCACTACAGAAGGTAATGTCTCTCTCTCGCCCTCGACTTTGACAAATGTTGCCCCTTTGTACCAACCAATGAGTCTGACTATAAGCCAAATATAGAAAATTCCGGCACAATAGGCAGGACAGGTGTTGGAACCCCTCTGAAAGGGTCTGGGCTCAGTAAGTGAGACTAACAAAATCCAAATATGGTATTCAAGGATAGCAGCGTACAGGCAAAATAAACAAGCCATTAGCATTCTCTATCTCTCCCCTACCTGCCTTATGCTTTCACACAATCCACACATACCAGGGATCTACACCACAGATTGCATAATGTAAGGTATAAAGGAAAAAAAAAGTTGCAAAAAAACTCTGGGCAGACTCAAACAGGTATTTTCATTCTATTTCTGCTGCTTGTGCAAGCCGTAACATGGCATTTGTCGTGGTCTGCGCAGTGCTGGAAAATATCTAAATCATGCTGGAACACTATTTAATGAAGGCTGCCTTCAACAACCCAACATGCCCTTTCATTCATTACTCAGTGTATATGAATAGATGGACATAAAATTGCACAAATAATAGCACACAAGCCTGGTGTCAGGTGGCTTGTTTGCCACATAGCTTGCACGGGGTTTGACTCATTTCGTAAGTTGGTCGTTCCAAAAATATACACTGGCCGTGGATACTTTTTGACACTCAAAATGTGTGAATGTCATTGCATTAGATGACAAAATATCAAATCAAGTGGCATCTGCTAACAAATCACGCTGGAGCTTAGTAACTACGAACTAACTTGACTTTCCGGAGACATTTTTGTAATTACTTTTAACCACCTGATGTCAAGGTGGTTTTTAGTCGGTGTATGAAGTCGCTTCCGCTCAAGATCACACAGTTTTCCTAGCAAAGGAACCACAAGTGCAGTTCATCACATAGATATACGAACACTTTTTTTTAATTATTTAAACTTAACATTCATTTTGCTTAAAAAGAACAATTATTATATTTATAAAATAAATGGCACCTTTTTTAAGCTTTGAGATATATATAATGCACATAATTAAATTGAATAGTTCGTTGTCTAAGGTAAAGTCAATTTGAAGTGTGTATAAAATGCCCAAATACAAAATAATAAATACATTATTTTAAAATTAAATTTAATAAAATAAAAAGTAAAGAAAGAAAAAGAAATGATAATTAAAATATAAATGAAAGCAAACATGTTTTTCATTAGATCTGTCTTGTTAGAATTCAAGTTGAAGCAATTTAAGTACACCAAATCCACACCTGTCATCCAGACAGTTCCAATGTGGAAAAGCAGGCGGCTGGATTCTCATACAGACTAAGGGAATGAACTAGGACACAGAGTAAAGAGACATCTTAGCCTCCCCCCCTTTTGGTCTTAACAAAAGTCTGGGGCCGGGACAGAACAGCCTTGAGTCCCAAAACTCCCTCTTGTAAAGGCAGAAATCCCCAAAAGTGGACACACAGAAGAGACTAAAAAAGCACTAAGCTCCAGCCATGAGACCGCCAACTGCTCTGTTAACAGCCTCTTAACAGGTGTGGGTCCAAGAGCCATGTAATCCTATCAAGTTACAGAGTTTAAAAAAAAATTCAGTCAAACAGCAAACTCCCGAGCCCCCTTTTGCTCTCTCTTGTTCTCTCTCTCCGCTCGGTTTAGTGTGTAGGCTGTGACAGAACGCAACAGCTGGGCTTCAGATTTATCATGTACAGACTGTAATTATTGCTGCTGCTGCCTGCTACTGACCCAAGTGAATAGAATGTCACAGGCAAAAGCACACACAACCAGAGGATTCACGGCAGGGGAGGTTTCGAACGCAAGCACCCCTGTTTGCAGTCAATTACCAGAGAGGACAGGATATCAGCTCTGTGGCTCTCTAATGCAAACAATCTCTGAGGAAAAAAGGCAACAGGGAAGACGTTCATTTCCCTTGCTTATCATCGGCAGAATAAAAAAAAAAAAAAAAAGTGAGGATTGTCTTTCAGGAAAAGAAAAAAAAATCAGCAAATAAATATTTTCATGACTGAGTAGATGAGAGCGAACTTGTTAATTCAGCGTAGAGATTTCACATAAGACCACCGGAAAAGCAACGGTCTAATCTTATCAACCGCCCCACCCCATGTGACCTGTGCGTTTGGGTCCGAGATAAAGAGCTACACACTGTTAGCGCGCAGACAAACCATCCATCGGCTCGGGCCAATCGGTCCCTTAACTGTCGATCTCAGACTAAAGGAACTCGTCAGAGTGGCTGAAGCCTGTAGCTGCACTCAGCTGTCAAGAGCGGGTCGCGGTAGCCTCTCTAACAACCCTGCCTGAAACCTGCCTACAGGGTTGTTCACACCTTAAAGACCCCTGCCACATTTAAAAGGATTAGTCGCCACATTTTGTACCGGCTTAATCTTCCTTTCAGACAGCATAATAAGGGAGCGCCGATAAGCGGAGCATGCAAATTTCATTCGAGGCCATTGGAGCTCAAGCTTTCAGACAAACAGACTAAAGTCTTCCACACTGTGCTAATTGCTTCTTCATATTCTTCTTTTCCCCTCTTATATGCCGTATCAGCTGCCGCAGATTATTTGTCTCCCCCACTTTGCATGAAATTAGAATTTCATGTGGAAGATCATAAACGTGAAATGAAGCCATTCTGCGAGGCCCAGCGCGTACAGGAAGATCTTTCCGCAACTTTTTAAACCGTATGTGCCAAAACAAGAAAACTCAATGTAGTGTCTGCACCAAGGGGAAGAAAACGGACCATAAAATTCTCAATCGTGTGGCACATTTCTTGCAAAAGGTGAGGTAGATAGCGCAAGATAGCAGCTTTATGAGAAGCTTTTTTTGCGAGATGCAAAACTTAAACCACAAGCCCTGTGAAGCACCAGTACCTTGATAGTAATTCCTTTTTTTTCTCTCTTTGTACAGTTCACTTTTGTTTTACTGAAAATAACACCTCAGCTCACCTGAACTCTATGTTCATAACTAGATTTGCTTACAGCCAGGGAAATTATATCCTTGGAAATTGTCATTACTCAAATAATATTCCAGCTCATTCACATAGACGTAATACTGCGATGTATTTGTTTACATTATTATGAAAAACCTTATCTAGTGTTATCCCATTTAATTTTTTTAAAATATAACAATTCATATTTATTACACAGCAAAATTATACCTTGCATTTTAAACATATAAAACTATAGATATCTGTGACTGATTTATTATTCCACAAGGTTTTCTAGAACAGTATCAATTAGACCATTACTGTGTACAAGTGACAGAAAGGTTTTGAAGTTTTAATTAGGGTCTGGTGTCTGCATGAATGCACAGGAGGAGAGGAGAAGAGAGCATCACGTTCACATGCTTCGAGATTGATCCGTTCCTGTATTAGCCTCCGTTATCGTTTGCCTGACTGTGAGCTCGGGGACCGTTGGGGTATTAGGATGACAAAGTTCGTTTTGACGGTGGGGGGCCGGTGACTGATCAGGAAACTCAAGCTAGACTCAGTCGCCCTCTTTCTGTCTTTGCTAGCCGTTGCCTTTTTTTTTTCATATTTGCAAGACACATATAAAATGAAAGAAGTAAATATATCTACTACAGCAGTTAAATCTATAACTTGCATTGATTATTACAAATAATAATAAAATACACTATTTATATATTAACTTTAAACAATTTTAAACTGCATTTGTGTAAAAAGAAAGAAAGAAAAATATCGTATGAGCTATATGAATTGAGCATTTAAATAAATTCAGCTATATATAATTAATTTAGCAAATGTAATCTAGTGTCTTATTTTAATATGTAAAAATGAAGATAAATATTTTAGTTTCAGATGACTCAAGATGTGCATTGTACGGAATGCATTTCAGACGTCCTTCTAAAAGAAGCTCACCTTTCTTCTGTTTCATCTGTGCGTGTCATCAATTATAGATTAGAATTTAAAGAATATGCATGAGTTGACATGGCAACACTGATCACCCCTTCACTAAAGAGCGCTCTCGCCTCTCTCAGCGGTCGGGTGTGCCGGGGGTCCCTCAGGAAAAATAAGCATAAAAGGGGTTAAATGTGATGCCTAGCATCCTCTCCCCCCTTTAATGTCCCCCCTTCCAAATGTACTTCAAAACTCTGTTAATCTGCGGCACACAACATTCCCATTAGCATAGCCCAGCCCCCTCATAAAAATTCCAGCTAGTTTAATTAAAAAATGTAAATTTACTGTCATCCGAAGAGCTGCAGAATTAGGACAGCAACAGCCTTTTTTATTGCTTAAGACATCAAATTGATTCGGTTGTTGCTAAATTGTGATAAAGGTTATTGAGGGCTGCAGACCTTGGGTTGTTTTTTCCTCCTCATTTGATCCTATTTTGCAGATGAGTGGTAAAGGTGCTCAGAGTGGACAGAGGCTAAAACTGCTTTCGCTCGCACCGAAAAGAAAGAAAGAAAAAAAAACGAGGGGAGTAATAAAATAACTCCAGTCATCTGAACAGAGGGCATGCAGCAATATGACAACGATTTTAAAAAAATCTCGGGTGTGTCTCATTTAGAATAAGAATAGAACAGAAAGCAAATCGTGTGAAGTTTCTGATAAATATGACGCAATTAATCGGAAGTCAATTTCGAAAGTTCAAGATATGCTCTTTAAAAGAAGCCAAAATGACATTTATTTTCACTTAGTTTAATTTTATCTTCACCATTTATCTTTTAGAACAAACAGTGTTCATTAGTGTCAAGAAGAAGATGAAGAAGAAAAAAAAAAACCTTTCTTGCCTGAGGGCAACGAGACATGAAGATATCGCATCAAAAACTCACTAAAATTATTGACTGAATGTTTCAGTTATGACAAAACCTACTGGAAAAAATTTACTGATGTATGTGTGTATTTATCCTTCAAGCTAAAAAAAACAAATCGTGGTTATTGACTAGTTAAACAACCAGTCCTATTACAAAACTAAAAAAAGTGAACAAGTAAAACAAGTTAAAAATATATTATTTAAATTTAATATAAAATATCTGTTTTTAAAATAAAATACACATGTAGCAGTTACACACCACAATATATAATCAAGTGACGTCTAAAACTCGACCTAAACAGCATCGAGTAAAACACATCGAGAGCCAAGCAAACAAGTGTGTGTATAAACACTACAATTCTGGCCTAAATTAAAACTATTGAAAAAACAAATAAGTTGAATTTTCCAGGAACTCTATTTAAGAATAAACCAAAATAGAAATCCAACAAACTATTCTAAAACAGCATTATTTATTTCAGTAACATTTATTAATAATATTTAAAGCTCCGGATTATTAGGTGATGAAATTAGCAAATAGGATGAGACAGTATGACTGATATCAATTTCATAATATCCCTAAATGGAGGAACAAGGAAAACGGAGAGGGATATCATTTGTTCTGTGTGCCCTTACATGTGTCAAAACAACGTTACTACAGCATTTTGTTTACTCAGTCCCCTTGGCAACAAACCCCTAGGCCACACCAGTCACTTCACTAATATTTTTACATGCCTATGTACGTTTATGCCACATCGGTGCCTCCATAAAGTTATATCAGCATCGACAACAAAAAGAAAAAAAAATCCCCTGAACTCAAACAAACATGACTGCTTTAATAAACACAGATATATGAGTTTCAAACCTCGCCGAATGCCTGTAGGTAAGAGTGATGCACTGTGTCTAAATAACAAATAAACTCGACTACTTCCAGGTTTAAAATGAAAGTAGTCTAGTTAAATTCTTTCCCTCCTGAGAGGCATGAGTAAAGTATGAAAAGAAAACACGGGACCCAGGGACAGAGTGATCGTATTAAACACTGCCATCTTCTCAGGGCTTGTCACACAGTTATAAATAAAGGTACAGTAAAGTCAGAGCGACGATACGCGACACTTCAAACAAGAGCAACTTCCCTGTTCAGGATGTATTTTATATTAAAACACTCACCTATGGACACACACTCACACACACAGAAAGGTTATAGAGAAGGGTCACTTACCATATTCAGGGTAGTCGAAGTTAAATCCTGTCAAGCATGTAACTTTCATAATATTACTGAACTCTGTTTGAAAATCATCAGATGTAAGCTGGTCTGTGAGAAAAGGAAAACTAAAAGAAGTTGACAATAAACGCCTTTTTTGCTCTCAATCATGTACTAAACTCCTTGACATGTAATCTGTCAATAGTTTGTAGCAGAGATAATGCCGGCTGCCACGAGTGAGCTTGATTGGCAGCTTGGCTTGGCCCCTCCCTCCTGTGGTTTGACGGGGGGTAGGTGAGAGAATATAGAGCCGGCCCCTTCCTCGACTGCTCCTCCTGCCTCTCTCTATCTCTCCCTTTCTCTCTCTCTCTCTCTCTCTCTCTCTCTCCCTCTCTCGGTCTACGGTTCTGCTCCTGTACACACGCACACACACCAAGCAGTTGGCGATGTCTGAATAGGCAGATAGGAAATTACAGCAGTGGAGGAACCTGAGCACACTTTTTTCCTCCCCTTAGTGGGCTGGCCTTCCCATCTTTGGGCTCTTCTAGCCTTTCAAGTCTCTCGGGGAGGAGCCTTCCACGATTCCATGAAAATGAGGAGGGAGGGAAAACTCAAAGGCTCAGAGAAAATATCATGCTCATTAGATATATCAGTCGGACATTTTTGCATGCGATTCTGATGATAACAGCACGCCCGTTTTAAAATGAACAAAGTGTTCTGGTTTTTGTTTATCTCACGTTGTGGGAAAGACCCTCTCTGGCCTACTGTACATTTGACTATCGCTGTTCATTTTATGAGTGTTATTTACTGAAAACAGGAAGTTTGCGGAATATTGCAAAAAAGAAAAGCATACCAGCAAATTCACATGTAGAACTAGGGTGGTTATATAAAAGGAGAAAAAAAGGCTTGTATCAGTTACATTTTATTGCATATTTTAAAGTTTCCTCATAAAAAAAAAAAAAAAAAGCATAAGTATTGAACAGCGCTCACATAGTGAAGTAACCTTATCCTCAGAACAGTTGGTTGTATATTATGAAGAGGAGGGGGGAGAGAGAGAAAAAACCCTACATGTCCCATCCCCCGTTCCCTTCTTCTCCCTCCCTTTTTCCCTCCTTCTCTTCTTCATTCATCTTTGCCTGCTCTCTATGCGCTTGTCCCTCTGATAAGGTATCAGTTTTCATTGTAATTTCAGGTGAAATGATAAACGGCAGCCGTTACCAGGTGACAATGAATACTTTATAAGACAAAGCCCTTATTTGCCTGGCAGTTTCTTCCGCTGTGGCATGCAAAAGCGCACCAGGACAGCATATTTTCAGCATATTTTCTATCTAAACACAGTCGACTTTGGAAATATTTTCATTTGCAACTCGAACCGCAAATGATATGAGTAAACATGAGGCAGGAAGTGCCAAGTTTTGGCCAAAACAAAAAGAGCTTAATTTCTTGAAAGCCCTGAGAAATAAGGCCAATAAAAAGGGGAAATGCATATTCTGGGTACTGTCTCATAACTGTGAGAAATGAGTCAATCTCAAGTTCCTGTTTGCTAACTGTTACATCTCATTTGTGAGCATAAAACAGGTTTTGGTTGATTTAGTGATTATGTGGATGACTCATAAAGCAACAATGGCAAAATGTTCCCACCTTAAACTCAATAATCCAGAAGGGAAGAGCCAACGTAGTCAGTCATCAAATATCTTCGAGACGTTCTGGAGAAAACCCTAAACATGTAAAATATCAGCAGACGTGCCACACCTATCGATCTCTGCCAACTGCATAAAAGTTTTGCAACAAAACAGCATAATGCCACCTTCACGCACGGGACGTTTCTGAATTAGTACAGCAACACGTGTCGAGCGCATTCAAAGCGCTGACTGACACCGTAACAAGACGCGCAACGAGCGCGCACCGATCCGCCAGAACGCTTTGTACGGTCGCGAACGGCCAGCGGTCGCAGATCATTTTTCTTTTCGCTGCCATTTCTGTTTCTCGGAGAGGAGCTGAATGGCGTTTGATGTGGCCCATTATGATGGTATGCTCAGGGCATGGGGGCGAGCGGGGAGGGGGGACTGTGACATGGCAGGGCTGCATCCGTCAAAGGGATGCAGGGGCCAGACGTTTAGCTGCCCCTGACCGCGCACTCCAGGAGGGGCTGGTCTGATGGCCGCCCGCTCCAAGCGCCTCGCTCCACCGGGACAAAAGCCAGCGCCCAGTTGAAAGATGTGAATTGAGGGGCTTTTGTGCCTAGGGCCCGGGGCCATGCGGAGTGAGAAAACTGACCTTTGCTGGGAGTTAGATTGTGTTTGAACCCTCTCGCTGTCTCAGCCAGTGGGACGGCACAGAGAGCGAGTGGACAACTGTGAGGTGGGGAGCGTCACAAAAAAAAGAAAACCAAATAAAAAAGACAGAAAAGGGAGCAACCTCACCACCACCACCATCATCATCGTCGTCGTCGTCTCTCCGGCCTGAAAAAGAAGCTTTCCCACAGAGAATTTTTTTTCCTTCTCAAATCTCAATTGTGAAATTGACAGGAAATTGAATATGACAAATCTGGAGTCTAGTGCAGTGGCTTGAAAAGAAGGCCTGAGAAAGCATTTGCCCTTGTATTGTTCTAGCGAAGCCTGTGATGTTGGATATTATTCCCCCTCACGTCTATTTGGATAGCATTATATATTTATTTTTCCCGGGGTAAGCGTATTGCATACCAAAATGTGAGCCCCGAAAGGAGCGGTCAGAAGTTACTTATCATAAACTAATTGGCCGACTTGTGGCGGTGATCTTTATAATGAAAATATCTTTATTAAATTAGCCCATCATCATTTTGCAAACAAACGAAAATGCGGCTAGAAAGAGAAAAAAAAAAAAAAAAAAAAAAAGGAAAGGTTAAAGACGTTCCTGGAGCGAAGAAAGGTGCACGCCTATCTAGCGGTAGGCTGACATGTCCAGTTCACTTAAAAAACATTACTTAAAAGTCTAAACATTTGTCTTGACGCAGCTTTCATCCCCTGCCTCCCATCATTACATTTCAGTATCTCTCCCGGATGCAGACAGTCCTAATGTAATCTTCCTAATTTCGGTCTCTCGCAATCTGGTTTTAAAAGGGAATGAGAGAAAGGGCCACATTTCTGAAGGCCCTGACCATAATCATTTTAGACAGATAGCTTCTCCCATCGCAGATGAGCAAATATTTGTAAACTAGCTATCTAATGGAAAATTATAGTGAAATTAGAGCGAAATTCACGACAGAGAAATCTGATTACCTCTAATTTTATTATGCCATCTTAGCCCACACAGCATATTTTTGTAGAGTTTTTTCCATAAATACCTATGCCAGGGGTCCCGGTAATCAAATAAAATTGAAATTCATCTCCCCATTAAATTCAATTAGATGCAATTTCAAAAGCCTATCAAAGATTTTAATTACTAAATTATAAAAGTCTCTAAAGCCAAATTGGGGAAGAAAAAAGTACATCCCTGCATCGGAGGGGGCAGGAACGTAAATCTAAATAAATAAGCGCGACTCAAAATAAAACCAGCGGAGGAAATTGGCGATCCAAAAAAGATACCCGACGGAAAATAAAATTAGCCGAGCAGAGGCCTTATTCAGCGGCTCTGGGTGGAAGAGTGACGTGCGGCCAGGACCGAGGACTCCTGGACCAGAGGAAATGAACTTAGCTGAGGTACGCTCTGCTTCTAAACGTCTGCCCTCCGAGTTATTACGCCATAATTGACTAATTGACACCTTAATTTCATTTATGGGCTCCTGCATTGAAGAGTCAACCTCTGGGTATGGAGGTGGTCCAGGAAGACGGCAGCAGCGAGCCAGCATCCTGTGTGCAGGTGGAGCCGAGCCTCGCTCTCCCCCCTAGACGCCTGCGATCGTGAGTACGATAATTAAATGGCAAAGGGAAACATATTGACTGAGCGACTGCTCGCGGAATACGCTAAAATCCTCCGTACCTGCTAACGATGACAGCTGCGGGGATTCAATCGTGCGTGCGCAACCAATATCCCTGCAACTTGCCTCATTGGGCATCAATTTGTTTCCCTGCGATAATTCTTTTTGCTAGAATACGTGATAAAGGCTGTTTTTCTAGGTGATGTGCAATGCGCCGCTTAAATTATGTTTACCCACCGAAAGCTCGGTATATCATAACACAAATTCATAAACGGCAAATTTGCGGATGAACGGGTTTCAGCACGCCGTGTCGTAATGCGTAGGACTGACTCTTTTAAAGCGACATCAAACGCTGCTGCTACCTTTCCACAAAAGTGCTCACAATGGGACAGTAGAGGGGTCTCGGGTCACCTACTAGGCCCGTTTCCCAGCCACCCCCTACCCCACGCCAATGGGCGGCTAAAACAACAGCACAGCAGCCTGGGAAGACTACAAAGCTTCGTCTGAAAGGACACCTGCTGCCTTTATTCACTTAACGCTCTTTAACTGCTCCCTGTGTTTGTTTAAAAGCCATATCCTAAAAAGACAACCTTCAGGCACTGGATTGGGCGATGATGAATTAGATAAATATTGGCATTAATTGTTGCTAGACAAATATCTCGCCGTCTGAGAGAGAGAGAGAGGGAGAGAGAGAGAGAGCAAGTGTGGGGGAGTGCGGCTTCTGGAAGACTCTGCCCGATGCCGAGCCGGGATCCGATAGAAGAGGCTCGGTAAATATTACTAAACTGAAACTTTAATCTGCTTTTTTCCACACTCAAGCTGGCTGGGTATTAAAGCTAATCTTTTTTGTGTGTCATATGGTGGGAGATATGGATGGAGCTAATTTTTAGAGACAAATCTGATATTTGTCAACTGCTTGAAAAAACCTGGGGATTTTCCACTAATCCTCCCACGGATGTGAAGGCGCGTTAACAGCGAAATGCAGATGGTGTGGAGCTCTCAGCACCCAGTCCAGACCTGAGTTAGCCTTGGAACGACTAACTGCAACCTGTGCTGACGCTCCGAGAGCCGCCCTCAGCTAGTTAGCGAAGCGGCTAGAGTGTTTTTCGACGCTGCAGTTTTCTCGCTGTTTACTCTCTATTCTTCCCCGTTGTTTGCCTGGCTACTTCCTCTGGAATTATTAAAAATGCAACACAGAGCTAACTTTACATCTCTTTCTTTTTCTAATATGTAGACAAGGAAAATTTTTAATTTAGACTGTAGCATAAATCATTAAGGATGCCAACTACAAACCCACTGGGTAATTTTCTTGTTTACCTTTCCAAAATTAAGCTCGTTCCTTTCCTCTCTATACTTTAGAAAACTTTAGAGAATAAGGAAAGTTCGTTCAGAGGTGGACCAAAATTTTGATTAAAGATTACAAAACATGCACCAATGGAAACATATATGTGACCCTGCATCACAAAACCAGTCTGAAGTAGCACGGGTATATTTGTAGCAATAGCCAAAAATACATTGCATGGGTCAAAATTATAATTTTTTTTTAAGCCAAAAATCATTAGGATGTTAAGTATAGATCATGTACTATGAAGATATTTTGTAAATTTCCTAGCGTAAATATATCAAAACCTCATTTTTGATTACTAATATGCATTGCTAAGAACTTCATTTGGACAACTTTGAAGGCGATTTTCTCAATATTTTGATTTTTTTTGCAGATTTTTCAGATTCCAGATTTTCAAATAGTTCGATTTTGGCCAAATATTGTCCTAACAAACCATACATCAATGGAAAGCTTATTTATTCAGATTTCAGTTGATGCATATATCTCACTTTTAAAAAATTGACCCTTATGACTGGTTTTGTGGTCCAGGGTCTCATATTTCAAATCGATCCTTCAAAACATATTGCAAAATGTATAAGGGACAAGAGGATTAAAATAAATAAATAAATAATTTCAAATATTATTGCTCAAATATATTTATGCGACTATAAAATGTACATTCATTCTGCATCTATCTATCTATCTATCTATCTATAGCAGAGGATAAAGTGCAGTCCACTAAAAAGCCAGGTCATTTTGACTTCATTTAAGTATTAGAAAGAACAATCTACAAATAGAAGTGTTCAGGAGGAAATGAGCCTTTAACGCTCTATTTAAGGAACAGTGCCAACATGGTAGTTCACATAAAGAAAAGGCTTTTTAAGAAGTTAGACACTACCCTCCCTCAGATAAGAGGTCCCTTATGAGCAACTGTGTGACTGTGACAGAAGGAGAAGAACAAAGCTGACCATCATCAGCTGGACAGACAGATCTGAGATCAGTTAAGGTGTGAGGCAGAAAGCCTGTCACTCCACCAGGCAGAATAGACTACAGTGATACATTTTACTACTTCCCTAATGTTCTTTTTTGTTTTTGTTTTTTTAAGTGAAAAACAAGCAATCCAAGCCTTTCATTTTGACCACAATCATGCATTAACAATCTCCAGTCAATATTTGAAAGAAACTGTATGGACAGGCACACGTTCTGCTAAACTTATCTTCTTTTGTACACTCTGTCAGCATGTTAGTGTTTTATTTGACAGTTTTATTTCATTTGTAAGGCACAGGTTAGCTTGTAATAAAATTACTTATTTGCTGCTTTAAAGAAACACAACAAGTTGGATAAATCTAAATTTGAAAATAAAAGCATGGTAGTTGATTTATGTAACACAAATGCTTGTTGAAACTAGCAAGCATAGCTGACATCTATTGATCAGTTCTACTGTGAGCTAAGGAGCTGAAAAAAGTTTATATTATAGGCACAGTGAAATTCAGCATTTTTTTAACCTTCAGAGATGCTTTGCATTCATCTGTAAAATAAATAAATATATAAATGCCGACAAGAGGCGGGGAAAAAAAATCACTAAAGCTCTTTTGGTGTAATTGGCTGAACAGCAAGGGCAGCAGAAAATTTACAGGCAGACGACAGTGTGAAGGGGACTCGGTCACTGCACGAAAGCAAGCCCTCAGCACTGACTGCTCCGCTCTAGCCTGGATTTTAGCCACTGGCTTGGCACTGAGATCATCCAACACCGGCCCACCTACACTAGATGGGAAGCACTACAGACTACCGTCATGCAGTACTGAATGCTTTTAAAGGAACAGTTTACAAATTAATTTTTTATCTTTTTAATCTTTTCCTCATAATTGCATAATAAATAGCAGTTAGCGAACTAGCAGTTCAGACTTTTTTTCTCAGAATTGCAAGATATAAACTTGCAACTGCGAGTTATAATGTCCAGTTCTGAAGGGGGAAAAAGACTGATATGTTTTCAGAATTCCAAGTTTATGTCTCACAATTCCGATATAATGACTTGCAATTGCCTTATAAAGTCACAGTTGTGAGATATAAACTCACAATTCTAAGACAAAAAGTCAGAACTGTGTATTTATATATCTTGCAATTCTGACTTTATTTATGAGAATTGTGAATTTAATTGTAACTAAATTGTGACTACTTTGTGTCACGCAATTCTGAGAAAAAAAGTCAGAGCTGAGAGTTTATATTTCGCAATTCTGACTTTATTTATCAGAATTATGACTATTTTTGACTTTCTCAGAATTGTGAGTTTACCTCACGCAATACTGACTTATAACTCGCAACTGAGTTTATATCTCAAAATTCTGACTTTATTTATCAGAATTGCATTTTTATCTCACAATACTTACTTTATAACTCACAGTTGTGAGTTTATATCTCACAATTCTGACGAAGAAATTATTATTAAAAATAATGAGATGTCGGCGCCGATAGCCTTGTGGTTAGTGAGCCGACATATACAGTGCAACTGCGCTCACGGCGACCCGAGTTTGATTCCCGTCTCGAGGTCTTTTGCCATTCCTGCTCCCTTCTCTCCACCTAATGCTTTCCTGTCATCTCTTCACTGTCCTATCTAAATAAAAAAATTATAATAATGAGATAAAAAGTCGCAATTACCCATTATATAAATATATTATAATGTTAAAAAGATTATTTCAAATAAATCCTGTTCCTTTAGAATTTATATTCATCAAACAATCCTATAAAAAAAAATACAAATCATGTTTTCAACAAATATATTAAGCAGCACATCTGTTCAAAATTGCTAATTAAATGCCAAATCAACATATTAGATTGATTTCGGAAGGATCAGTTACTTGAATTGTAATAATATTGCACTATATTACTGTTTTTACACTACTTTTGATTAAATAAATATAGCCTTTGTGAGCATAAGAGATTACCCAGAATATTACCAAGAAAATCTTACCAACCTCAAACTTCTGTAAAAAGAAATTATAATTCACTGGAAATCTTTATTCTAGTTCTCCTTGGCATGTTCATGCCAAAAGTAGTAATGTCTGAGAGAATCCTTCTTTTGATTTAAATCCATAAAATGAATCAACTGATTCAGTTTGGTCTCAATGATTCATTCACGTTAGAGTGATTCATTGACTCAGTGTGGTTAGCAGGTAACTGAAAAGGAAGATTATCAATAAAATTAGTCTTTGAAGTTAGTGCATTAGTCATATGGACTAAATTTATGATACTTTCATGATAGCTTTTTTTAAAAACCTGAATGTTCCCAGTACATTGTAATTGCATGGTGGGGGGGGGGCAACCAGTTCTTAATTTAAAACATCTTTTGCGTTGCAGAGAAAAAGAAAAAAAACTCTAACTGGTTTGAATAACATGAGGCTGAGTAAATAATGACAGAACTGTCACTTTAATGCGAACTATCCTTTTAACATGACAAACAGTGACATGAAGGCAGAAATCCTTAACAGAAACCAAGCAAATCCAATCAAACTGTAATGGAAGGCAATGGTGGAAGTAAAGCTGTCATGGGCAGCCCAAAATTGGCCTGACTTGTGACAGTGGTGCCTCTTTCAACACCAGCCATCTTGAGAGGATAGAGAGGATAACACTTAAAACCTCACAGCTTTATCTCACCCGCTGATTTTCCATAAAATGCCGGGCCAGGGAACCAGGCCATGTGACCGCCATGTAGGTCAGGCAAACGGGGGTAGAGCGGTGGGTGGCAGTGGGGCTTGCGGAGGGAGGGAGTTTTCGATGGAACTGTCGAAAATAGCATGCAGTAAACAGATTAGATCAATAAGGATTGCTGCTATATCTGTCTTTGAATACTAACCAGAGAGAGGATAACAGAGAAAAAGAGCAATGGGGGGGAGAGGAGAAAATAAAAAAAGACAGGAAGAGAGATGAACAGACCGTTTTGTTTAAACAAAGTTATAAGGTCATAAAATGTTTGGGTGGAGCTAATCAAACAACCGCCTGCATGTGGAATACGCCTGAATTTACCAAGTGTGAGAAATGTGTGTATACGTATACTCGCCTAACATGCTGTTAATCTTGACCCGAGAGAACCTGAGACACAAGCGAAGAGTTTAAGCCTGCAATAGCTGACAGCTGGTTTGGGCAAAGCCAGGAAATATGACACTTTGTGTCAGTTGCTCAAATAAATGTTGAAAATGGCAGCTCTCAGCTCAAACTGCAAATCTGAGGATGGGTCAGGAACATACAACACTAGTAGGTTTGACAGCGCGGTTAAAATATACGAAAAACCAATGCGGTGCCGACCGTTTTGCGCAATTTATCAGACGATAATTGATATTAATGTAGAAGGGGCCTGTCAGCCGGCACAGGCTAGAGTAATGAATAGGTTCCTCTAATGTACTCACTCCCAGACCCTTCAAAACTTCTCAGTGTTTCATTTTTTTTTTGTTCCTCTTTAAAAACAAGCACAAATGTGAGGGCTTGTGTGCGATATTACAGACCAACCCACAGGGAACACAATGAATAGCACGAGCTGTATGTTTCGGTTTGCCTACTTACAGAAAAGGAAGCAGATCTATTGAATGAGCGATTGACACCCAGACTGGATTTTTCACTGTCAGAGTATAAAAATAACACTCATCGACTGGTTGACCTTGCTCTGTGAAATGGCGATATATTGAACATTTGTGTGAAACTACTGTATGACGTTCATTAAACGGACATCAGCGACGGCGGACCCAGGAGTGAGATGAGTCACAGCGGGATGTTTTTGTCTTATTAATTGACCTTGACCAATCGTTCACCCAAAACCTCCATTTTGTTTTGGAGTTTATGTTGCATGTAACTAACGCGAAATGGCCCCCGTGACCTAAAACTGAGATATCGGCACCGCTGTTCATCATCTGAGCATTTTTTCTATAAACGTGAGCGTTTGGTGCGTTTGAACGTCAAACCTGAAGCCATCAAATCAAGACACTGTATCCCTGTTTACAATAATTATTGATCATAAGTCTGCTCTGGCTGCTCATAAGGGTCCCTTTCAATTGATTTTTTTTCTCTCCTGCCTGAAAAAAAATATATAATAGAGTTGGTATGAATTAAAGGCTGTTTTGCTTCAATTCATCTAAGCAACCAGACAATAATTTCATGTTACCAGGGAAACGTGATAACACAGACTCCTTGTTGCTAAACAATCAATTAATTTTATGCTTTGTACCGCTGTTTACTCTCCCATTAAAACCTGAAAAGTCAGTTTAGCTTTTTGCAGCGCTCCAGTTTTCGGGTTTTGTTGAATAAATCCTGAAATACAAAAGAGAGTGAGAGAGAAGCCAGGTGGCTGTGAGTACAGCAGCTCCACACACAGACGTGGCCTTTTGTTGGGATGCTGAAATTCAACAAACCATGCCCCATCACGAATAGAAGCTGTGTTTTTGTTGAAAGGATGTTTTTATGTCACCATTCTTCTAATGAGGGGGCATGACAAAGCATTGACTTTTATCCATTTTAATCAAAAGCATTAGCCTGGCTTATAGTGAACAGATACCGTTCCTCGTCATATGCGGATGTTTTACAATGTTTTGTTCAGGGATATTTACGGTCTCAGTACAGCAGCTTAATCATAGCGTAAATATAAAACTTTCCTGTAAACAGATATTTAAAAATTCTATTTAGTATAATTTTTATTCTGTCATCACTTACTCACCCTCATGTCGTTTCAAACGTATATGACGTTTTATAACACAAAAAGAGATGTTTAGCAGAATGTACATGCTGCTCTTCATCACAATGTAATTTGATATATATAATCAGGGGTTAAACTGGAACTTGTTATGAGACAAACTGTAAAATATAACAAGTTGAGAGTGCCCTCTGTTATGAACGCTAAAATGATGATCAAAATCACTCTAGATGCTGGCAGTGTGCAAAGCTACATCTGTCTGCAGGATTTTTTAAATCATATTTAAGACTGTTTATATTTAAAACTTAATTTAAACTTAAAAAAAATTAAAAACTTGAAAAATTAAAATTAAAACTTAAAAAAAATGTACCATATGAGCAGGGTAGGGCAAGGTCTATGGTAACATATTAAACTGTAAAATGACTGTAAAAACATGATTTACAGTTGAGATACATGTTTTCACAAAAACAAAAAATATATATATCTAAAATGGTAAACTTCACATTTCAGCCTTTAAACCACTTTTTAAGAAATAAGACTTGTCATCCAAGATGTTCATGTCTTTCCTTCCTCAGTCGAAAAGAAATTATGTTTTCTGAGGAAAACCTTTCAGGATTTGAGCCTGTGAGTTTGAACTTCCAAAATGCAGTTTAAATGCAGCTTCAAAACGCTCTAAACGATCCCAGCCGAGGAAAAAGGATGTTATCTAGTGAAACAATTGGTTATTTTCTTAAAAAATTGACAATTTATATACCTTTTAACCTCAAATGCTCGTCATGTCTAGCTCTGCGTGACCTCTGTGTATTACAGTTCAAGACAGTTAGGGTAGGTCAAAAAACTCCCATCTCATTTTCTCCTCCAACTTCAAAATCATCCTACATCGCTGCAGAAGTACCGCGCATGCAAACAAGATCAAACGCCCTTTACAAAAAAAGGTTAAACAGCGATGTAGGACGAATTGGAGAAGCAAATGAGATGGGAGTTTTTAGACCTACCCTAACTGTATTGAACGGGAATATACAGAGTTTCCACAGAGCTAGACAAGACGAGTATATGAGGTTAAAAAGTATATAAAGCGTAATTTTTTTTTTTAGAAAATTATCAATCGTTTTGCTAGATAAGATCCTTCTTCCTCAGCTGATATCATTTATAGCCCTTTGAAGCTGAATTTAAACTGCATCTTGGAAGTTCAAACTCACGGGCGCCATTGAAGTCCACTATATGGAGAGATATTTCTAAAAAAATCTCTTTACGACTGAAGAAAGAAAGACATGGGGGTGAGTAAATTATCTGTAAAGTTTTGTTCTGGAAGTGAACGTTTCTTAAAACAAGGTTATATGGGTGGATGGGGGGTTAGCAGACAGGCTTATTGAAAATCCAATCTGATTCTCCGCCAGTATAGGAGGTGCTTTTACAATGTCTGAAATATAGCGGTTTCCAGAGTAACCGCTGTAAACAAAGCAGCACTACACTCATGAACACTACTTTATCAGATAAAGTTGAAATGCAACCGAAACTTTCCTGAAGACACTCAGTTCCCTTTAGAGATGCATATAAAAACACCCATGTCGCATCATTATTTGGTTTAGTAAGAATGAGAACGTATTTAAAACTATAGCCTATAATGCTGAAAGTGTATAAGGAAAGTCCTTTGATGAGTTACCAGGGCAAGAGTATGTGCCTAATTTAACCCCTGTATATAATGAAAGTCAATGGTGACCAACAGCTGTCAAAGTCAAAAATGACCATAAAAACAGCTTTGTGTGAGGAAAATACAAACATTTAAGACGTCTATTAATCATAATCCTTTAATAATTGACTTATATGTTTAAATATGTCACATCATGGCACATTAGGTTTAAAGTCAATGATACTAAACATCACTGGTTCCAATGTGTTTCATAACTGATCACAATATGCCAGAATTACACAAATGAGAATTGAGAGCTTTGGCAGAGGGGATGATTTTTAACAAAAAACAAATTGCATTTCAGTCTGTTACTTACATAAAGCTGTAGTATGACATAATCGGACTTGGAAAATAATGAGTCGTTTGGACCCTTTATGACACATTTATGGAGGTTTTCATGTAATTTTTGGAGCTTGACAGAACTTGGTCACCATCCACTTTTATTGTATGGAAAACAGCATTGTGAACACAATGTGAATAAAGAAAGAAATAAACCAGCACAGGTTTGAAATGACATAAGCACAAGTAAATGATTAGAAAATTTGAAAACCTTTCAAATGCGTTATTGTGTGACGTTATATATGTTTAAGGGCCTTGTTGAGCTGATCTACAAGAAAATATACTTTAACATCCCTCTAAACGCTGACAGGCCAATGTAAAGATGGTAAAGGGATTAAACAATGTGGCCCAGCGATCGCAAAGTAAACCGAGGGCTAATCTTGCCTTTAAAGCCGGTATCTCCTGACCCCTAAGACTTCAAACTAGCAGTAAGAGAAAAACACAACAGGGGTCTTTTCAGGTGAGCGGGTGGCTGGGCCGTACACCCACACCAATACAAACACAAATTATCATATCAATAGACATACACTGTCTCTGTTTCAACACAGGAAGCTCCTCGTCATAAAAACACACCACTGATTACATGTCAAAAACATGCATACGTCTATGTATATATTTATAGACTGCGCATAAGCATTTGTACAAAATCCTTTATTTAACATGCTTTATTTAATAAAAAGCTATTATTGTGATGTAATTGAAATATAATGTCCAGCTATGCTCTACTATAATGTAAAATGTAATGTTCCTCATACAGGCTGACATATATAATTATCATCAAGATAAAAATGGTTTTGTTGAGTCAAGCAGTCTTGCGTTTTAAAGACTGCGTGGTTCAAAGTGTCAACTGTCGGGCTCATAAAAAGACATAACCCTTCACAAGAGCGTCAAAGTTTCTCAAAGCCTGCCAGTCCAGGTGTATCCGTTTGATTGAAAATAATACGTCGTTCCATCTTTCAAAGATGTACTTTTCCTAAAGCATCGTTGATTGCCCTGTGTCCATTACTAGGAGAGATTATGATAATATTCCACATTGTGCTCTGTGTGATGCAGGGGAAATTCAATACTCAAAAGGTTAATGCAATCAATTAGGATGACAAAGGGGTAAAGTAAAACCCTCCTGCTCGCTGAGAAAGGAGCAGGGACGGAGAAGGAGAAAAAGGTATTGAAAGCTTGAATAGATCTGCCAGGAGAGAAGAGGCACTCCAAATATGTGAGAAAGAGGTGAAAACGAGTGTTGTCTATTCTATATGAGCTCTTCAAAGCGCCCGCTGTCCTTGTGTCACACAAATGCAGACGCACACAAGACAGATAAAGATTAAAGAGGAGCTCTCACTGATACTCAATGGCTACAACCTTTTCCTAACACACAATATCACATATTCACATTATTTTAAAAGCAGAACAAGCGCACTGGTAAAGCAAAGACCGTCACAAAATTAGGTTTTAAATAATAAAACAATAGATATACTGGTAAAAAACTAAAAATAAAAAAGCATTCAGCATTCACCTGTGTGAACTTGAGGGCAGGTGACTCCACTACAAAAATCTCCTTGAGACAAGTTGGTTAAAAGTAATTACAAAAATGGCTATATATTCCACTTCCTTAAGCTTGCTCTGGCTTTCAACTTCTGTTTTGGGTTTAATATTTCAATTTCATCTGCACAGAGCAGTCACAGCTTGAATATTAACAATAATAAAACTGCGCTGAAATTAAAAAGACAATCCCTTCTCTTCAAGAGGGAGACAATGGCCTTTATTATTTAGATAGATGCTACACCGCTGCACAACACAAAGGATTCCCATCATTGCAGATAAATGGATAAAGTTAGATAGCAGTATTGAGCTGTACAACTATTGTGATAATCCATATTACCTTTTCAGTCCTCAGCACAGTCTATCAGGGAGAGACGGTGATAATTACATCTTAGCAACCGTCTGTTCTGATAAAAAAGGCAGAAAGTGGCACTGTAACGTCGCTCTATTGAGAGACGCTGCAATGCCTAATTTCCCACCCGATGCAGAGAGAAATTACATAAAGGGAGACGGCTGTAATCCACCACATCCGGGAAGAAGCCAACTTAAACCACACCTGTTTACACCAGGCCCAAATGCAACAGATGAATTTTCTCCACAATGATGTCCGCTGTTTGCATTCGTTATGCTTTTTTGCGATATCATAATTGACATAAGGATTTGTAAAGAGACAAATTTCCAGGAGTTTGGCCTAAGGAGATCACTCCTTTCCAAAATCTAGCGAGGTGCCATAGGCAAAATGTAAAGGCACGGCAAATACACTCCAGGCAAGGTTGTTCCATATATATGCATTCTGGTCTCTGCAAAGTTTTTTTTTTCCAACATTGTATATATTGGACATACACTACCAGACAAAATTTTTAACGTTTTTTAAAGAAGTCTCTTCTGCTTTTCTGCATTTATTTGATCCAAAATACTGTAAAAACAGTAATTTTTTGAATATATTTTCACCACTTAAAATAGCTGTTTTATATTTGAATATATTTTAAAATCTAATTTATTCCTGTGATTTCAAAGGTGATTTTTTAGCATCATTACTGCAGTCACATGGTCCATCAGAAATCATTCTAATATTCTGATTTTCTGCTCAAAAAACATTTATTATTATTATTATTATTATGTTGAAAACAGCTGAGTATAATTTTTTCAGGTTTCTTTGATGAAAAGACATCGGCACTTCCCTGAAATAGAAAAATTTTGTAACATTATAAATGTCTTCTATTTGAAGCGTCCTTGCTATAATCCCCCACCCCCACCCAAATGCATATATATATATATATATATATATATATATATACACACACACACACACACACACACACACACACACACTGACTCCAAGCTTTTGAATGGTATAGTGTATAATGTTAAAAAAGCTTTTTATTTATAAATGCTGATCTTTGGATCTTTCTATTCATCAAAGAATCTTGAAAAAATATACTTAACTGTTTTAAATATTGACGATAATAATAATAACAAAAACTGTGTCTTGAACAGCAAATCAGCATATTAGAATGATTTCTAAAGGATCATGTGATATTTAAGACTGCAGTAATGATGCTGTATATTTACACAGGAATAAATTACATTTTAAAACATTAAAATAGAAAGCAGTTATTTTAAATAGTAAAAATATTACACAATATTACTGCTTTTGCTGTAATTTGGATCAAATAAATGCAGGCTTGGTGAGCAGAAGAGAATTCTTTTAAAGAAACACTAAAAATCTTACTGTTCAAAAACTTTTGACTCGTAGTGTAATCCAGGTTATAAATTTTAGCAATTGAATATAATAAAAATGTAATTGATGTTTCAAGCAATTTGATAATTATCTGATAACTTTTTAATAATAAATAAATTAATTTTAAATATTACATTTATAAATGTACGTATAATAATATGCATAATATTTAGTAACTTTTTGTTGGCTTTTATCAGTCATGTATTAAAAAAAGTTTTACTTGTGGTATTTAATCATCAAATCTCATTTTGCATTTGGCATGTGTTAACTTTGGACTGGGCCATTTGACATGAGAGGTAACCAAGGCCTTCCGTCGACAAGCTAAGAAATTTCACTTTTTATAAGCGCAACTGCTGTAATTTGACCTACATCACATTTCCCTGTCGCACCATTTTGGGGGCCAGTGGACGTACCACTGAGACAAAAAGCCCTATAGGCTTTGAAGTTTCAGGGTTTGTGAAAGGCAAGAGACCACGGTCTCAAAAGATGTGGCGGCCCGGAGGCCCCGGTTCAAAAGAAAAACAATTACTTTGAGCGCGAGGGGAACGCGATGCTCCTGTCTTGGCTTCCTGCGGCCTGAGTGGCGGCCGGGCGTTGGGGGCGGTTTAGGGGGCGATTTGAGGAGGTGGCGGGTTTGATGGATGGGCTAGAGAGAAAGTCTATTCACATGGAGATGTTACATCATAAATATTTACACAGGGCTGCCGTTTCCATGTAGCCTCTTCTTGTTTTGACACACTGGAAAAAAATTCAAAGGCCAAAAAAATCGAAGGCAAAAAGAGAAAAAGTAAACAGGCGACGGCGTACAAAAGAGGTGATGGCTTTTTTGTTATCACAGTTTGGACTGATATACCAAAGGAAAGTAAGCTGACAATGTAACTTGTTAACTCAGCAGATACATGCTCTCCTCGGGCATATAAAAAAGAGGGTTTAATATATCAATGTCTGTAATTACGTAAATAAGAGAGAATGGTCTCCGCAATCTGTCTTTGCACTACATTTGACCCAAGCGATCTCTGAAAACAGCCCAGTTCGGCGGTCTAGCGAGAGGGAGCCTGCTTTTTGTTGTCTTAAAAACAGCTCATCCAATTCTTCACAGCAAGCGCAATTAAAAGCCTTCCAACTCCCCGCAGAAGGCCTGAACCAACAAAAACAAATTTGGCAGTTTAATTTTCTTCCCACTGTTTGAGAGGGAATCCATTCTGGGAGGCTTCTGCGCTGCACCCGCCTGGTCTCTGGGAGCTTTTGGGGAAGGGAAAAGGCATGCAAGGCCCCATGTTGGAGCCAGTTTGGCTGATTAGCCGAATTAAATATATCAAAACCCAATTAAGCTAACTATACTCCAGCCATTCAGGTTGCAATGAGGAGAGAATTGGGTCATGATGCTGGGGCTGCCTGGCTTGGCACACTGTCCTATGTCTGAATGCGAAGAGGGACTCCTAAAGCATCTGGCTTATTAGACCGAGACGCAGAAAAACATCGCTTTGACTTGAAAGGGTATAACCGTATATGAAATGCAACGTAGTAATGTGTCAATCTATTGCATGAAATTACCTGGTGCCTATTGTATATGTATCGTATTATGGTTTAAAATGTTTCATTATAAGCGCCACATAAAATGAACCTGTTTTTAAACAGAAGCCAGATTAACTAAAATAATTTTATATTTAAGTTAAAGTCCAACAAGTAAAAAAAATTACAATTATGTACAAATTTTAAGCAAAACAACTACATTTTTATTACATTTTAAATTAATTCATAAAATTATTAAATGTTGGACGAAAAAAATAATAAATAAATTGTTAAATTGTGACGTATACCTTTACCGTGACTCTTGCCGCCCACCCCTACCTGATAGCAAAACCAAACGCTGTTATCTTACAAGAAAAAACGAGCTTCAAAAAGCCTCTAAAGAACAAAGATGTTCGAATCGTAGAACATCTTATCCACATATCGCCTGACACAAAAAGCATGATCTGTGTTGTTCTCTCTCCATTCCTTGCCCAGCCATGCATGACTGCCGGTGGCTGCCGAGACATTGTTTAGACATAGTTTGCCCGTGATTGATGCTGCAAGTGTGTATTTCGCCCTGCGCTGAAAGACACTGGCAGGACAAAAGGGGTGTTGGTTTCTCTGAGCTGCGTATCATGGTCAGGCCAGCACCCCCTGGACATGAGGATGACCCCGAGACTGACACGAGACAACGCACAACATCACTTCTCTCCGCTGAGATCGCTGCTGACTCAGGAGCCACGGGCAAAGCCATGGAAAAGAGTGTCATTCATCCCAGAGAGCAAATCTTTATGCTCTTAACTTTGTCCGTAAACTTCCGTGAGCTGTATTAATCATTTGTGGCATCTTATGCTTATCGAGATGGCAGCTGTCAAGTGCTACAGTAAATATGATGATAATGGAAAACTGTGTGCTAAGCTGCATGCACTTTTAACAAACACAGCAACCTCAGAGCAACAGTGAAAAAGTTTGCAATATATCACAGCATCGCCTTGAAACCTAAAACAGGGAAATTAACATTTTGCCAACATGTAATCACTCACTGTTTGACTTTATTTTGTGAAAGGAGAAGTACTGCCCGTGGATATCAATGGCAAGCTTTCATGTTTCAGTAAGGATTCAAACCACAATATAAATATGATGAAAGCTCCATAAAAGCAATCAATATGATTTATACACTGTATTCATTTTTTCCAAATTCACTTTTCAAAAGTATTTTATTTTATTTTATTTTATTTTATTTTGTTTTATTTTATTTTATTTTATTTTATTTTATTTTATTTTATTTTATTTTATTTTATTTTATTTTATTTTATTTTATTTTATTTTATTTTATTTTATTTTATTTTATTTTATGATCCCCTAAACTGATCAAAGGTGACAGTAAAAAATTGTATTTCAATTTATAATGTTCAAATAACATGTGTTCTACTAAACTTTTCATTCCTTGAAAAATCCTGAATAGGCTGGTTTCCACAAAAATAAAATTTGATAAAATTGATAAAATATTAGATATTACAAATAATATGCTGAAAATTCAGCTTTACCATAAAAAAAACATTACACTTATTTTAAATTGTAATACAATTTAATAATCATATTTTTGTATGTATTTGTGATTAAATAGATGCAGCATATGATACTTCTTACAAAAATTTTTTTTTTTTTTTTTTTTAAATCTAACCCCAAACTTTTGAAAAGTTGTTGTGCTTTTTGTAATTTTTGTGCCTGGCAGTCCAAGATCCCTTTCACTTTATTCATAAAGAAAAGTTTTTTTTCAGCATTTGTCATTTTATGTTAATCAGAAGGCATAAAAAGATTAGCATATACAATAGAGTGCATAACAATATACAACTGTAATCATTGCACAAGGCTATTCAATATATGAATAAAACCATGTAAATTTTCTGAAAATGAACTTAACATGAGCCATCGGTCAATGTGCATGCTTCCCCTACCTTTCTCTTTCTCTGACAGAAAAAGTCACTCCACTCACAGGCTTACTTCATCTGCAAGACAGAGAGAAATAAACACTTTAGAGTAAATAAAATCCAAACCCCTATTTATCAGGCTTTACATAAAACACTCCATTAATACCCCCATATCCACACTGAGCGCATACTGGCTGAGTGTCTAAATGTGCAGATATGTCTTCCCCCTTAGCATTCTGGGTGCAGAAACTCAGTGCTGACTGAACAAAAGGCTCTCAAAGGCCCCCGTTGTGACCCATTGCATACACACAGAATCCTACTGTATGGTGTCGCAGTTGGTGGGGACTGACAGGTGACAGAAACCCACCACAAACCCCCCTCACATTACTCATCGGAGCCTAGGAGAGCAGGTGTGCCATCAGTTAGCCAGTTTTTCGCAAATATTCCAACGTGGCCTGCCGATGATAATTTACTTAGAATCAGTAATCCTAAAATCTGATTGAGGGAGGATTTTATTAGCCACTATGACCTTGGCCGGCGTGCATTAACCAAGGCCAGCACAACACTCATATTACAGTGGGCAGTAAAGCCAAGCCAACTGTGACCACTTTCTTCTGATTTCTCTGTAAGCAAACATCCATGATGAGATGTCTGGTGATATATGTGGTTTGAACAGCAGAGCCTAACTGAGCGTGGATGAGAGAGCGAGATAAGCATTGTTTAACACTATGAGATGTGCACACAGCAGAGTAATTCTTAGTTATTCCTCACTCTGCAACATAACTGTATCACTTTAATGTTTGTTTAAAGGACAACTGTCTAATTTTTGTGCCACTAGCGACACCAACTGGAACTGCAAAAATAGCTTTAATGAATTATTGATTCAAACAGGTTTCCAAAACACTTACCCTGCCTGCTATTGGTCAAGCAACCTGAAAGCTCCGCCTCAAACTCACGTGATTGGCTAAATAAGAGTTGCTACGTCAGCTGTTTTGGATGCACAAGCAAACAAATCAGTGGTTTCCATCTTTTTTTCAGTGTCTTGTAATCTTTTTTCATCTGAATCATCATCAGTTTAATATATTGAGATTTTCATTTGTTTTTGGCTTTTAGTCTATGTGTTTTTTCTAGTGTACACCTAAAAAAAATGACATAATACATTCTTACAAAATGTTCACATTACACAATTTCTCTTACTCCTACAGAAAAACACACCCAAAATATTGATGACTCATTCTATACCACACAGACTTTTGTCCAATTAGCTGCTCTCTACTCAGAAAGCCCCTCCCCCTGTGACTAACTAACAACCCAGTTGAAAAAAACAGCATATGCTGATTTCCTATGTTTTGAGCTGGTTTAAGCTGGTCCTTAGTCAGGTCCTGAGCTATTCTCAGCCTCATATGTCACACCCACGGAACACTGGCTAAACGTCTGATGCATAGGGCACACTTAGCTGGAAACACTTCAGGAGTTTCGAAGTCGTCATCGGATTGGTTAGATTTTACGGAATTTCCAGGAGACGAGTGTCGCGTTCTTTAACGTCTTGCCTGGAAACAACAATGGCCGTGGCACCAAGCCCCCTAACGAAAGAAGAAAGCCGTCGTGTCTACAGCTGTGACGACGAGCGCCTATTAGAATCAACTAAATGCTGGATTTGTCAAAAATGTTTAGAGTTCTATTTTTAGAGTTTTACACACCGGGTCTGTAATTGTGGCAACATTTCCACACCCCTAAACATGACACGGCACAAAACTAAACATGATTGGTTGCTTTACCTGTCAGTCATTTGGCCTCTTGGGTGGGCCTTGGCCATTCAAAGGGGCCAAAGTTTCCAGACCTTCTGCCGTCAGTCTGAAGGTCCGGCTACGTGAGACTAGTCCTAAGCTGGTCCTGAGCAGGAGCTAGTTGCTTAGGACGAGCTCATAACCAGCTCATAACCATAGTGGTTTTTTTTCAACAGTAAAGTAGCAATTTGTGATTTATTACTGAGTGATGTAAAGCTGATTGGCTATCAAAATAGTAGGATGAGCTTTTTGATAAACCCCGCCCACACTCTCTAATTCATATGTCAACAGCAAGAAAACCACCCTTGCCAAGCGATGTCATGGGATCTGAAGTTTAGCCAATCATGTAGAAAAAGTTAATGCACACACACAGGAAAACAAACACCTAAATGAGACTGTCGCAAACACCAAAGTTTCCTAACCTTGAGAGCACAAGCAGGCGAAAAAGTAATAATAATTCTAACCTGATCTTCCTACTTATTTTATATCTCCCCTCAGCAACCTAACTTCTACTCGGCAACAGTGCAGTTATTAATTCATGAGGCACTAATTAGTTCTTTGTTTAATTTTGTGTTAAACAGACTGACCGGAATGATAACGACTCGCGCTGTAGCGCTCTGGTCCCACGCCGCCCCTGTTTGCTACAACAAGGGAGCATCGTGCGACTAGCATGATGAACCCAATTCCCTTCTAAGTTGCACTTCATTAAGTCAAAATGTGACAAGGAGCTTAGAGGAGGAACTGGCAGATCTGATCGTACATAACAATGCAGGCCCCGTAAGTTTGGGATGAGGGGGAGCCGTGCATTCCAGCATCCATGTTGCTAATTTTCTATTTTTAACCCGTAGGGGCTGCCTTTCATTTTCCTTTAATTGTTTTTGTTGGGAGCTGCAGTGTCCTCTCTTTAAATTGCCGCTCCTATCAACTCCCCAGATCAAACCCCTGTGCAACATCTCCGGCGCAGAGTAAACAACAGGCTTGCCCTTTTGCATGAAGTGGCGCGGGCGGAATGTGCCGGTAAATAGGTGACTTTAATAACACGTTTGGCGCGCCGCACATCGCCAGCTCACGTCATACGCACGCCACGACAGGGTGTACGTTATAAAAGGCCGCAAAGAAAATGTTGCATTTTATGCCTTGGGATCTCGAGAAACCTGCTGAGAAGGAAATAGAACAAAAGCCGGCCTGAAACTAGGAGGAATGTGACTGTTTTCCAACCTCCCCATATTTCACATTCTTCACCAATGCGACGAGAACACAAACATAATAGAGAGGCTAATCAAGTGCATGTTTGAGATTTATGGTGATCTGCTTGAGAGTCTTTGCCAAGTTTTTTCTTTCACACATGAGAAAGTGTGGTATTCCTCATTCTTGCAAATATAAGAGACACACCTATACCCCATCCGGGCACAATTATGTAACCTGTGTTATAATGCATGTTTGATCTTTTCATTCTGCCCAATTCTGTCTAATATCATTCTGGGTAAGTCCTAAAATTACTATTTTATTCAGTAGCAAAACGTTTCAACAAAACGTCTGGTGTGTGGCATAATTAAAAATGAAATATTGCACCCTATATTTTTTTGCGTGTTATTTATTTTTATTCTTATTTTAACACTGTTAGCTAACATTCAGCTTAAGTTGAGTCTCTCTTGTGCAGCGTGTACAGTTGCTGGCAATGTTAATCATACTAAATAAATCACTTATTAGGTTCCGTGACAATTAAGATGCTCCCTTAGAAAGCAGCTGCCTATGTAGTAGGCAGAGAGGCAACTCAGTTTTTGTAAATTCTCAATAAACTCAGTTTATTGCAATTAAATATAGAGCATTGTACCTAGTATTTGTGAGCGTTTGTGTTTTTATGCATAGAGTATTGACTGTTAGCTTAGCAACATGCTAAAATCAAGCATAAGTTGAGTCTCTCTTGCATCTCTGTTGAGTTGCTGATGATGTTGTGTGTTCTTTGATTACTAAGATGCTCCCTAACAAGCGAGCTGTGTATACAGACCTGAGATTTCATGCAACTTCATTGTGAGAAAAACACGTTTATATATTAAAATTTACCTTTTTTCACCTCTACACTCATCTACACACGAGTTGCTTCATTGTCTACTACCTATAGACAACTGTTTTCTAAGGGAGCGCCCCATCATGGAACCTCAAAAGGGAATAATTTGGAACTAACTCTACAAACCACACAAACAGCGTCGAGTTTGATGCTTAGCAACATGTTAACATGTGGCTAAGCTAATATAGCATAAAAATAAATAAACACTAATATTAGATAAAACAACCCATTTTAATTATACTGATTTTTTTGCAATATGGTTTATAGGGCTGGATTTTGACACAAATTCTGATTCTGATTTACAAGCTTGCAATCTTTATTATTTTGGATATATCTCAGGTACAGTACATGCCAAATTTTCTCAAGAAGAAAAAAATCTCTCAACTAATGCTGTAAAATATACATTGCACTGCATTAGTACTACATTACTAGGCTATCATATTTAGGGTTAAAATTAACTGATTTGCATAAATACATGCATTCATACATTCTAGAGTTCATTTTCCAGCTGACTTATTTATAGCTGAGTTTATGGTCACCAAATGTTTTTTTTTTCTGAGGTAAATGTGACGTTACATGACATTGCTTACAAGCTGTTATATTGACGTCTTTGTGCGGTTGGAATACTGGTCGAGAGATTACATGATACAGGATACAGATTTTGGTTAAGTTGTACTCTTTCTTTTAACATACTTCGAATGTTCATTCATGTTTATTTTGTGCTGTAACTGGTATTAAAGCGGAGGAGATCAGTTCATGTGCGCTTCACGCTGCCGCTTCTCTTGAACTAAGGTGCTGCAGCAATCGGTCACTCCACATTAAACAGCGGCATTTATTGTTTGAATACTGTAATAAAATGGACAGAATTTGAAATCTGAGCCTTTGTTTCATATCAAAAGTAACACAGCACAAAGCTTATTGCAATTTACTGGCTGGGATGTGCGCTACAACTAAATATTTAAATTGTTTATTTATATAAAAAAAAAATTCGATCAGTTAGTCACAATGCATTCAGGGATTGTCTTCGCTGCAAATAATACTGCCTTAAAATCTGACTAAAACAAGGCAGCGTAATTAAGTTACCTACCCATTGCGACGCCTCACAATGCTGCCTCTGTAGGCAGCTCGCTAGGTTTTGGAACAGAACATAGATGAGATATTTACCCTCTCAAGGGTCTCCCCATTGGTTAAAGATACGATAAAAAAACAGACTTGTAATTACACTGTATAATAGGCAAGATTGGCATTTTCAAAATCATTTTCATGTGGATGGAAATGACATTGCTCTGACTATTCTGTATTCACTGGTGCAGATAAATAAACAAGGCATGAAGAAAGAGAGAGAGAGCGAGCGAGGGAGAGAGAGGGGAAAAAAACATGAAGAAAGAACGCAGAGTACAATGGCAAGCAGGTCAGTAATTAGAAAGTCTGTTTGCACAGTAATAATTTTAATATATTCATCAGGAAACAGGGCATGCTTCGCATGATAAAACGCCATCAAGGAAGATATCCCAGCACCCCCTTAACCTTTACTGAAGACTGACAGCAGATTGCAGAGGATCTCAAAGACAAACTAGCTCACCAATTATTGACACATACGACTGGGCTTCGTTCGGCGGGGAAATTATGCAGCGGACAGTTGACATGAAAACATGACATTTAGATGCTACCTTTCAGTCGCCATCACAGTTATACCCACCGTGGGCTAGTCTTATTAGTTAGGTAACTCAATCAAGAGCGCGGTGTACTTTTTAACAAACCCGCGCGGAAGCCGCGACACCTGTTAAACCAACAGAAAGTGATGAGCGCCGCACTTCTCTCAGCGCTAGAAACACAAAAACGGTCATGTACATGACAAGAAGCGTTGAAGGGAAACAGTAACCTTGTTTGTTATTGTGGCTGGTGATGATGCTATGGAAATTATTGCAAATTGTTTAAAGTAGCCCTGGCACGCGCACACACACAAAAGTTGACCTTATTAAGTCATTTCACAAACAGAAAAGCATCGAAAGGTGAAATCGGTCTCGCCATAAGATCGTGCTCGGATCAAATCAGGCATGAAATATACTTCTAAGCGCACGAACCAGGAGAGCAAGTTCTGTTAATGTGCTTCTCACACCTTGAAGAAAACATCCATTAAAGATTTTTTTTTCTTCCGCAGAACTTGATTTTCTTTAAAACCCCAGAGTCGTTCAGAGTACGTGCATGACAAAACTCCTACATGACAGCTTCCTAATCCTGAAAGTGAAGTTAGCTGCTCCCAGAGAATCCACAGAGGACCTGTAGGTTTAATAATTAAAAACAGGAACATACACATTCAAAGTAGCA